>NC_133659.1:163493638-163805167 GCF_037893015.1 Macrotis lagotis
TTAATTAACTTCCAAATTACTCATGGTAAGAGAAGAAAGTGACCACCCAGTCTGTGAATTCTCTAGGCCTCTTTTCCTCCTTCTTCCTCCAGATTGGGCTATCTTTGGCCATTTGACTATAAACTAGAAGATGGACAGAAAACAGAACAGATGAAATTTTGATTCATTTTTGTTCAGATTCTGAATCTCTTATCATCACTTTGAAATGTAACAACACTGGGGCGGCTAGGTGGCACAATGGCTAGAGCACTGGCTCTGGAGTCAGGAGTACCTGAGTTCAAAGCCAGCCTCAGACACTTAATAATTACCTAGCCGTGTGGCTTTGGGCAAGTCACTTAACCCCATGCCTTGAAAAAACTAAAAAAAAAAAAAAAAAAAAAGTAACATTTCCCTGAACAATTTAAATCATTTTACTCATAAGCCTTCATTCTGAGAGAGCATGTTGTAGTAGAAAAAACAGAGTCAAGTGAGAACTGGGTTTGAATCTGCCTCTGATAATTCTTTAATTATACAACTAGAGCAAATTACTTCACTTCTCTGAACCTCAGTTTTCTCATCTTTAAAACGTGGAAAACATTACCAAAAACCCCAACCTTACAGGGCTATTGTGAGATGATATAACTTAGTACAACAAGGAGTTGGCAAATTTCAAAGTGTAATATAAATGTCAACTATTCCTCATAATGCCTTTCTAGCTGTGATGAATAGTTTTGAGGAATCATTCACACAAAATGGTCATATTTTTCAACTACCAATGTAGTGGAACAAGGTTGAGAGGGAGGAGAAAGCTGTTACTAAGAAATAAGAGGGAAAAGATTTGTTTAAATCTACTTCTTTCTGCCCACCATTGTGATCCCCAGATTGGATCTTTCCTGGATGCGGGCCTGAGCATTTTATTTTTGAATTTTCAACTGTAAATAAAGCTTGTGTTTTGGTTGCCTTCTTTTTTCACTAAAAATAAATAAATCTACTTCTTTCAGATTGAACCCTAAAAGCTGTGATGGTAGGGAAGGGACAATGGTTTGATTTTAGACCATTCTAGGGCTCTAGTTTATATATCCCTCTTTCCAAAGTGGCCTGAAGCCCACTGGGCTAGAGGAAGAATTTTCCATGTTAATCCTAACTGGAAACAAATGAGGGAGTCCAAGCTATAGATAAACTGAAACACTGCAAATTGTTTTGTGAGGTGTCTCACATCATGCAAATATGTATTTATTACCTAATGTGCAACTTTGGCTTACATATGGCAAGTCACAGAACAAGGCTCTACTCTTCCCGGCCTATAGACAGTCATTCTTAGAAATCTGAAGCAGTCTCAAGACTTTGCACAGAATGCCTATCCAGAGGTCATATGGAACTGGGACCAGCCCCCATACAGATGGCCTGAGTTCTAGCATACACTGGTGATCACTGCTAAGAAATCCTCCTGAAAGGAACACTGAGGAGGTTCAAGAGAATCAACAGTATCCTTTGCGGAATGACTATTAGAGAAGACAGGGCAAAAGTGAAAAAGCACAAATAAACACAGCAGGAAAAAATGAGCATCCAATCAACTACAGATTTAGACACCATTACTATATAATAAAGAAGGTCTGGGATTCAAAGGAGGAGAAAAGGGGACCCGTGCCAGGCTGCTTAATTTTTTTTTTTTTTTTTGGTTTTTGCAAGGCAACCGGGGTTAAGTGGCTTGCCCAAGGCCACACAGCTAGGTAATTATTAAGTGTCTGAGACTGGATTTGAACCCAGGTATGCCTGATTCCAGGGCCAGTGCTTTATCCACTACGCTGCCTAGCTGCCTGGCCACCCCCTGCTTACCTTTTCTTTTGGCAGAGTTACTTTTTGGCTTCTCCATCTGATTAGCAAAGTTCTGGTTCCTGAGAAAGAATAACCATATCACTGGGGTGGATAACATATCATCTCTGTATTAGTTCAAGTGTTCTTATCACAATTATATAGAATTTTCAGGGCATGATAAACCCTCCTCTCCATAACCCTGAGATCTTAAGCCATTTCAGCCACCCCATGGAGGATACTGTGAATTTCCATACTTATGACTACATGGCAAATTCAAACATAAACAATTTCTATCATCTACTACTTGGGGGGGTATCATTGCCTCATTCTCTCTACTATTACAAATAATCCAGAGATGATTATGACTATCACTTTTCCTGTTTCTGGGCAGAAGTGTACTTATCCCAACCCAGATTTGTAAAGACTCTCGAAAAGAAAATTTCTGTATATGGCACCCTCCTCATAGCTCCTAGTATCTTCCTTTGTAACTAAGAACTCAAGGTCAGCCAACTTAGGCAATGTCACCTCTTCCTTTTCTATCCTACGACAAAGCAGAAAACAGTGCTGCCATGATCCCCACAACTTCCTCAACCATCTCTACAATCTGCACAGGACATCAAAAAAGATCTGTGAGACTTCAGAATTCTTAAACAGAGAACAAGTTTTTGGACCTGTGGTTTTATTGCTAAAGGGAATTTCCAGGTGAGGAAACTACCTCTACCTCTATACTTTATAATCTTTGAGTGGTTAAGTGCCCAGGGCCACACAGCCAGGATGTAGCGTTGGCAAACCTAAATCTTCCTCACTTCCAAAGAGCTTTTTACCAACCTTGCCAGACTACTCTCAAGAGTTCCTCCAGGAGTGGCTAGGTGGCACAGTGGATAGAGCACTGGTCCTGGAGTCAGGAGTACCTGAGTTCAAATCCGGCCTCAGACACTTAATAATTACCTAGCTGTGTGGCCTTGGGCAAGCCACTTAACCCCATTTGCCTTACAAAAATCCTAAAAAAAAAAAAAAAAAAAAAAAAAAAAGAGTTCCTCCAAACTTTCACCTAACTAGGACAGAGCTCCCAAGAGTACAAATAAGTATACCTACATGATGCATCACTACTATCATTTACTTATACAGAAGTCTGGATTCTGGTTCTGAGACTTACTTGCTGTGACCATGTAGCAAGTCACCAAATATGTGAATACCACAGCTACTATCTGGGACAAGTCCTCATTACATGACCAGGGGCTATTACAACAGTCTGCTTGGGTGGTCCCCACCTCAAATCTCTTCCCCACTCCAGTCCCTCCTGAACATAGGTCTGACCTAGCATCCCATTAATGAACACAGTGGCTCCCTGTTTCCTTCAAGATCAAATATAAATTATTCTGTTTGCCATTAGAAGCCCTTTACAGCCTGGTACCCCAAATTTTTCCAGCCTTCTTACTCTTTTTTCTCCTTCATGTACTCTACAATCCTATAATCTTGTAGCAGTTCATGGAACAATAATTCCACCTCCAGACTCCGTGCATTTTCACTGGCTGCTCCCCAAGTCTAGAATGTTCTCTTCATGTTGCTAGGCAATCCTACTATGCCTCCCTCATCCATTCATTGTCCAGCTCTCCACAGACACTCTTCCCAACCTTTTCATTCCTCCTCATTCCTCTCATGGTTCTAGGATTTTTTTTTTTTTTTAGTTTTTGCAAGGCAATGGGGTTAAGTGGCTTGCCCAAGGCCACACAGCTAGGTAATTACTAAGTGTCTGAGGCTGGATTTGAACTCAGGTACTCCAAACTCCAGGGCCGGTGTTCTATCCACTGTACCACCTAGCCGCCCCAGAACTCATGTCCTCATCTTCTTTGACCCCTTTGAAGTCTGTGATACCACTGATTAGTCTCTCCTCGATATTCTCTTCTCTTCAGGTTTTTGGGACACCATTCTCTCCTGGTTCTTCTCCAACCTGTCTGACCACTCTTTCTCTGTCTCCTTTGCCAAAAAGATCTCCATCCAGGTGACTCCCACTAAAGATAGGTGTCCTCAGGGTTCTTTCCACAATTAAGACTTTTTCTTCAATATCATATCACTTGGGGATCTCCTTAGCTTCCAAGGATTTCATTATCTTTATCCTAAGGATTCTCAAATTCACCTATCCCGCCCCAAACTACTAATCTCATATCTCTACCTTTTAGTTCAAAATGGAGCCAAACACATCCAAAACAGAAATTTCTAAAGCATCCCCCTCTTCTCCTACCTTCACTATTAGTGAGATAGCCTATTAATTGGTCTTCTTGTTTCAAGCCTCTTTATTCCAATACATCCACCAAAACGATTTTCCTACATTGCAGATATGACCATGTTACACCCCTCCTCAATAGATTAAAAATGCTTTGTTTGGCATTCAAAACCTCTCATAACTTTGTTTGGCATTATTCATGCCATAACTCCATCTCTCAAATCTGGGAATTTCCTCTGTCTGTCCTCCATGCCTGTATGACTCTTTCTCAACTCTCCCTGATGACTTCCCTAGCTTTCTTTAAATCCCAACTAAAATCTCATCTTCTACAAGAAAGCGTTGGCCAACCCCTCTTAATTTGAATTCCCTGTTGTTTTTCCTTTTTATTCTGTATATAGCTTGCTTTGTCTCCCTTGTAAACTCCCTGAGGACAGGAACTATCTTTTACTTCTTTTTATATCCACAATGCTTGGTACATAGTGATCAGTTAATGTTTATTGATTGATTGATCTGTTCTCCCTCACCTCCTGGCTTCCTGGCTTCCTCCTCCCTCTCTCTCTCCAGATATGTCCTGTATGTTCCACACTTGTTTGCATGTTGTCTTCCACATTCGAATGTGAGCTCCTAGACGGGAGAAACAATGTTTTTGTATTTTTTTGTGAACCTAGTTCTTAGAACAGAGCCTTACACTTGATGCTTAAAAATATTTGATAATCTGTGAAGTGAGGATGCTCCAACTATATGACTCCCAGGATTTTTTTTTAAGAAAAGTGCACTGTAAATTTTAAAGTGGTATAAAACTGTGTTATTATTACTGATTATCACGTAAACAGCAATAATCTAAGAAGGTAAGATTCGGTCACAAAGCTGACCAGGAAAACCAACTACAAATCCCAGCAGGTACTGTTATCCAGTTGTGAAAACTACAATTCCCATAACAACTTGCGGCAAAACGTCACATTTCTGTCTCAAATGCCGGTTGACGTCTCTCCCCCACCCCATTTCTTCACCTTTGCTGGGTTGAACCGATTGAAGGCTGTTCCGTCTCCCTAGTTCTTCAGAGGCCTGGTAGAGCCGCAGGAGACGGTTCAGTTAACTCACCTGCTATGTAAAACAAAGCATAAAGCCTCCTGGCTTCCAGAGCCCCACCCAGAAGCTGTTGCGCTTGCGTGCTAACACACCGACCAATCAACCGCCTGTGCTAGTGCGGCTGCGTGGAGTACACCGGCGAGCTAGAGCCTGCACGCGGCCCGGCCGGGAGCGGCCATTCAATTGCGCCTGCGCTCACGCTGCCCCGCCCCTTCATTCGGTGTTGTCTCTACCTAGCTTGCATAGTCGTTCGGGGCGGAGAGGCGGGGCCGTAGGTATCAATTGGCCTGCCCTGGTGCCTATCATCGAGACGCGTGAGCGGATTGGTTGGAGCTCAAAGGCCAGCAGGCTTAGCTGTAGGTGCTGTAGCGGCGCTGCTTGGGCTCTGCATTCTGGCTCCATCTCCAGAAGGTTCTGCCGGTTCACCTCGCTCCCGGTTCCCGGCTCCGCGCCGCCATGATGGGCCATCGCCCCGTGCTCGTGCTCAGTAAGTCGTGGGGGGAGGGACAAGGGGTCGACCCGATCCCCCCTGCCAGGCACCCCCACACTCTTCTTGGAAGGCCTCTGCCCCTCAGTAATCCCCCCCGCCTAACCGATCCGCGCCCTTAGTAACGCCCGCATCTCCCCGACGTGCGGGACCCCGGCCCTGCAGGCAGCCCCTCCTCCCCCCATCCGGGCTACTCTCCCTCATAGAGGAAGGAGACCCCCCGGGTCGAAGGCCCGGTCTGCCTCGACTCATTGGGGAGCCCCATGTGACTTATTCCCTTCCCCCAATCTGGTGCACCCCAACCCCCCATCCTTCCCCAGAGGAGGAGCTCCAGCCTTTGGAGCAGAGACCCCGGGCCACGACCCACAGAGCCTCGGTGTCTTCATCTGTGGAATGGAAACAGCCCCCGCAGGGTCGCTGTGAAGGAAGAACAAGAAGTTCTTTATCCCTTTTAACACCAACTCCCTTTAATTTTTTCCCATCCCAGGACCAGTTTTGCCCTTTGGCTCTGTATAGACAGACCTGCCCTCAGATAGTGTTCAAGGACCTCCGAAATAGGCCCGGAACACATTCGAAGTTACTTCGTATTGTTAGGAATTGTGTATTTGGTGACCTTGGTTGTGGTTGTGGTATGTTAAAGGGTTTAAACGACGTTAAATCAGATGATCATAGATCTAGAGCTGGAGGGAATTTTGGAAGTTACCTGGTATAAATTGGATTCTCAACTGCCCTGGTTATTTCTACACACCCACCTGCCACGTGCAGTCTGTTGCTAGTTTTGGTGAATTAAACATCCAAGCTAATACCACTAAAACAGAAAGTAATCTGTGAAGAACTAATTTTTCCTGTTTTTCCTATAATACCTTTGGAATTTGGTCTGATAAAAAATGATGCCAAGAATATGAGGAGTTCTCTTTAAGTCATCATAAGATAATAGATTTTTTTCTTAGTGACACTGGAAAAGTATCTCTTTCCTGGCTATCATTCCTTGTATCTTAGGTGTTGTCTCTTGGCTTTAGAAGATAAACTCTTTGAAGGCAAACTGTCTCAATTTCATATTTGTAGCCCTAGCGCTTAGCTTAATGATTACTATATAGTAATCGCTTGATATAAATATTTTTAATTCTTCATAAATATGAAAAAGCAAAGGCAATCTTGAGACATTGTTTTAACTGTTCGTTTTTTCTGCATCTCAGGTCAGAGTACAAAAAGGGAATCTGGAAGAAAAGTACAATCAGGGAACATCAGTGCTGCCAAGGTATATCTCTTCAGCCCCCAGGATTATTTTAGTCACTATATTCTTATTTCTTTTTTCCTCAATTTCACAACAACCCCTCAATGATATATTTGATGTTTTCTTACTCAAACTTTACAACCAAAGTAAGCAAAGGCAAAGGTGGCATGTGGGGTGAATGAAAGCTGGTATTTAGAGTGTTATGTCTGTGGTGAATGGTGAATGGAATGGACAAAGTTCCTTCAATATCTTACTATTAGAAATGTGAAGTTCAAGGAACCCAAACTCATCCACCAATATGTCCCCTGGGCTTGTTGAGTGTTCTCCCACATTGACAAAAGCAACTGCACAACAATTTGACACATTCACGTAAAAAAATTGTTGGCTGAAGGTCAGCTACAATTCTTGTCCATTTCTTTTTTATATGGTACTCCAATTAAGAAAATTTAACATATAGGTAACTTCTTTATTTGTTACTTTTATTGAATTTAGATATACCTTTTTTAAAGCAATATTAATATCGTATCAATACTTTTTCCCCCAACAGACTATTGCAGATGTCATCCGAACATGTCTGGGACCTAAATCCATGATGAAAGTAAGTTTTAATTCTTTTAATGATACCCAAATTGTAAAAATTTTGCTTCCAATTTCCCCATCCCTAGTACATTCAACTAAGTAAACAATGTTCTCTAATTTTGTCTTAGATGCTTTTGGACCCAATGGGTGGCATTGTGATGACCAATGATGGCAACGCCATTCTCCGAGAGGTTTGATTTTATTTTTTCATTCTTGTAGTTTCATAAGTGATCCAGTATCAAAAATAGAAGAGATTATCATGCTTTTTCCTAAAAAAGATTTATTAAGTGACAAGGGTATCGTGCATGCATTTTCCAGAAAAAAGAATTTAAGGTATAATTTACTTTTATTCTGTTGAACCAATTTTATTTGTAATCTCCTTAGAAACAGAATAAGAAAATACAGAAGTGAGTAGCTACAAGTTGCGTTAGGGACAAGCAGGATAGATAGGGAAAAAAGAGATATTGGGAAATGTCTTTATTCTTTCCAGATTCAAGTCCAGCATCCAGCAGCCAAATCAATGATTGAAATCAGTCGGACCCAGGATGAAGAAGTTGGGGATGGGACTACATCAGTGATTATTCTTGGTAAGATACAAGGAAGTTATTGAAGGAAAATAAAACAATATGAATGAAATTCTATACAAAATAATATTACATAAGTAATTTTTTCTACTCTTTATATATAATCTTAAAAGATTCAAATATGTAAGATAAACTTTTTGGTCCTAGTTGTGATTTATAAGCCATTTGGCATGGTAGGAAAAGCACTAGATTTGTAGTTAGAGGAATTGGGTTCAGCATCTGAATAATAACCTTAGAACCTTACAAGTCATTTAACATCTGGTGACTTCAATTTACTTATCTATAAGTGGAGGAAGCTATATGGATTCCACCAAGGGTAAAGCCTTTGTCTTAGTTTTCCATTTCACATAGTAGCTCTGGTGTTCACCTTACCTTCCTGAAATCTTGTGCCTCACTTTGCTACAAGTTGATACCATTCTCTATATAAATTTCTATTTGG
Organism: Macrotis lagotis; assembly: GCF_037893015.1. Lineage (NCBI taxonomy): Eukaryota > Metazoa > Chordata > Mammalia > Peramelemorphia > Peramelidae > Macrotis > Macrotis lagotis. The sequence goes on from NC_133659.1 coordinate 163,502,069, forward strand.
TTGCTTAATTCTGCCAAGAAAATTTTTGTTTAACAATGAATCATTTTGGGACTTGGCCAATATCAGAATTTGTTTTGTTTGACTATGCCTTTTTGTTATAAAAGTTTTTTTTATTCTTTTTCTCATTGGGGAAGAGAAAGTTGGACAGAGAACATAATTGCTTGTACATTGAAAAAAATTAAAGGAGTCAGAAAAAAATTGAATAAAAGCATACTTGGTGTAGGGATTGCATGGAGTCAAAATGTTAAAAGTTGATTTACTTTACAGTGTTGACCAACATATCCCAAAAAATATATTCCTACTTGATTTACTATATCATGTTTAGTGGTGGTTGAAAAATATAGTCTGTGACTGTTGAATTGGATGGGAATTTGTTGAGGCATCAAGCCTGATAACCTCTTTACCCTTACACCAGTTTGCTCAGAATTTTACATTTCACAAGAACAATTCTGAGCTTTAAGAAAAACTTGAGTGAGCTATTAATTCTGTAAAAGGGAAGCAAGGAACTGGATTTCATGAATGCTTATTAAATGTAACTCAAAATATGAAAAACTGATTGGAAATACATTAGGGAAAGTTGGTCTTTCAAAGATATCAAACAGATTTCTAACATTGTCAGATAAACCAAAGATATAATTCACCTGGGGATTAGGAGAAAGGTACTTTTTAATAAATAGGCAGTTTTGATACAGGCAACCTCAAGAGAACACTAACTGTATCTGATCTTGAACAAGATAAACCCAGTTCTTTTTCATCGGAATGACCTATTGATAACTTTATTAAGTTGGTTCTGATGTATATCTATCTCTTCTTTCCTTTAGCTGGAGAGATGCTGTCAGTGGCTGAGCATTTCCTTGAACAACAAATGCACCCAACAGTAGTGATTAGTGCCTACCGAAAGGCACTGGATGATATGATCAACACGCTTAAAAAAATCAGGTATTGGGGAAAAGGGCATAACTGGACCCATCATGTAATGAGATGATAAAAATTGATAGGATATTCACACATTTAATTATGGAGAAGGGGTTATAGGAAGAAGGTGGTTTAGAAAATAAGTGATAGGTATTCTGAACTGGGAAGAATTAAAAAAGGATGAGATCATTGAAAATTCTATGGGATAGTGATTAGCTATTTTCTTTTGGATGTAAGTTGAGAGCACATATAAGTTATTCTAAGTTAACCCATGATAAAGAACTTAATTGTCATCTTGCATAAGCAAGCTCAGTGGGCAATAGATGTTTAAGTCACCCAATTATGGATGGTGGTAAGTCTTGTTTTCTCTGCACTGGTCAGACTACATCTGGACTATAAGGATGGTGACAGATTTAGGAACCGTGTGATATGAAAAGTAGTTAAAAGAACATGGGATGGGGCAGCTCGGTGGTGCAGTGGATAAAGCACCGGCCCTGGAGTCAGGAGTACCTGGGTTCAAATCCAGTCTCAGACGCTTAATAATTACCTAGCTGTGTGGCCTTGGGCAAGCCACTTAACCCCATTTGCCTTGCAAAAACCTAAAAAAAAAAAGTACATGGGATGGTAAAGCTTGGGAAAGAAAATGGGAGGAATATCTTTGGATATTTAATTAAGTGGGATTAGATTTATTCTTTATTTCTCTAATGCACAAAATGACTATTGAGTGAAAGTTAGAGACATACTTATTCCTTGAAATGATGATTTATTGTATCCGTAGGAAATTCCTCTACAATTTTGACTTGAGAACAGTCCTTCATGATAATGATGATAATGGCAAAAGACTTTGCTTTTAATGGTTCCTCTTGACCATATATCTGTTTTGGGAGTAACCTACTTGGGTGCAGGGTGATAGGTTTTTTTCAGGCAGAATAATTTTAAAAATACCACACATGGGAAAAAAAATTTTAAAAAATACCACACATGGGGCGGCTAGGTGGTACAGTGGATAGAGCACCGACCCAGGAGTCAGGAGTACTTGAGTTCAAATCCGGTCTTAGATACTTAATAATTACCTAGCTGTGTGGCCTTGGGCAAGCCACTTAACCCCATTGCCTTGCAAAAAATAAACCTAAAAAAATACCATACACAGACACATACTTAAGGCTTTGTCAAGAGAAAGTATGAGTTGAGTTTGAGAGTTGATATATCTGATCCCTAACTGTGGGAAGCATCTAGATAAACAAAATTTTTGATCCTTGAAGCATATGTTGACTTGTTCTTGGAATTTCTCTTCATCCTATACAAAAGATATTAATGCATAAACTGCAATAATTTCTGTTTGTGAGTCCTTCAAGATGATGTCTCTCTAATGTGGCCTTTTTCATGGAATTTTGTATAATGTTTCTTTTGAGGAGGAAGGGGAAGTAATTGCAGTTAAGTGATTTGTCCAGGGTCACAGAGCTAGTAAGTATCTGAGGTTGGATTTCAACTCACGTCCTCTTGACTCTGGTACTGGTACTCTTACCTACTAAGTCATCTAACTATCCCAAGAGAAATGTTTGACCAAATACTTTACCTTTTTTTTTTTAATTTTGAGACATTCAGAGTTAAATGACTAAGCAGTGTCACACAGCTAGTGTCTGAGGTCAGAATCCTTGACTCCAGGAATTTTATTTCATGGAATTTTGTGTGATTTTAACATTCATTGGAGGTACCTTGTTTGAGGAAAACCTTTAGGGTATCATTTTGAATATGTTGATTGCTTTTTTGTAATAAGTGGACACACAATACCTCAGCAAAAGGTACCATCCCACTGCCTTACCATAGGGAGAAAGGCCATGCTAACAGAATGAAAGTTCTGCCAGATCCTGTGGCCTCTGCTCAGGTCAGCTTTGTCTTATGTAAAAAGGTTTCCTCCTAGTAGATTGACTAGTGGTCATTGGGGTAGGAGGTAAGAACAGAGCAACCTATGATCCATGTTTCATAGCATCTAGTTTCTTTTATAATCACTAGTGATCATGGCAGAACAGTTAAAGGTGGGATGGAGGATGTTAATATGCTTTTCACGCCATCTGCAAACGTTTAATTAATTGTTGACACTTGGCCTATAATCTTTGTCTAATGACCAGAGTGGATGGTTCCTGAAGGAATTATTCTTACTATAAATAAAACCTGGATACATTATGTTGTAGCTTATACTACAAAAGTTCGTTTTGCTTGTCTATATTTTTTTTCAATAAGGGGGAGGTTTTTTGTTACTTTTCATTTAAAAGGAAACTAAGGGGTGTCTAGGTGATGCAGTGGATAAAGCACCGGCCCTGGAGTCAGGAGTACCTGGGTTCAAATCCGGTCTCGGAAACTTAATAATTACCTAGCTGTGTGGCCTTGGGCAAGCCACTTAACCCATTTGCCTTACCAAAAAAAAAAAACCTAAAAAAAATCACAAGAAGGAAACTAAATGGAAGGATGGGTTTCAGAGAAGCCAGCAGAATAATTTCCTGAGATACTTAGTCAAATAAAATATTGTTAATTCACTTTTATATGGCATTTAAGGCTTATAGTTTGTAGCAGTTTTTGTGATAGATAAATCTTAGTTATCCCCACAAGGCTCATCTAAAGTAAACCCACTCTACTTAGTGTAAAGATGAATAAACTTGAGACCCCCAGAAATTAAAGGATTTAAAGCTTACAGAAATATTATAGAGAATTTTTTCTAACCCTATCATTTTATAGATGAGTAAAATGAGGCCCCAGAAAAGTTAAGTAAGCCCAGAAAGTAAAGCAGCACTAAGTATGAGAGTCAAGATTGCAACCTGTGGTGCCTGCCAAGAAGGACCAGCCTTTTTCTCACTTTAGCACATATATTCACTATGATTGAGTGGTCTCAGAAAACTCTCTGGCTCCATGTGATTTCTAGGGTTGGATGTCAATTCCTTGGGCATCTAAAGAGCTTCATGATCTTTTATAGTAACATATGTGCAGAGGCACACTCTTCCTGGATGCTTGTGCAACCCTCTCAGTTCAGCCAAGCTAGCCCCATCCTGCTGGGTGTCACTCTCCCTTAGAATCCTTAGTTTTCTTCACAGGTTGTTTTAAAGATCCTACTACGTCCTCGCCTCCAGTGTACTTTATTCAAAAAGTTGCTTGGCCTTTATTTTGTATAGACTTCATTAAGATGAGCATGTTGCTGTTTCTGTAAAATGGGAGTTCCTTAAGAACATGTTCTGTATCAGTTTCTCCAGCACCTAGCATAATGCCTGACACATTGTGTAAACTCTTTGTGAAAATGTTTAGTAATGATGGACTCTTTTATTATTATTATTTTTTTAGGTTTTTGCAGGGCAAACGGGGTTAAGTGGCTTGCCCAAGGCCACACAGCTAGGTAATTATTAAGTGTCTGAGACCGGATTTGAACCCAGGTACTCCTGACTCCAGGGCCGGTGCTTTATCTATTGCGCCACCTAGCCGCCCTGTGTAAACTCTTAATAAACTCTTTGTTCATTGATTGATGAAAAAACAACATTGCAGAGATGGTGAAGACTCTTTGGAGTGTAGAACTTGAACTTAATTCTTGAGGGATGAGTAAAAGGTAGCTAATGAAACATAAGGAGAGTAAACGTAATACAAATTATATGTTTAAACCATTTAGAGTGGGGAGGGTTCTAAATATGTGCATGCACACCAATTCATATCTCCTACAATTTCTTAATATAGTAAATTCCTAGGAAAAAAACTGCCATGGGCAGCTAGGTGGCACAGTGGATAAAGCACCGGCCCTGGAGTCAGGAGTACCTGGGTTCAAATCCGGTCTCAGACACTTAATAATTACCTAGCTGTGTGGCCTTGGGCAAGCCACTTAACCCCGTTTGCCCTGCAAAAACCTTAAAAAAAAACAAACACCTCCATCAATGCAGGCCAGAAATAGATCAGGTGCTAGACCTATTATCAGAAAGCCTTGAGTACAAATCTTACTTCAGACACTGTGTGAGCCTTGCATTAAGAACTTAAATTTTTTCTTCCTCAGTTTCCTCATCTGTAAAATGAGAATAAAAAGAGTACCTATTTCCCAGTGCTGTGAGAATTAAATGAGATTATAGGTAAAAAAAAGCTTAGCATTGTACCTGGCATATATCCAAGGTGCTTTTAATAAGCGCATTTTTCCTTCCTACCTCCCAAAGAAACTGAAGATGAAATAAGATAATATTTGTAAACACTTTGCAAAATTTAAAGCAATATATAAATGTTAAATTATCAAACTGCCTCTTGGTTTATGGAGAATAAACACAAAGTTGAATACAAAGTAATTTGGAAGAAAACTAAGGTTTGGGGATGCGAGATAGGAGAGACTTCATGTAGTGGGTCATGCTTAAGCTGGATCTTGAGGAAAAAGTATTTTTTGATGCAAAGGTGAGCACCAAATATATTCCAGATGTGGGTGGATGGCAAAGAAAGAGTTGAAAAAGGTACCTTAATTTTATGGACTAAAGGATCACATTGAGTTTGAGAGGCCTAGAGCACATTCAGTTTGAAATGAACAAGAGACAGTTTGGGCCTGAAAATCAGAGAAGGTAGTACTGGATATGTATGATAGATGTCTGTATATCAGCTGCCTAATGAGGATAATGAAGCCCAGGGGAGCTGATGGAGGGAGAAGAGCATAGAAAGATGATTAGGTTCACTTATAGAAGTTGTTTCAGTCACTTAGGAAGTAGGATCCCTCTCCTATATCTCAGCTCATTATTTTAGTCATTTGGCACTTGACCTGCAAACAAGTAACTTTCTCAACAAATGTCCTACAAACTGCCACCTTAAAATTTATTGCTTTCCTCTTCTTCCCCAGTATTCCTGTTGATATCAACAACCGAGATACAATGATGAATATAATTGACAGTGCCATTCGCACTAAGGTGATCAGCCGCTGGTCTTCCCTGGCTTGTGCCATAGCCCTAGATGCTGTGAAAATGGTACAATTTGAGGAAAATGGCCGAAAAGAGATTGACATTAAGAAGTATGCTAAGGTGGAAAAGGTAAGGTCCTCAGTGCACTTTATCCATCCTCAGAAATACAGATACAGATCAAATAAACAAGATTGTCCCTTATGTGGATTATGGGCCTGATAAAGGAGTCTTCTCCATATTTGAAGTTAAACTCAGTACCTCTTAGCAGAATGTCACAGATTTGTTAGTAGATAAACTAGTTGCTCATGTATAAAAGGAAGGTAAAATTTGAACTCAGGACTTTTGGCCCCATTACATATACATAACTATCACACATACCACCAATAGGGCCTTTGCTTTCTATTTTGCTTTTAGTTGGAAAATCATAAAGATTCTTAAAAGGGTGAAATTTTTAGCCTTGCAGTGTTAACCACAGAGTAACAATGTTAGCACCTTGTCCTTATAATTTAAGCTATTTATAGTTTGTCCTTACAATTCAAACTATTTAACCCACTCCAGAAATACTAAACTTTATTCTATATTCCAATCTCTTTGCTTCCTTAGGAAATCAGTTAATGTAGTACTTTTGGGCCAGCAGGGGGAGCCCAGAGCCCTAACTTTAATTAATAGGTTCATAGTCTTAGATTGGAAAAGTCATATATTTCAGCCATTCTTAAACTGTCTCTGACTCCTATATATTCTTTTAATATTATTGAGGCACCCCACCCTAAAAAAACCCACTTTTTGTTTGTATAGGGTACATTTATTGGTGTTTAGTATTACATGGAAATAATCTTGATTTCAAGGACACCCTAAAAATGTGTCAAAGACTGTACTTGGAGAGCTGATTTTGCAGATGAGGAAGCTAAGACCAAGGAAGGTAAAGTCACAGTCCTGAGGTGATTTCCTTAATTGACCAGACTAAATTATACATTGCCCAGCAGGCAGTGCTATTTGGTACACTGTACCATTTCCCTTCATTCTGGGTGGCAGCAGACTTTGAGTAGATATAGGGACTTGGAGTAGCATCAGATGGGCTTTCTCCACAGTGATGTACAGAATACCCAAACTGGACAGGACCTCAGAGATGGCATAGTCTAACCTTTTCATTTCACAAATAGGCAAACTGGTATAGAGAAAAAAGTGATTTGTCCCATTTTTCTTGACTCCCAGCTTATTGGATTCCCCATGATTTTGTGGACTACAGTTGTTCATCTCTGGACAAATGTGGTTTCAGGAGATCTTAGAACATCTGAGGAAGAGAGCTCAATAAAATCAGAACAGACTTAGCTATAGTAGGATAATGGAATGCTACTTGCCCTAAACGAAAGGGGAGTCTAGGAATATCCAAACTATTGCTCTGAAAAACTAGAACTTGCCTTCTACTCAGAGTCCTGGTTCTCATGTGTACAAGTGTGACATATTGAAGAGAAAATGAACCCCACTCAAGATCTGGAAGGCTTTTAAGAGCATTTCTTGGTCTTTTTTCCCTTTAGAGAAAAGGATCTCAAGCAAACGTTCCCAGTGGGTACCTTAAAAAAAAAACAAAATAATTACTATATACCATTCGATAACATATCACTGAAAATCTCATGACCTCAGTCAGTACCACCTTTGACACTAGGAATCATGACCCATAGTTCCTATATATCTCCCTTTCTCTCCCCTCATCCAGTGATATTCAAGGTAAGAGGTATGTTTTGTGATTTTTCAAATAAAGGCATAATAAAAACTGAAGCATGTGTGACGGTGGTATGGTATTTTGGAAGGATGAAAAATTTGTGGAAACAATTGAAGCATGGGTTTCTTAACTTGGTAATATAGATGGAAGTTGGGTTTGTTCCCCACAGATTCCTGGGGGCATTATTGAGGACTCTTGTGTGTTACGTGGAGTCATGATCAACAAAGATGTGACCCATCCACGAATGCGGCGCTACATTAAGAATCCACGAATTGTGTTGCTGGATTCCTCCTTGGAATACAAGAAAGGAGAAAGCCAGGTGAGGACCATGGTTAAAGTTGATGGGAGAAAGAAAATATATATCAAGAGCAAGATGATGAGGGAATGGGGATCATTCTGGACTTCCGGAGGTGGTCTTATATCAATTCCACTCTTCATTCATATTCTCCAAAGGTCAGAATAGCGTTGCTTAAAGGGAGTATTTCCCTCTTTGTGTCATCAAAGTGGGAAGATGGTTCTTCTGCCACCACCCTCTCAAGAGCCTATTGTGAAACTTTTATAAAGCGTAACTGCACCTATCCTTCCCCCATTTCAACCCAGGATTTACACCATTTCTACCCCTTCCCAAACCTGTGATTTTCTGCTTTACTCCTTTTATGAACCAGATGTCACACCTCAAAAATGTGCACTAACAGCCAAAGCAAAGGAATTAAATGGTGTTAAATACCAAAAACATTTCTAACTTTAAAGAAGCTTAGGGTGGTAGGTTTTATTGGCCTTATGGGGGAAAGAAGGAAGGTAGTGACCTTGAGTTCAGAAAATGATAAATGAGGTTCCAGATTTGAGAGCCCAGTATCCCACACAGCTGCTTTGTTACCTTGTGGTGATTTGGGGAAAATTTGGCAGAATTGTCTGGAGGATAAGATGTAGGAGAGAATATGACAGAATGTGCTAGATCACCTACCTGGTTAAATAGATGTCTGCCTCCATTCCCCATTTTTACAGACAGACATTGAGATAACTCGAGAGGAAGACTTCACCCGGATCCTGCAGATGGAAGAAGAATATATTCAACAGCTTTGTGAGGATATTATTCACCTCAAACCTGACGTGGTTATCACAGAAAAGGGCATCTCAGGTAAGCTGGGCTCCCTCACTTTGCTTGGGGTGGGGAGAGGGGAAAGAGTGCTTCTCCTCATTGAGAAGCAAACAGGAAAATGGTCTTGATGGAAGAGAAGTCAGAATTTGAGCCTAGGAACTCTGGCTCCAGCTTGATGTTTTTACAACTCTGCTTTGTAGACTTAGCTCAGCACTACTTCATGCGGGCCAACATCACAGCTATCCGCAGAGTCCGGAAGACAGACAACAACCGAATTGCCAGGTGAGTGAGTGCTAGCTACTTCATCTTCCCTCTGCTTTCTTACTCTGGTCACCTGAAGAAAAGTTACAGAGTCAAATCAGCTGCAGGTTACCTGGGTTACCTTTGCTAGGAGCTATGCACTTCAAGACGACTTGTGTCTTTACGCTGGCTTAAGTAAAACAATCAAACTGTCAAAATGATCAAGTTATACATCACAAAGCTAAATTAAAATGTTCCGAGATTTTGGTTTTCTTAATTAATTGTTATATCTAATTAAGGAGTTGTCTGTGTACAAATGTTTAAAATACATACTTATCTTGTTTATGAGTAAGAGGAGAGAGTTGGAGAAAATAAAATGAAGAATCTAGAACTGATTTAATTTGATTTGGTAAAGCAGTCAGACTCTGTCACTCATTCTTTCTTTCTCCCCCAAATTCCTGATTGATCACTGGCTTCTTCCCTCTCACAGCCCTATTGCTGGCTCTGGAACCTGATAGACAGATTGAGGAGAGAATAGATAATTGCATGTATATACAAATGCATTTTAAACCCCATTAGGATATAATGGGTATAAACTCCTTGGAAAAGTTGGAGTTGCTGCATTATTAATGCTTTTATCTTCAACAAAATATAAACTTTGAATTCATCATGATGTAACATCTAATTAAAATAAAGAATACTGTTTTGCCTTGTTGAATACAAATTTTCTAAAAATAAGGTTTGTCTGTTTAGACCTAATACTAGTTCATCATCTTGTCTTTTGCAAAAAGATAAATGAGAATGAATTGCTTATTTTGGAGTGGATGGAGGGGACCTTCCAACTGCAGCAGTAGCAGCTTCACAGTTGTTCCATTCCATCATATTTTCAGAGTTTGAAATCTGAGAGATGGGGGGAGCATTTCTGAAAACCTTGCATTCCTTGTACAGGGCCTGTGGGGCTCGGATTGCTAGCCGACCAGAAGAACTAAGAGAAGATGACATTGGGACTGGTGCTGGCTTATTTGAAATTAAGAAGATTGGAGATGAGTACTTTACATTCATCACAGAATGCAAAGATCCCAAGGCCTGTACCATTCTTCTCCGGGGAGCCAGTAAGGAGATTTTATCGGTGAGCTATCGCTCTTTCCCTCTCTTCCCTTCTTCTGTGTTGTAAAACCAGATGTCCCACCTCAAAGGGGAACAGGAAAAGTGGTAATATTTTTGCCCTAAATGCTTTACTCCCTCCCCTTCTATGAGATTTCAGTTCTCTGCCCATACCTGACTTTATTTTTCCAGTTCAAATTTACATGTTTTGGAGTTTGTAAAGCACTTACAAATATCTCTTTTGTTCACAAAACCCATTTAATAAAAAAAAAAGGGAAACTAAGTCTTGAAATTAAGTGATTTGCCTAGTCCTACAGCTGATAAGCCTCAGAGGTAGGATTTGAATTCCAGTCTTCCCATATTTAGCACTATATCCTATGCAAACCTTTCCACTTTTCCCTAACTCCAGCCATTGGTGAAGAACTGGGTCACATGAGAAAAAAATGAAATCTCCCTTGTGTGAATTTTATATTCAGTCTGAATTGGACCCTAATGGGAAGAGTATTGGATGCAAAGATAATAGATATAAAGACAAGAAGAAATCCTCAGAATGAGGAGAAACTTGAGGAACTTGAACCATGAAGTAAAGGAATTAGGATTGTTTAGTTTTGAGGGGGAATACGCTAAATTTGTTTCTAAATGACATTTTTCTAGTGAGGGATTATTGGTCTAAAGTTTCCTTTTGACAGAAAGGATATTCTCCCTAAGTCTTCCCAAAGATTTAGAAAAACAAAAATTGGGGGGGGGGGCAACAGAATGGAGTCTGGGAAGGCTATCATAAGTTTTCTTAATCACATGGCCATCAGGCCTGATAGTCCATCTCCCTTGGTTCATACTTTGTGATCTTTATTATTAACCTCGACAGATCGCAAATTCTATGTATTTGACCTCATTTTATTCTGAAATTGGGTTAGACTAGAAAAAAGGGAATATATGATTCATGAAGTTAGATCCCACCCCATTTTTTTCTTTTCTTCTCTCAGGAGGTTGAACGAAACCTCCAGGATGCCATGCAGGTCTGCCGGAATGTTTTTCTCGAACCTCTTCTGGTACCAGGAGGTGGGGCCTCAGAGATGGCCCTGGCTCATGCCCTTACAGAAAAGTCCAAGGCCATGACTGGCATTGAGCAGTGGCCATACCGGGCTGTGGCTCAGGCCCTCGAGGTCATCCCTCGTACCCTTATCCAGAACTGTGGTGCCAGTACCATCCGTCTGCTCACTTCTCTTCGGGTAAGTCCCTCTACCTTTCACCCAATGAAAGAGTTACCTCACCCTGTAGTCCATCTCTCCTATGCCTTGGGGGTGCCACATACTAGTTGTCTCTACCCTATATCTTGTTCTCCCATAAATTCCATCCTTTAACCCACTCTCATTTTTTGTCTTAATTCTTTGTCCTTACCGTTTCCCCTCAATTCCCTCTTAATTCTAATCCAGTTCTTCTACCCAATTCTTTCCTTTAAAGCCTTAAAAAGAATGCTCCTTTCCATTTCCTGTCTTCCCATCCTGACCCAAGAGTTTCCCCCTCAGAGAAAATCTCTTCCCTGACATCCATACAGGCCAAGCACACCCAAGAGCACTGTGAGACCTGGGGTGTGGATGGTGAGACAGGCGCCCTGGTGGACATGAAGGAGCTGGGCATCTGGGAACCACTTGCTGTGAAGCTACAGATATACAAGACTGCAGTAGAGGTGAGGGCCCCTGAATAAGTGCAGAGCTGACCTCCTAGGACAGACAGGGCTTGAGAGGACTGTCTCCATTTCTTTCCATTCCTTTTCTTAGCCACAGCTAAGAAAGAATAGTCCAGATTTAGAGATTGAGAACCAAAGGAAAATGCTCATAGAAACTAGTTAAATGTCAGCCTCAAAATCTTTTTTAAAAAAAAAGATACCTAAAGAACATCATGAGATATCTATCTCCCTTAGAGGTCCTTTGGGCGTAGTTTATAGTTTCCAAGAGGAGTCTGTTTCAGATGGTGGGTTGATGCAGGTAGGGGGAAGAGGTCAGGTGTGTATTCAGTCGCAGGGCACCTACTTTCCCACCTTTGATCTCTCTTGGGTCTTGATTGTCTTCTCCAGACGGCTGTCCTGCTACTTCGGATTGATGACATTGTCTCAGGCCACAAAAAGAAGGATGGTGATCAAAATCAGTCAGGGGGTAACCCTGATGCTGGGCAGGAGTGAGCTGACAACACAAGTGACAGCCCACAGGACCAGCAGGTTTTCTTCATCCTTTCCCCGAGCCAGGCTGCCAGGGCAAACATGGATGTCTTTGGTGGAGATTAGGTTGAGAGGCCTCTCTCAGCCTCTTTCTGCCCCAGCTCAGTTTGCAAAAGGCACTGACATATAACTCCTATTGTAAGCTTTCCATTTAAGTTTGCTTCCGATGATTAAAATCTCAGTCATTTGAGACTCCAGTTGTTCTGTGTTCTTTTTATCCTAAGGTTATACCACTGCCTCTGGGGTAGGGGCAATGCTGGGAAACCTAAGACAAGAAGAAAATGAAAGTCCCACTGTTTTGTTCTAAAAAAGACTATAATTGATATCAAGAGTCTTTCCCCTCAAAGGTCATCTGAGAAGGATTAAATTGCTGGTGTCACAAAAAATTAAGAACCAATGCTTGGATTCAATAACTCAAGTTAGAACTAAAGGAACCTAACTAAAATAAGGGTGGTTCTTTACTGGGATTGATTACTGGGTATAATAACTCAAAATTATATGACTAATGTTTGCAAGTATTTCACATTCTTTCATTTAATTCAACTGAGTGAGGTAGGTGCTACAGGTTTCGCAAAAGGTCAAGTACTTAAGAATCCTAACTAATTGAAATGTCTACCTTTGCTTCCTGCCCAAATTATTTTTCTTCCTACTATTCCTCTTCACAGCTTTCTTTAGAAGCTTCTCCAGAAAGTTTTTGTGTCTGAGGGGAAGTTAGCCTAACCTCCTTAATCATCATTAAACTTTCCATCTTTCAATTCATAACTTTAATCCTTTATGGTCTTTCCTGCCTTTTTTATTCATTCCTATAGGATAGGAGTGAGTAACCTTTTTTCTGCCAAGGGTCATTTGAATATAACATTCAAAGGCCATATAAAATTATCAACGTAAAAATTGGCCAGATTCTTTTTAAAAAAGCTCTTAGATTGATTATTGAGTCCCACCTGAAAGTTGCTGTGGCATCATCAAACCAAATGATTTCTGAGGGCTGGACATTCCCCTGCACCTGCAATAGGACAATGACTATAAAGGGCACTAACGTTTGTCCATGGACAAAAAGATGGAGATGATTTGGGGAACTGGTTTCCTGAGGCTAAAAAATTCTTAAGCTATCTCAGGAACTTTAGAGGTTCATCTTGTATAACCTGACTTCACAGATGAGGGAATTAAGATTTCAAGAGGGAGGACAAGAGGCTTATCCAAAGTTAGGAAGCCAGTGCTGTGACCTAAGTCTCCTGATGTCTATTCTAGATGCCTTGGAAGCTACATATTTTTTTTCCTTCTGCAGTTTTACTCCTCCCCAGGTTGAAATCTTATTATAATCATTTTATATTTTTAGCTAATTAAAAATCTGTGACAAAAAAAAAATCCCTGAACAACTAAGGGAGGCCTTGATTTTTTTTCGTGTGTTACTTCCTCTTGGCTGCTGGTTTCCCCTTTTCCCCCTATGATTCACAAATTAAGTCATCCTAGTCCTTCCTTTCTAGATTTTAAGAACCTTTGTTCACGAAAAGTTAAGAGGTATTAAATGGAGGTTGGAAAGGGGGGTGGGGGGAGTGTTGGGCAAAACACTGGGAAGGCTGGATGTGGATAAATTCCAGAGGCCCCACCTATCTCCCACCCATCCTTTCCTGGCATCTCCCAACTCCTAACAGTTTTCTCCCCTTTCTCCTCAAGGATCCCTCAAATCACACTGCTTATCTTCTTTTGCTAAAATATTTTCTTGGGTTGTTAAAAATTTACTCAGGCTTTAGTTACTTATTGAAAAAGAAGAAATTTCTCAGTATTTTCAGCGTTTTTGAAAAGGGACCAAAACCTTGGAAAGGCATAATTCTTGCTCTGGAGGAGCATGATTCCCGAAACTCTTCCACCTTCATCCCACTTCTACAGAAATTCACTATCTTTATGCTTCTCCAAAGAACTTAACCTGTGAACTTTATGTAGTCTGTGGACTTTTTGTGGGAACTTAAAAATTTGTGGTTTGTACAACTTATGAATTAAGTCTAAGCTTTTTCTTACCTCCCTGAAAAAAAAATTGGTCTGTTCCTCAAAAAATTGATCTAACTTTCCCACCTCTCTGAGTCTGTTCCATTCCCCGATTCCCTATATCAAATTCATAGCTGAAAATTATCTTCCTCTCTTGCTAAGAATTATATAGAGATCAAGCTAATACTATATAGAACTGGGAAGAAACTTAAGAATTTATTTAATTTTGCACAGAAAAGTTTCAGGAGGCGGCTAGGTGGCACAGTGGATACAACACCAGCTCTGGAGTCAGGAGTACCTGGATTCAAATCTGGCCTCAGACACAATAATTACCTAGCTGTGTGGCCTTGGGCAAGCCACTTAACCCCATTGCCTTGCAAAAAAACCCAAAAACAAAAGTTTCCACATGATTTTGACTTGTTATATATAATTTAAATATATATATATATATATATATATATATATATATATATATATATTTTAAGGTTTTTGAAAGGCAATGGGGTTAAGTGGCTTGCCCCAAGGCCATACAGGTAATTATTAAGTGTCTGAGGCCAGATTTGAACTCAGGTACTCCTGACTCCAGAGCTGGTGCTCTATCCACTGCGCCACTTAGCTGCCCTGATTTTTATACATATCTTTAAGCCTAATAACTCACATTTGGGGAACTAATTAGACACATGAGAGCTAATAATGCATCACACAACACATTTAACTCTTAACCCAGTGAAGTAGTTAATGCAAGAATCATCCCTGTTTTACAGAAGAAAAGACATGGAGAGGTCCTATTCACTAAAGATCACCAGAACAGACTCAAATTTAGGCTCAGACCAGTGTTCTCACCATTACACCAAGTGATTCCCAGGATTTATATCCCTATCCCTAGGCCTTAACAACAAACCAACATTTGTCTAAATTACCTACCAGGGATTGCTCCAGACTCTAGAAATGAAAACCAGGCTGCCTCAAGGACCTGAGATTCTACTGGGAGATTATAACATTTTCTTTGATTAAAAATGCAAAACATACACCAAATACATAAATATAAATCTATTGCAGAATTAGCATGCCATAATGGATAGTCTCATAATGAAGCAGAACCAGATCAAGTTTTGTCTCTGATGTATACTGGGCAAGTCACTTAACCCTAGGCAAGTCATTTAATCTCTGCATGGTCTTAGCAACTTTTTTAACATTTATTTTTGAGATGGCTAGGTGGTGCAGTGGATAGAGCACTGGCCATGGAGTCAGGAGGACCTGAGTTCAAATCTGACCTCAGACATTTTTTTTTTTTGGTTTTTTTGTAAGGCAACGGGGTTAAGTGGCTTGCCCAAGGCCCCACAGCTAGGTAATTATTAAGTGTCTGAGATCAGATTTGAGCTCAGGTCCTCCTGACTCCAGGGCCAATGCTCTATCCACTGTGCCACCTAGCCTCCCCTGGCCTCAAACACTTAATTACCTAGCTGTGTGGCCTTGAGCAAGCCACTTAACCCCATTTGCCTTATAAAAACCTAAGAAAATAAATTTATTTTCATCCATATGTACATGCATATTTCCAAGTTACAAAATTTCCCTCCACCCTCCCCTCAGCATTTTGCATACATATTTTGTTAAACATGCTTACAAATTAGAAATTTTTGGCATGAGAAATTAGGATTAAGGGAAAGAGATACATAAGACAATTTTTATAAAGTGTTCATCAGATTTGGAAGGGTTTTTTGCGTGTGTTTTGTTTTGTTTTTCTTCCTCTGGTTGGGGATAATGTAAGTCCCTAACCTGTCAATTACCATTGTACTAGCTCTCTGGACTGCTGAGAGGAGCTGCCTCTATTAAGGTGGATCATCTCACAATGTTGATTTGTACATTGTTCTCTTGGCTCTATTCCTTTACCTCAGCATCAGATCTTGTCATTCCATGCTTCTCTAGAGTCTGACCATTTATGGTTTCTTGTAGAACAATAATATTTGATGGGCATCCCCTCAATTTCCAATTCTTTGCCACTACAAAAAAGCTGCTATGAATATTTTGGAATATGTAGGACTTTTCCCATGTTTTATAATTTCTTCTGGATATAGACCTAGAATTGAAATTGCTGGGTCAAAGGGTATGAAGTTTTATTGCTCTTCAGACATAGTTCCATATTGCTCTCCAGAAAGGTTGGATCTGTTCACAACTCCACCAGCAATGCATCAATGCCCCAGTCTTCCCACAGCCTCTCTAACATTGATCTTCCCTTTTTCTCATCTTGGCTAATCTAAATGGTGTGAGATGAGACCTCATTGTTTTAATTTGCATTTCTCTAATCAATAGTAATTTGGAGCATTTTTTCATATGATTATATATAGCTTTAATTTCATTTAAAAACTGTCTATCCAACAATGGAAAAATATGGAAGTAGCTTTTGTGATGGACTTATAAAGAATGTGATCCACCCACGACAGAGCTGGTGGTGTTGGAATACAGACTGAAGCACATTTTTTATTATTTTTTAAAAATTTTTTCTCTTTCCTTTATTGCTCATGAGAGTCTATGTTTTTTTGGGGGAGGTGGTATTACATTTGCTCTTAAACAAGAATATTTTAGTAATGTATAAAAATCATTTGTAAAAAAATAAAAACATTTAAAAAATAAATATAAAAACTGTCCATCTCCTTTGACTATCAATTGGGAATGACTTGTGATCTTATAAATTTGATGCAATTATCTATATAATTTAGAAATGAGACCTTATCAGAACAACTTATGGTTGTGAAGATTGTTTCCCAGCTTTCTGCTTTCCTTTCAATTTTGGCAGCATTGGTTTTATTAGTGCAAAACCTTTTTAATTTAATATAGCCAAATCATTCGTTTTGCAGTTTATAATCTACTCTGATTCTAGTTTGGCCGTAAATTATCCCTTTTCCATAGATCAGATAGATAAGGGCATTTTTTGGTCTATTAATTTATCTACCTGTACCCTTTTTGACCTTACTTTACTAAAGGGTGTGAGATGTGGATTTATGCCCTAGTTTTTGCCAAACTATTTTCCAGTTTTTCCCAACAATTTTTGTCAGATAGTGAGTTCTTATCCCAGAGGCTGATGTCTTTGGGTTTGTCAAATAGTAGATTTTTGATTTCTTAGCTTTTTTTTTTTTTTTTTTTTTTTTTAGTTTTTGCAAGGCAATGAGGTTAAGTGGCTTGCCCAAGGCCACACTAGGTAATTAAGTGTCTGAGGTCGAATTTGAACTCAGGTATTCCTGACTCCAGGGCCAGTGCTCTATCCACTGTGCCACCTAGCAGCCCCTCTTAGCAACTCTTAAGTCACAAAAAAGATGCCAACCTGCTTTGGTAGAGCAAGTATCCTCATCTGTGTTATTTCGTTTACTAATAATATCACAGGTTGATATAATGGAATTTGGGAGTTAGAAGGGCCCTTGATGGTCATCTAACTTATCATGTGAAAGAAGAATCAATACTAGATAGTTTTTGGCATGGGTACAATTTCATACTTGATAAGAAGAAAGTATAGAGTTGAATTGGTTTACCAAAAGGTCAAGATGGGAGAAGAGAGAGTGACTAGTGCAGGGATGGTGGCCAGGGAGAGAATCAAGAGCTCAAGGGGCTGGAAGTCACTATGGGAAAAGTGTGGGGTTTGGTAATGGAAAGCCAATATGGGATTAGATAATGCCCTAGCCCACTCCTCCAAAGTTTTTCATCTCTCCTCAAACCTCCCAGGGCTTTCCCTTCCCTCCCCATCTCAGCTGAGAATCTTGCTTCATATTCTACAGAAAAAATTCACCAGGTTCTCTTCCCCCACTCCCTCATATCATTCCATTGCCTTTTACTACTACCTCTCCTTTCACCCCATCTCACCAATAATGTGGCCCTATTTCTTGCCAAAACCACCCCTTTGCATGCTAAAATGATCTCACTCCATCTTAATCACTAACAGATTACCTCTTTTTAGTATTCCACATTCTCACTTACCTTTTTTATTTTATTTTTTCAATTACATGCAAAGATAACATTTTCAACATTCATTTTTTTGTAAACTTTGAGTTCTACATTTTTCTACCTATCTTCCCCTGCTCTCTTCATGACAGCAAGTAATGATATAGATTATACAGGTACAATCTAACATATTTCTATATTAGTCAAGTTGTGAAAGAATCAGAACAAAAGGGAAAAAAGTGATAAAAAGCAAAATAAATTTTTAAAGTGAAAATAATATATTTTGGTATATATTCAGACTCCACAGTTTTTTCTCTGGGTGTCCCATTTATCTTTAATCTCTTCTGATCTACTGGCTCATCTACAGCCAAAACATACTTATATCCTACACATCTTCAAAACAACCTTCCCTTTAACCTTCCATCCCTCCTAACTATCATTCTTTTTTTTTTTAGATTTTTTTCAAGGCAATGGAGTTAAGTGGCTTGCCCAAGGCCACACGGCTAGGTAATTATTAAGTGACTGAGATCATATTTGAACCCAGGTACTCCTGATTCCAATGCCGGTGCTCTATTCACTGCGCCACCTAGCCGCCCATAACTATCTTTCTAAATCTCTTCTAAATTCCTAGAGAACATCTCTTCATTATACCCCCTTCTCTCTCCTCTGACACTGTTACCACCCTGGTGAAGACCCTCATTAACCTCACACCTGGACTGTTTGCAATAGCCTGTTGGTGGGTCTGTCTTGCCTCATGCTCCCCCACTTTAATCCATCCTCCATTCTAACACCAATGTGATTTTCCCCAAGCAGTGCTGGATCCTTTGTCCTCCTGCTCAATAAACTCTTGGGGCTCCTTATCTATCACCTTCCAGGATCAAATATAAAATCCTTAGTGTGATTTTTTGTTTGTTTTTAGGTTTTTTTTGGAAAGACAAATGGGGTTAAGTGGCTTGCCCAAGGCCACACAGCTAGGTAATTATTAAGTGTCTGAGGTCAAATTTGAACTCAGGTACTCCTGACTCCAGGGCCAGCGCTCTATCCACTGTGCCACCTAGCTGCCCCCTTAGTGTGACTTTCAAAGCTCTTCATAACCTCGCCATTCCCTCTTTTTCCTGTCTGTTTTCACCTTACTTCTTGTCAAACACTGATCCAAGGACCCAAAAATGAGGTACTTTCTCTGACTCCCCCCCTCCCCATCTCTCCCTCCCATCTATGGGATGCCCTCTTAAATTCTAGTGCCTTCTGCAAAAGAGCTTTTTTTCTCAGTATAACAGGAAAAAAAATGAAATCCTATGTGTACTGAACTAGTAAATATACAAATTTTATTTTTAATTCCACTTGAAGTTACATTTTGTATATAAAAGTTTTCCGATAAGTTTTTATTTTTCAAGTATAAAAGATGGACTTCCAGCCAAGATGACGGAGAGAAGACAGACGCAGTTCTAAAATCTCCTAATCTTTCCCCATATGTGATATGAAACAAACCTCTTAATAGAAATACGATCAACAAAACCCAGGAGAAAGAACATTTGCATCTTCTTCTCATCACCTATAAAAGATGCCTTGATAGTATATGTTGACATAATGCATACCTCTAATGCTAATTACTTGTAGGATAGTTAAACTTCAGTATTGAAGTCTAATCTTTAGCTATTGTCTTGTAGGTATGAACAAGAGTTCATCAAACTTGTATTATGTGTTTTATTTCATGGTACACTGCAACTAAGAAGCCAAGGAATCGACATATGGTAGGTTTGTACCATTCCTATAAACTACAAACTAAGAATGATAAAACTATCAATGTAGTTTAATATTTGCTAATTTTACTAACTTTTTTTGTTCTGTAAATGTAGGGAGGTCATAGGGATTATAAATGCCGTTTGAGTAAAGGTTAAAAGCCACATATTTTATGATAAAGGGTCTTTAACTGAAGATGACCAAAGCATGGATGTTATAAATTTGCTATAAAGAGAATTATGAGTTTTAGTTATCTGTGTCCCTCCTGTTTGTACAATCACCTGCTTATGCCCCCCAATAGTGAGCTCCCTGAGGGCGGGGACTGCCCCCCTCCCCAGGCTCAGCACCCGGGGGGCAGTAAAGGGCCATAGAGGGAGCCGGGCTCCCACTGTTCTACAGACCGTCATTTGAGGCGTCTCCTGGGTCCCCCATTTCCTCCCCGGTTTCTGCCAGTCCGATATCCAGCTAGGTGGGCAGTGGGGCCAGGGCTGGGCCTGGAGCCAGGAAGCCTAGCTGTGCGCCCCTGGGCAAGTCACTGAACCCTCTGGGCCTCAGTTTCCTCATCTGTCAAATGGGTTGGAGCTCCAGGCTCTCTGCCAAGAAAATCCCATCGGGGGTCGGGACGGCCGCGACGGAGGTCGCCTGTGCGGCCTGCCTGGCCCGGGCTCGAGTTCCGAGGAATCCAATGGGGTGGGGGAGGGGACGTTCTGTGTCTAAGCCTTCAGAGGTTGCGGCGCCAAAGGCTTTTCCCTCGGCGCCAGGCACGAGTCGGAGGCCCCTTTAAGAGGCAGCGGGACTTCCGCCCTTTAAAGGGCTCGGAGGCAGCCGGCGTCTGTCATGTGACGCGAGCTGCAGCCGGCGCCTGTCATGTGACGCGAGCTGTAGCCGGCAGCGGCGGCGGCGACGGATCCGAGCGGCGGCGGTGGCTACTACTGCGGCGGCGGATCCGAGCGGCGGCGGATCCGAGCGGCGGCGGCGGCGGCGGCGGCGGCGGCGGAGGAGGAGGATCCGAGCGGCGGCGGCCTCCGCCTCCGGCCCGCATGTTCCCGGGGCGGCCCCCGGCCCGGCGGGCCCCTGCCCCTGCCCTCCGCCGCGCCCTGCTCCTCCTCCAGGTCTTGCTACTGCTCCGGGCTCCCGCCGGCCTGCTCGGGGACCGGACCCGCCGGGTGAGGGGCGCCGCGGAGGTTGGGGGGGGTGAATCAGGGGTAGGGGCTGGCGAGGTCTTGGGGGGCCACTGCAGCGCCCCCGCCCCGGTTCGCCCGGGCGCGTGACCCAACTCCGAGTGGCCGCCCCCGCAGGCGCTGGTCTGTTCGGCCTCGCACCTCCGGGGCGTCTGTGCCCCCCATCGCCTCGGCCTCCCCCCCCCGCAGGACCCCCGCCCATCCCTGCCCCTCCCGCACCGTGCCCAGACCCCTCTGGCCCTCCCCCCAGTGTCTCTCCGGGCCCCCACCCCCTTCCCTCCTGTGAGTCCTGAAAGTAAAATCGGGTCAGATGCTCTCCTGACCTCGGACCCCTTGGACCAGGTGTCTCTGGAGGTTATCCCAGGACAGACGGACCTCTCGCAGACCCTGCTGCACGTCCGGGCCGTAGGAGCCAACTCTACAATTCACTACGTCTGGAGCAGCCTGGGCCCCCCAGCCGTGCTCTTTGTGGCCACCGACACCCCTCACAGCGTCCTGACCGTCAACTGGAGCTGCCTGCTGTCTCCAGAGCCTGAAGGGGGCCTGGCTGTGCTCCCTGCCCAGAGTGTTCGATTTTCCTCTGCCCTGGTCTTCCTCAGGGTGAGAAGGAGACAGAGACAAATGCAATTCAGCTTGAGCCTGTGAGCTGAAAATTGGTGGGATGGCTCAGGGGCAGGGTGGAAAGATGGAATCTGGGAGGGCCTGTTGGCTAGGGTGGCAGAAAACAGAAACTTAGAAGTGAGTGTGAAAACTCAGCTTCTCATCCCTTCCCCTCTCCGACAGCTGTTTGAGTTTGACAGTACCAACAGTTCAGAAGTGAAGGATGGGTCCCCTGGAAAGCCTTATCCACCCTACCAGCTGGCTGACTTCTCTTGGAATGACGTCAACAGTACATTAGACCCTACCACACTGAGTGCAACCTTCCAAGGTCGACCTACAAAGGATCCTTTTGGGGCTTTCACCAATGGCAGCCTGGCTTTTAAGGTGAGGGAGTCTACCCAGGTGAGGGAGAGGGGAGGAAGAGGTTCTTTGTGTTTTATGTCTGTCCTTGCCCCATCCTCTCAGCTTCTTTTTCATTGAACCTCTTCTCCCTCTCTATTTCCCTGTTCCCCCCATCCCAGGTTTGTGCTTTCTCTGGTTCTGGTCATCCAGCCCAGCTCCCTCGACTCTTGCATACAGCAGATACCTCTCAGCTAGAAGTGGTTTTGTCTGGGGCTGTCCCACGAGGGAACCACTCCCTTTTTGGTCTAGAAGTGGCAACTCCAGTTTTCAATTCTGAGTGTCCTCAGCTGAAGGAGCAGGAATCTGTTGATGATGAATACAGTCCTGCAGTCTTCCAGGTCAGGTTTCATTCATTATGGGGGGGATCCTATTAGGGATGGTTGCCAAAGGAATAACTAGACTTTAGAGTGATAAAATAATAAAATATATAACATGTCTAGCCCCTTTTCAATTTACAAAGCACTTTCTCACAGATCCCACAGAAGTACACTTTGAGGTTACCTTTGGAGCCTCCTCTGGTCCCACCTATGAGGACCAGCAGTACCTCAAACTTGTTTCAAAACACCCAGCTGATAGCAGATCAAAGACTTGAACCCTTGTTGAAGGTGGCTTAGCAGCCCAAGGAATAAAGTGCTTAGACTGGGAGAGACTTGAGTTCAAATCCATGCTCAGACACTTGCTGGTTGTGTGACCCTGGGCAACGAATGAATCGCTGAACCTTTGTTTCAGTTTCCTCCTCTGTAAAATAGGGTTCATAATAGGTTTCCTATGGTGGTTGTGAGAATCAAATGAAATAAGAAGTATAAAGTACTTGGTACATAGTAAGCACCATAGAAATGTTAACTTGTCATCTTCATCATCATTATTTTCTGACTTCTCCCCTCTTCTCTGGAAGATTAGTGAAAGTGAAAAGTCCATATGACTCCTAGGTTGCAAACCTGAGTAACTGAAAGAATAGTGATATTCTTGACAGAATTAGGGAAGTTAGTCCAACTTTTGAATATGTGGAGATTGAGGTACATCCAAGTAAAGACAACCAGTTAGCTGTTCAGGACTAGACCTCAGGGGAGATATATGTACATGGGGGAAGTCTTTTCTATTGAGATGATAGTTGAACATATGGAAACAAATGGATAGAGTCCTAGGATTACATCAAAGCATAGGGGGCACATGAATAATCCTGCAAAGCAGATTAGGAAAATTGGTCAGACAAATAGAAAAAGCAAAGCTGAACAGTGTCAAGAAAATCCAGTAGTCACAAGAAGGGAGTAGTAGTCAACAGTTTTTAAATACTTTAGAGTTGTCTTCTATCACATGAGATAATGTATGTAAGGCATTCCAAAACCTTAAAATGCACTATAAATGTCACTTATTCTCTACCCTTTGCCCTATTGATAAGTCCTTAGGGGATAGTAGATGGAAAGGGGATATATGGAGGTGGATTGAGATTTTAGAGGGGGTAAATGACAGGAATACCTTTTCACCTAAACTCCCTTCAGTTGGATCAGCTACTGTGGCATTCCCCACCAAAAGGCTTTCTACAGTGGCGACCAGTAGCCTTCTCACAGAGGCAACCAACTTGGAAAACAGCTCTACCCTGCCAAGTATCCCCTCCTGGCCCCACCTTGACTGGCCTACTTTCCCAGTCACCAATAGTCAGAGCCTTCTTTGGCCCCTCCTTTAACTTCTGTACCTTCAACCTAACCTTTGGAGACTCTACTGGTCCCACCTATGAGGACCAGTACTACCTCAGCTGGTAAGAGATGGAACTGAGGGGGAGGGAAAGGGAATTCTCAGTTGGGCAGGTGGGTAGTGAAGGGAGGGTATGGGGGTTGATGAAGGAATAAGGAATAAATCTAGAGCTTTCTTTTTTCCTTCCTTATTTCCTATCTCCTAGGTCAGCTCTCTTGGGCATAGGAATCCCCCCAGTGGATTCTTTTTCACCTCTGGTCCTAGGAATCATGGCAGTGGTTCTGGGGGCCCCAGGACTTCTCCTGATAGGAGGTGGCCTGAGCCTCTTACTACTACGACATAGGCGCTACTCAGAGTATGAACCAATCAGTTGAAGTTCTGACCTCCCCCCAGGGATCTTTCCAGGTCTTCCTCCCTATGCCATCCCAGAGTGAAGACAGACAAGGATATACCTTGGAGAAGAGGACATTATGCCTTCTATTCCTCTGTTTCTGGGTCCTGCTCTTCATTTTGATGCCAATATCCCAACTCCTTTCCCTATTTTTCAACTGCTGGGTTGTTTTTTTTTAACAAGACAGTGAAGTTAAGTGACTTGCAGCTAGGTAATTATTAAGTATCTGAGGTTAGATTTGAACTTAGGTCCTCCTTGAATCCAGGGCTGGTGCTCTGTCCACTGTGCTACCTAGCTGTCCCTCCTTTTCCTATTTTTAACAGATCCTTCAAACCTCAAGTTTCTTCAGGTCTCCCCTGGGCAAGGGGACAGCTGGAGAATCCATTAATGATTAAAGGGGGATGGCTTAATTTCTAGCCTGATACTGGCCTGTTTGAATTCCTTTCCCCACCCATTCTTTTTGAGTATTTGGTTCACAAGTGTGAACCTTGTACCAGGATCAAAGCAATGGGAAGCCTAACTCCTGATATTTGGGTTCCTAGAAGGGTGAAGATGAAATATATACTTATTTTTTTAACCATGTTGTAGAGTCTCTTGATGTATGTTGAAGGAGGGGGATAGAGGTGGGTGAGGGAAAAAAAAAACCTTCCCAGAGGATATTAATTCTCCCCATTTCCATTGGAGGTCCCATGACCCAAACATACACAATGAGTGTTGTACATCAGAATTTTCTGAAAGTTTGAACTAAGCAAGTAGGTTTATTTTAAAAAGGAAGGAACTGAGAAATATGGTGATCCACTCGATCAGAATTTGCTTTCTCCAACATCATTTTTTACAAATGGACCCAAAGCTTAAAACATAACTCTCCCATTCCCACTCTCCTCTCCATTGCCACATCTCACTTTGGGGACAGGGCTACCTTAACCACTCACAGATAAGTGGGTCACTATGGCAGTCTAAATTAGGAGGAGGAGGAGGAGGAGGAGGAGGAGGAGGATGGTAAACCAGCCAAAGCAGTGAAATTGGAACTGTTTGGATTTGTTTGGGATGATAGGTTTAGTACTAGAACAGTCCTTAGAGGTCATGAAGTCTAATGTTCTCATCTTACAAGTAAAGAAACTGAGACTGACACATCTCTTCCAGCTAAGGACATAGTTAAGGGAAACCCAAAGTTAAGACTTGGTCTTTCTCAGGTCCTGATGAGGAAACTTCTATCAGCTCTGAAAACCCTACCTCTTTGTTTTGGTCAGCTGGGTGGTTGTGGGATAAGGAAGACTCATCTTCCTGAGTTCAAATCCTGTGTCTCAGATACTTACCAGCCATATGACTCTGGGCAAGACACTTAATCCTCTTTGCCGAGGTTTCACAGCTGTAAAATGAACTGGAGAAGGAGATAGCAAACCACTCCATTGTCTCTGCCAAAAAATGCCCCCAAAAGAAGAGTTGGACACAGCTGAAATGACTAAACAATAACCTCCTATTTCAAAATGATTTATTAAGTTATTCCACAGGTTTTCTCTTATGCCAGTTAAGACCTAAAAGGACAGGGATTTTGCTTTCCTTCACTATTCTTTCATCTCTAGGAAGGAGGAATTCCTCTCATTAGTGCTACAGAAAAATCAAGGCAGTAATAACCCTCAAGAGGATTTAGGTTGAAATTGTCTAGGGCAGTATAAGACCTCAGCTACCTGAGGTTGCATGCCCCTTCCTCCCCCCAACTCTCCACCCCAACCAACAGAGTCAAGAATTGGCTAGGTACAAAAGCAACTAGTCCAAAGGTCACAATCCAGGGGAAGTCAAAAGGCAGAGGCAGCATATCTGAAGTCCATTCAGTAAAGAGTTCTGGATCATCTCAATTCCCTGGTGTTGGGGGAGAGGAGGAAGGACATCAAGAATAGGCAGAAGTGGATATCACCCCCAGAGGGGTGACTTGTAGTCAGCAACTCGAGTATGGTCTGGGTAGTCAAGTCGGCTGTCTGAAGCAGTGAACATACGCTCAGGCTCCACCAAGAACATATAGTAAAGATTCCACCCCAGCATTGAGAGGAGAGGCAGGAAGGTCAGCCCATAGCCAAAGCCTCGGAAGGACCGGCCCACTGCAAAAGTCAACCAGTATACCAGCCTGGGAGAAGAAACCAGAGAATCTCAGAATTAGAAGGGACTCTTGAAAATCTCAAAGAAAAAGGCATCTGCTAACTTCTGAAGCAGCCTGTTTAATGTTTCAATAATTAAATATTGGGAATTTTTTTCATTTCATATATATATATACATACATACATATATATATATATATAGGATGTCCTAAAAAAATTAAGCTAAAGACTTAAAACTTCACTGAGATTGGGTCACCCTGGGTAAAGCCTAAATCTGCCTTTTCTGCCCAGTACTCACTGGAGCCTTAAGAATAAAATGAGCCTATCTTTCTTTCAAATACTTGAAGACAGTTATCATGACACCTTTTACCTTCTCTTATCCAGGTTAAGCATCCCCAGTTCCTTATGTGACCTGGTTTTCAGTTCTTTCACCATCTTAATCACCCTGTTCTAGACTCAATTCAGCTTGACATTATCCTTCCTAAGATGTAGCATCCAAAACTGAACATAATACTGTATGTGCCACCTAACCAGGGCAGAGTACAGGAGGGGGATCACATTCCTCATTCTGGGCACGATATTTTTATTGATGCAGCCCAAGAACACATTATCTTTTGGCAGTTAGTATTGAGCTTGCAGTCCAGTAAAAGTCCCAGGTATTTTTTGTGTAAACTATTGCCTAGCCATTCCATCCTGTAATTGCACAGTTGATTTTTTTTTAAGTTGTTTGCCACACAGCTAGGTAATTAGTATCTGAGGCTGGATTTGTACTCAGGTACTCCTGACTCCAGGGCCGGTACTCTATCTACTGTGCCACCTAGCCTCCCTGATTATTTTTTTAATAATTCAAGTGTAGCATTATTTTATCTCTATTAAACTTCACCTTGTTGTGACACATATGAAGCCCCTCAAGATATTTTAGCCAACATGTTAAGACCTTCCAGTTTCAGTTCATCCTTGATTTTAAGTATCTATATCTTTAACCAAATCATTGGCTCTTGTTCCATACTTTTAGGATAGATTACAAAGGTACTCCACTAGAGAGACAGGGTCAGGGAAAAGATCAAGTTTTTAGGTTAAAAACGAATCCCACCCCCTATTACCCATAGCAAAATTGTGGTAGGAAGTTAAGAGTTAATTGAGGTATAAAAATTGAAAAGAGAAGTAGGAGCAGTTGAAACCAACCCATGCTGGAGGGTAAATACATTGAAGTTACCCAATTTTCCCTGTGAGTTAATTGGAAGGAAGGATCTGTATAAATTCTTCCTAATTACTAGAAAAACTCAAAAAGATTCTATTGATTTTATATATATATATATAAAATCTTCAACCATAAAAGATGGCATATTACATTGTTTTTGATAAAGGACTGATAGCAAAGATAGCCCATATCTCAAATTAAGATGTAGGAAAGTGGAAATTGCCAATATTTGAGCACTGTATGAGTTACCCATGGTGTCCCAGATGTCTTACTGTAGTTTTTTAAAATTCAAAACTGTATTAAGACTTGTAGGACATACTAAATAATATTGAAGGAATCTAAGAAGTTAGGAAGCAGCTAGGTACCTCAGTAGACACTGGACATGGAATGAGGAAGACCCCTGTTCAAATCCAGCCTCATACTAGCTATGTGAGCCTAGTCAAGTTACTTAATCTCTGTTTATCTTAATTTACTGATGAAGAAATGGCAAACCACTTTGTCAAGAAAACCCCATGGATAATATGGTCCAGTGAGTTATGGAGAGCCAGATATGACTAAACAACAGGAAGACAGTTAATATATTGGATAAATCAATGAAGCATCAAAAAAGTTTGACAGGCTGAGAAAAATTGGCTGGAATTTAAGCTCTAATGGGGACAAATGGAAAGTTCTTCATTTGGGTTTAAAAAAATACACTAACAACATCTAGGTGGTGCAGTAAATAGAGCACCAGCCCAGGAGTCAGGAGGATCTGAGTTCAAACTCGACCTCAACACTTAGTAATAATTGCCTAGCTGTGTGACTTTGGGCAAGTCACTTAACCCCATTACCTTAGATAAATAAAAAAAATTTAAAAAGTAGATGAGGATTAGAGGAGACTTGATTTAATGCCAGTTCATGTGAAGAATACCTAATAGTTTTACTTTACTATGAGCTCAATGTGAGTTAACAGTATGACAGGCAGCCAGAAAAGCTAGTGTGTTTTTGAGGCTATATTAATAGATATATGAAGTTCTAAAAAAGGACAGGTTTACCATATTCTATGTATTATATTCACCTCCAGGCATTTTTTTTAAAGGGGGTAGACTGAAAAACTAAGACACGTCAAAAGAAGAATGACCAGGATGGTATGAGGTCTATAAATCATCTTATATAATCATCAGATGACTCCAGTGGGAATGTTTTTCTCAAAAGAATACTTAGGATATAATCATGATAGCCCTGTTTCATGTTTTTATACCATTAGAGCTACTACATAAGAGAGGGCAATAAATTTGTTTGCAGTTGCTTTAGAGACTACTATAAGGAAGGACTTTCTAATGATTAGAACTGTCTAGGTCTTTCCCCTCCCCTTCGTCAAGCTTTCTATAGACTGTACAAATATGCAATTCATCCCAAACTCACCGGGAGATGGCGAAAAGGCCAGTGAGCAAGGGCAGCAGCTTGAGGGTATCCTGAGGCAGGTAGGTGGCAAGTACAGCCAGGTTGAAGAAATAGAGAATGAAGAGCTGGACAGATTGAGTCACGTATCGCCTGTGGATTTCAACTTCTCTCTTTTGTTCCCCAAAGGGATGGAGTGCAGAGAAGCACAACAGGGAGAGACCATAGACCAGAAGCCCTGGATTAAAAAAAAATGGGTTCATGATATAAAGGGTATGGAGAGGGAAGAAAGGGGAAGTGACTGGGTAAAATAAAGGGTGAAGAGATGAGGTAATGAGAGCTATTAGGCACAATTAGATTGGACACTTGGGAAGAGCAAATGCATAGGAAGCTGGGGTGGGGTGGGCACTCAAAACATGGTAATAGGGGATGAGAAAGTATTAAATGAAGATGTCCAAGGGCATAGAATAAGAAAAGGGGGTTTGAGGATGGGAAGAGGGAGAGATTAAACTGTCTGGAGAAAGAAAGGTGTAGGATAGTCAAAATCTCTGACTCAGAATTTTGATGAGACCAGTTCTCATGCCTAGACTTCCCCACAACCCACATCTTGACATTGCCATCACCATACCTCCCCAACACACATACTGTACCTTCACTGTACCAGATACAACCCTCACTAGAGAGCCTTAACCCAAGCATACAATACCCCCTGAGATGGCTATTTCCTTCCCACAAATACTCACCTAGAATTATAGGAAAAGTTGCAAAGACCCCACAGCGGAGTGTGTAGACAAGTCGAGAGCTCATGGTAGGCAACCGGGGGGCATCAAAAGGCAGGAAGGCATAAGCTCCATATAACAAGCAAGGGAAGAGGATAAGAGCAGCCCCAAAAGAGGCTACAGCCCTTAACCCTTCACGGCCACAGCTTCCACAACTGCCACAACTGCCACAGTGGGCAGGGGGCACAACTGCTGCCTCTGCCCACTTCCGTTCAGGGGGGTCTGGTCGGGCAGCCCGAGCTAACAGGAAGGCTTGGCACTCACCCTCAACCTTTTTGTCACAGTGGACAATTAACTCTTCTTGGGGCCGCCTCTCAATGCACTGTGGGTCAATTGGCACAAATGCTCGGGCTGCTTGCTCAGGCATCAGGTTAATGTCCTCCTCAACTGGTTCCTCTGACTTTGGGGGCAACTCAGTTAGAATGGGTTCTTTATCACATCCCTGCCAATCAGGGGAGTCTGGGAAGGGGGCACTGGGCTGGGGGCTAGTACCTAATGATGTCTTCACCCAGGGCAAAGTAGTAGCTTCACTGCCAACCTTCCCAGTCTCATTCTCACAAGGGACAAGCTCTTCCCCATCTTCTTCCTGTGGTCTATGTCCATTAGGGATGAGGGGCTGGGACAAATTCTTCTCAAAGTTATCTTGCCCCTTTACCTCCAGCAGAGCCAGTTTCTCAGGTTCTGTCATGCTGGGACAAGGAAAGGCCCAGGTACCTGGGTTCTGGGGTATAATACTGGATTGTCGTTACCCTAGGAGGAGCAAAGGGAGAATTTGTTAAGAATCCTTTTCATCCATGGGGAAAAAGCTTTAGGAAGGAAAGGAACTAGACTAGACTAGAGAAAACTGTTATTGCTCCTCCTATGGTGGTTAAAGTTCTCCATACTCTAAAAGATTTTACCCTTATCATTAAGATGAGTACAAGAGGTCTGCCAGAGATATCCCTGCTTCCCTGGAAATTCAACTCATATCCCTCCTAGCTTGAAAATTCTGTATATCTATGATTCCAACAACTTTCTTCCTAAGATCTTAAGAAGCATTGTGAGTTGGAAAGAAATTGTGGAAATTGCAGAACTCGAGAAGGGGAAAACTGAAATGGAGTCACATTTTGACATAATCTCAGCAGGAAAAGGGTGAGTCAGGGAGACAGAACCCTCCTATCCAGGTCTCCATTCCCTCCTTCCCTCAATTCACAACACTGCTGTGGTCTTGGCCATGACCATCCAGATCTAAGAACAAGTGGAGGATACAATGTCTTCAAGTCCCTCCTTCTGCCCACCACCCCAAGGGCCAGGACCCCCTCCACACTTGACCTCCCCCCATCAATCTTATGCCCTTACTTCTGCTCAGGACCTATCTGGAGATTTCAGATAGCCATTCCCTCTCTTTCCCCATTGAAATCTCCTGCCCTCAGTACACCTGAAAAGAGAACAGCACTCACAGAAAAATGCCCATGGTTAGAGTTTGGAGGACAGGCAAAAATTCAGCCGCCCCTTGCAATAGCCCATTCTGTCACTTGGTCAACTTCCCATCTCATGGATTAAGTTTCAGGGTTCAATCATTGCACACCTGGAAAATCTATTTCCAATCACTGAACGTTTCCTGCCTTCCTTTTCCTATTTTCTCTCCTTTTCCTCCACCTTTCCCCATCACTGACTGGGCTGACCTCGCTCAAGTTCTCCGTATCGGAACCTCCCCCACGCATCCCAGACCCAGGGTCCCTTACTTTCCATCTAGAGAGTCAGAAGGGAGATCCCAGGGCCCATCCGGGAAAAGAGCTCCTCCAGCTCCCTACTGGCTCTGCAGGTATTTCTTCGTGTCTCCCTCCCTTTACCTGCAGCAGCTCCAAACCTGTCTGACCAGAGCAGGTGGGGCTGGGATTAAAGGAGAAGGCCCCACCCTCACTCCAAAGAATCCTCCGACAGAAAAAGAGAGAGCAAGAGTTTGTCACAGTCCCCGAGGTGTAGGTGTGGCCACATTAGGTGTCTCAAGGAGTGGTCTAGCCCGGGCAGGAGGAGGTCCCGGGCTGTAAGATGGAAACCTTGCACCCATTTCCACACTTTCTAGCCTGGGGACTGGGCTGAATCACCAGGAAGGTTGAAGGTTGGACAGTGCCCAAGATTTCTTTCTCACGGGGGGTCATGCAGGAGACACGAAAAAGAGAGTGGAATAAAGGCTTGCTTCTCTTTTCCAAAACTCCTTAAAGGAATTGTAGAAAATCATGCTGGCCTGAGCTGAGGTGGGCGAAGCTACACCGGGCTGGGCTGAGCAACGTGACCTTAGCGGAATCGGGGCA
The DNA here is from genome assembly GCF_037893015.1 of Macrotis lagotis. Lineage (NCBI taxonomy): Eukaryota > Metazoa > Chordata > Mammalia > Peramelemorphia > Peramelidae > Macrotis > Macrotis lagotis. The sequence goes on from NC_133659.1 coordinate 163,533,926, forward strand.
ACTGCTCCTAAGCGGGGGGGATCAATGGAATTAAGTCTTTGGAAGAAGAGTCTTCTACTTGAACCAGGTCTTAAAAGCAGAATAGACTATGTGATCGCGGGAGAAGGGCATGAGTCTCCCGCTGGATGCCTGAGCAGCCCTCTCCCAGCTTCCGCTCTCTGCCTCGCCCTCTGTCCCTTCCGTCGGCTTTGTCAATAAAGTTTTTTCGCGAAGCGTGAGAAGCTAGAAAAGGAGCCACGTTGCCCGGAGTTAGTATTGGCAACACCCGATATACCGGGAGAGACCGGGTCTCGCGAGATCTGGCGAAAGTGAAGCGCCTGGCGTGGTGGCGCTGTTCTCGCGAGACTCGGCGGCCGGAGGAGGAGCCATCGCGGGCAGCCGCCTCACAGCGATGGCGGCCGAGCAGGGCCGGCGGCGGTGGCGGCGGCGGCTACGGTCGGAGACGGCGAAGGCGGCGGCGGGTGGCGGGGGCTTGTAACCGGGAGCCGCCCCCGGGCCCCGGGCACCATGAGCCAGGGCCCCCCGGCAGCGGAGAGCAGCGAGCCCGAGGCCAAGGTCCTGCATACTAAGCGGCTTTACCGGTGAGAGGGACCTGGGCGGGAGAGGACCCGGCGGCGAGGCGGGGGGTGGGGGAGGAAGAGTGTGAGGTGGGGAGGTGGGGGGCGGCGGCGGCCGGGGCGGGGCCTCCTCGGAGGGGCGGGGCCTTCCGGCGGGGGGGCGGGGCGGCGGGGCTCCGGCCTGGGGTCTGGGAGGCCAGGCGGGTGGACACGTGGAGCCAGCCCCGACCCCCGGGCTGCGAGAGGAGACCGGGCCTTGGGGAGGGGTGGGCACAGCGAGGCCCCGGGCATGGGGCAAGCAAGGGGCTGGGGGGAACCGAGACGCGCCGGACAGAGCCCTGGGTTCAGATCCGCCGCAGACCCTTAATAATGACCTAGCTGTGTGGCCTTGGCCAAGCCACTTAGCCCCACTGCCTGGCAAAATCTAAAAAAAAAAAAGTGGTTGGTGGATGCCCCGCAGGGGCGCCCGGAGGCGCCCGGGCCTTTCGTTTTCTCTCAGCCTTGTGTGTGGCGGATTCCACATGCTTTATGCTTAGTCCCTGGTTTACAAAGTGACTTTGGGCCTTTGGCAGGAAAGGAGCAGGATGGCCTCCCCACTTAGGGAGGGTATTGGGGGAGATGGGGAGGGGAGAACTCCTTTCATCCCAGAATTGGGTCCCCCTCTGTGGTGATGCTGCATTTAAGCTTTCCATCTCTGACCTGGGGCTGTCCTTTGCATTTGGGACCCAGTATAGAAGGCAACTAACTCCTCATATCCTCAAGCAGCATCCCAGTAGGGAAAGCGGCAGGGCTTAATGTATCTTCTTCAGCAAGTGGGCATTGTGCCTGTTTCGGCTGTGCCAGCCAGAGAGCATGGGAAGCTACAAGCTGCTCCAAAAATAGTCCAGTGATCAAATCCAGCAGCCTGAAGGCTCCCACCTTGAGCTGCCCCTTAACAGTCCCTGGGTGGGTGAAAAGCAGGCTGGGGGTGGCACGTGTGTCAGTGCTGTCTGTCACATGAAGCGTGGGCCGGCACTGGGCGAGATCTCTCTCTAATCTTCTGCACCTGGTAGTTCTGACCCTCTTCTGAATCATCTCAGAAATCCATTCCCCTTCTAAAAACCAACACTTTGAAATACTTAAACTGGAGTGTTGGTGCATGCATGTGCAGGTGTTGGAGTTCTGTCCTGATCTGAAATTTGGGATAGCCAATTATGTGTCATGATTATTGATATGTAGCAAAGGCAGTTGGCAAAGGGGGGGGGTAAGATTCTTTTTGAATTCTGTATGCAGAGAAGGAATTCCATGTAGAAGTATTGGACATGTATCTCTGACCTTAATTGCTTTAGAGGTAATGAGTTACCCTAATAAAAAGGGATGTTTGAAGTTATAGAGGTAGCACAATAAGGGATACACACACATACACAAACACACCTACTCCTCCCTAACACCTTTCCCTTAGTTGTTCATCTACAGGCATTTTAAAGTGCCTTCTTTGTGCCTGTCAATTAAACTGCTTTCAGGGAGATTACATTCTAATGAGGGAATTACATAAATAGATACATAGAAGATAAAAGAAAGGTACCAGCATCTGGGAGGAACCAGGAAAGGCTTTCTACAAAAGGTTTGATCGAGTCTTGATGGAAGGCTTAATTCCAAGAGTCAGAAGTGAGAAAGGAGAGCATCCTAAACGGAGGGAACAGCCAGTGTAAAGTCAGACACAGGGATTTATGGCTTGCCTCAGGAACAGCAAATAGGCCGATCTGTTTAGGTCATAGAATCTGGGAAGAGGGTAATGTGTAAAAAGACTGAAAAGATGAGAATGGGAGTTTTTAAATGCCTAAACAGAGTTTTTAAATGCCTAAAAGGACTTGATATTTTGTTCTAGAGGCAATAAGGAGTCAAAGTTTAGGAATAGTGGGGTGATTGGTCAGATTTTCATCTTAGGAAAATCACTTTGGCAGCTTTGTGGAAAATGGATTAGACTAAGGGGAGAGAAATCATTGCAGTAATCCAGGCAACAGTTTTTGAGGGTCTAAACTTCAGTAGTGGCTGTGTGAGTGGAGAGGACATATCCAGTACATAGTGTGGCAATAGAAATCACATTTGACAAGTAATAAATTATCTGTAGAACATGAGTTGAGAATGACATTAATCTTGCAAACATAGGTGACTGAAATGATGATGTCAACCCCAACAATAATAGAGAAGTTTAAAAAGCTCTTGTTTGGGGAGAAACAACAGTGGGTTTGGTTTGGGATGTATTGAGTTTGAGATTCTATGAAATGGAACAACTATTTTGAAAGGTTCAAGGGTCAGTGATACAGAACTGGACTCAGGAGAGAGAGACTGGGTCTGAATATATAAGTCTGAGAGTCATCTGCATAGAAATGATAATTGAGCCTCCATTGGAGTTCATGAGATCACCAAGCGAAAGAGAGAATATAGAAAGAAAGAGAAAAAGGAAAAGAGCCTTGGGGAACATTCAGTGTGTGTGAGTATAACATAGTGGGTCATATAGTGGTCATATAGCTACTAAAGCCAAACAAGAGCATGTCATGAAAACTCAAGAGGGGGTAGTAGGTTAGAATAAAACATATGCTTACTAAATAGTAGCTGGGACCCTCTAGAGACAAATTACTGGTGCAGGATGAGGTGCCTAATCCTGCTGCCAGAAGTCCACCTGTCCTTTTCCTTGATTGCCTGCTAAAAGACCTTGATAACCATTTAGCCAGATACTGGCAGCTACCCTGCTGGCACCAGAATAGCTACCTAGGTGCCAGACCACTAACATTAAGGTAGAAGTGCCTGCCCCACTCCAGGCAGGGTAGTAGAACTTGGTCTGCTTATGTCTTGGTAGGGTGGTCTTTGCCCTCTGAAGGAGATGGGGGAACAGAAAAGACATCACCATAATCCCTTCCCAATCCAGACAAAGTAGTTGAGGTGAGAGCTGCTCTGCTTGTTAATGTAATGTCACTCCTGGGTCCTTTCTCTTCACCACTCCTAGAGTTGCCTAATCTAAAGCAAAATAGGACACTAAGAATGGCTTTTCTTTGTGTCTAAGAGATGATCAGTTTGCAAAGTTTAGGTTCTATGGATTCCTTGACTATTTTCCTAATCCTAGTTCTTTTTTTAGGTTTGTTTTTTTTTTTTGCAAGGCAAATGGGGTTAAGTGGCTTGCCCAAGGCCACACAGCTAGGTAATTATTAAGTATCTGAGACCGGATTTGAACCCAGGTACTCCTGACTTCAGGGCTGGTGCTTCTAATCCTAGTTCTTTTATCCATGCCACACCAAACTCATGACTCAAGGTTTGCCTATCTTGGATTTCTCTTCAGGGCAGTGGTGGAGGCTGTGCATCGACTTGACCTCATCCTTTGCAACAAAACTGCTTACCAAGAAGTGTTCAAACCAGAGAACATTAGCCTAAGGAACAAGTAAGCTGGGGAAACTTCTAAATTACCAATTCTCCTTCCCTTCTATTCCCCCCTCCCTTGCCCTGCTATCCTTAGTAAACCACATCAGATTCAGAAGTAGCCTGACAGCCTGATAGGAAATAGGAAAGACTTTCATCTTGTTACCTAAGATCTTTGATTTTTCTGAAAGGAGGAAAGAGGAAACATTTCCCAGAGTTTGTCCTCCTTTCTTAACTTCATCTTCAGTTTCCATATCCCAAAGATTGGAGATAGGAACCACATTTGAATCATGTCTATATTTTACCCTGGAGAGAAGGAGGGGAAAAAAAAAGAGAAATCAGAGGAAAAGAGAACAGGATGCTAGGAAGGACAGGTGTAGTTTATTCAAGTTCTTACATATCTTTTGGGACATCTTTTTTTTGAAATAGTGATACTCAGTATCATTTTAGACTGTCTCTTAAGTGAGAGTAGTCATCTTTGTAGTAGGTGTATTTTCAAATACTCCTTGTAACCAGTTCATCTCTTCAGATAACCCCAGAAAGCTTTCTTTTCCCCCACCCTCTCTCCTCCTAGGCTTCGTGAACTCTGTGTCAAGCTTATGTTCCTACATCCAGTGGATTATGGGAGGAAAGCAGAGGAGCTACTGTGGAGGAAGGTGTACTACGAGGTTATCCAGCATATCAAGACCAACAAAAAGGTAAGAAGAGAGGTAGAGCTAGGGGAGGAAAGACAATGAGGAGCAGCTTCTAGGAAGGGGGGAGAGCCAGTTGAGGGCAAAAGAGGGTGGGGTAGAAGAAATGGAGGGTAGGGAAGGAGCCTGTGGTAAACAGTTGGGGATCAAGAGGAAGTAGTATCATTCTGGATTTGGAGAGTTAGGGGAGGAAGGTAACCAGTTCTAGAGAACAGAACTGAGATGGAGGGCATAGGAATATGTTCTAGTTGTGGTGAGGGTATATACTTCATCCTGGGCTTTAAAACTGTAGGCATATTCCCCCTTTGTAAGAGGCCAGGGTGGTGGGGGGCGGTGCCCTGAGCCCTTTGCTTAGCCGGCCCCTCCCCTTCCCTGATCCACCTGCCCCCCAGCACATCCACAGCCGGAGCACCTTGGAATGTGCCTACAGGACACACTTGGTTGCTGGTATTGGCTTCTACCAGCATCTCCTCCTCTACATCCAGTCCCACTACCAGCTTGAACTGCAATGCTGCATTGACTGGACTCATGTCACCGACCCTCTAATAGGTTAGTGAGTCTCAAGGACTTCTCTTTTAGTGGGAGGTGGAATGTGGGCTAGGAGAGCATGTCATATACCCTTTACAGAAACTGTATCAAAACTTGAGGATGAAGTTCTTCTGGTTTTTAAAAATGGCAAGATTCTAAGGTACCAAACAAAACAAAACAAAAATAGTAATGGATGTGAAAATCTTAAGAATGGAAACTCCCCATTAGTTTGGAATGGATGGTGGCAATCTGACTTAGAAAAGGGGAATAAAGAGATGATTTTGGGTAGCTCTGGGTGTAATTGTATTAATCCTTTTTTTTTTTTTTTTTACCAGAACCTTTTTTTTTCCCTTTTGGCTTTGGGAATTATCTTTCAGTGTTTCATTTAAGAAAACTGTTGAAAATTACAAATAGACATTTTCCAAAGTAGCACAAATCACTCCTTTTTCAATAGGTATGCTGGCTAATGTAACCCTCACCCTTTTAATGATTGGCTGTTTGCTTTCCAAAGCTAGGCTTTCTTTTCCCTGTTCATCTTGCCTACCTTTGCTCAGTTAAAAAAAAAAAACCATTGACAGTTCAGATAGATAACTCATCAGCTTGTGAACATTTAATAAACTGATTCTCTAGGAAAGAAGTCACTAAAGAAGACTTATTGATATCTTTTACTCTTATGAAATTCATTTCTGATTATACACCTTCCTCTTTCCTATTGAGCAAGTCTTCTGTAAACAAAGATTAAAGAAAAAAGCTAATTCTCCAACTTAATCTTCAAAAAATTAATTTTCTGATATTGATTTGTTCAACTTAAGATAAAATGGAAGGATTTGAGAATTCTCAAAACTGAAGGAATAAGTAGTTGATTATGCTATCATCATCACCTGGTCACTGAAACCTGTCAGTGGTCTCTTCCCTAACCACAATTATCTATTATCTATTAAACAAGATCATCTTCCTCTAGCATGAGATACTTGGTTTGTCTGGCTCCAAAACCTGTAGTAGTTTCATGTGTATCTTCTCTTCAGTATCAAGTCTTTAGTTTAGATTTCTGGGCCTTCTTTCATTAGGGTTCTCCCTCTCTCATCCTTAGGTCCTCTCCTCCCACTTTTGAAATAAATATTAACTCATTTTTAGTCTTTCTGGTTCAACTTAACAAACCTCCTTTTTTTCTCTCCTTCTACTTCTTATTTATTTGTATTTATATTTAACTTTTTTAATGACTCCAAATATTTTTCTCCAAATATTTTTCCCAATTTCATGCAAAGATAGTTTTCATCATACATCCTTTTGCAAGCTATTGAATTATGAATTTTTCTACCACCTTCCCTTCCCATTCCCTTCCCCATTGCAACAAACAGTATGTGTACAAATTTTATGTGTACAATTGTCTTCAACTTATTTCCATAGTTGTTCCACTTCTAAACCTTTACATACCTTAGTACTTGCCCACATCTTCCTGCTCCATCCATCCCAACTATATTTCAGCCTCTTTTCCAAGAAACTTTTTTAGAATGAGATCTCTAGGTTTGCTCTCCCTAGTTCCATCTTAGTCTCCTAATACTGTTGCCCAAAGTACTGGTAGAATTTTCTATACTTGTCTCTGTCACTATCTGATGGGTATGACCTTTCCTACTCATCAGCCAGAAGAGTTCCCAATGACAAGTACTGCCTCCCCCTTCTAGGTCTTTTCCTCCTCCCCCTACCCTACTCTTACCCCTAGACCCCAGCCTAGGAAAGAGCATGGTGAAGACAGGAAGAAATGTTGAGAGAATAGACTCAAAAGATTTTTTCCCCTCAGGTTGTAAGAAGCCAGTATCTGCCTCAGGGAAAGAGATGGACTGGGCTCAGATGGCTTGCCACCGATGTCTGGTGTATCTGGGAGATTTGTGTAAGAATCTGCATCTTTATTTTTTTGTTCCTTACATCTTCCCTTTTTGGATACTGGGAACAGTCAGGCCCTGGAATAAAAGAGCTAAGCTGCTTAAGTTTTAGCCTCCCTGCCTGGTGTATTGTGTGATCTAAGAGTTAAACCTCTGATTCTACTTCTGCCTCCATGTGCTAATCTCATTTTTCCACTACCTTTCAATAATGCAGAGAAAGTCAGTGAAAGAAATTAGATTCAAACTCTCAGGATGTTAAGAGTTTTTTCATGGTAGGTTAGAGAAAGTTTCATTTTTATATCTATCACTTCACCAGTTTCTTGTCTCTTTGAGTTATTGAATGAGAAGAACATACCCACTCTATTCCTTCATGGAACCTCAGATATACTAGCTCCATATCAGAAAAAGAAATGACAGATTTCAATAAGAGCTTTCTAACTCTCAAGAGTGTCTACTTCCCTGTCTGTTTTCCAGGCCAGACATTAATTTATTATGTAGCCAAGACTGTTTTCTACTTTATGGATTATCTACTACAAATATTTGATCCTTGGTACAATACCTCCCCATCCCAATGTTGTGTGTGCTTAGGGAATATAAAGCATATAATATGAACCTAGGCAAAGCATATTTAGGAAGATAAATGTGCTGCCTTTTCTCTCTCATCCTCCCCATCCCCCCTAACTCCCAGCTATATGATATATTCCAAAACCAAGTAGAAATTTGGAGGGGTTTTTCATTGACTTGGATTATCCTGCTATAGTTTGAGCTCATCACTTCCCACTCTCAAACATATTCTCTCTCCCTTTTTTTCTCCTCTCTCTTCCTCCTCTCCCCCTCTCACATACTCACACGCTTACACTCACTTATTTTGGGGGATATCCTAACAGGTGGAGGGAATACTGAGCAACTTATCCATAGTCAGAGTATTGTGACTATTGCAGGGACCCAAGGTATTGCCTGCATTTCAACTCAGGTTCTTTTTATTGGGGGGGGGGTGTTTTTTTTTGTAAGGCTGAGCAGTGGCCTTGCCTAAGATCACACAGCTAAGTAAGTATTAAGTGTCTGAGGCCAGATTTGAACTCAGGTTTTCTTGTCTCCAAGGCTGGTGCTCTATCCACTGCACTACCTAGCCCCTCAGCTGCAGTTTCTTTATCTTTTATTGCACCTCCCCTGAATGGGTTCTGAGATGAAGGCAAGCGAGGAGCCAATGCTAACTCTAAGCTTTTTCACCATTTGTCCCCAGCCCGATATCAGAATGAATTAGCTGGTGTGGACACAGAGCATCTGGCTGAGAGATTCTATTACCAAGCCTTGTCAGTGGCTCCCCAGATAGGTAAGTGTCATCCCATTAGTTCTCCTGATCATCATCTTGCTTGTGAGAAAATTTCAGAATCTGTATACAGTTTTCAAATTGAGCTCCATAAAGGAAGAGGTTGAAAATAGATTTGAAAGCCGTTCAGACTTTCTTTTCTTCTCACCTTTGATCTCTATAACTTTACAACTTCAGCTTCTATTGACAAAGTTTTCTTCTTGATGTTTATTTTGCCCTGTGTGAATTTCTTTTCTCCTCCTTCCTTATGTTAAAGGGGATTGAAGCAGTAGGAGGAACCAGGGCATCCACTATGGTAACTCTGAAGGAAGATTCTCTGGAAAAAAGATATATACTTGACTTGTTGCCACTGAATGAGAAGGGACAAAGCCCTTCTAATGGAAGAAATGGAAATTAACAGGAAAGATGGCCTAGACAAGAAAAAGTAGGCTGGGATAGTAAAAGAGATATAGGAGATGTCCCTATGCAGCTGTTGATTCCCATGTATCAGGGAGGAAGCAGAACAGAATGCCTTTGATCATAGTTTATAAAGTGAGAAACTCTGTTTCCCTAGGGCTGTCACTAAGAGCAGGGAAATTGAAGCTGGACAGGAATGAAAGAGATAAAACAAGTTTTAACTTCTAATTACCATTAACTTTATAATTTCCCCTTGGCATTTGATTGTCTTTTCTTCCATCTTCTACCTCATCTTGAATTTTGAGTGGGAAGAACATACCCACTCTCTTCCTTCTTGGAAGTTGCTTGGATTGGTCTAACATTTCTTGGTCAAGGCATTCTGACTTCAGCTTATCTGATTTCTTTCTCACTAGGTATGCCCTTCAATCAACTGGGTACCCTGGCAGGCAGCAAGTATTATAATGTAGAAGCCATGTACTGCTACCTGAGGTGGTGAGTAGCCTCCTGCTGCAGGGGGGTGGGGGCGAGTGTGTGTGTGTGTGTGTGTGTGTGTGTGTGTGTGTGTGCGCGCACGTGTGCACACGTGCTGCGTGGAGTATGTGCATGCATGAGTATGTGAGTGTGCACGTGAACTACATTGCCATATGACAGTTTATGATCTGTATCTAAATGGAGTTTCTGCTTTCTGGAAGTTTACTTTCTTTTATTAAAATTTCTTAATTTCTTCTTGTTTTTTTAAATTTAAGATTTTGTTTATTTTGAGATTTTACAAGTTTTCCCCCAATCTTACTTCCCCCACACACACATACACACAGAAAGCAATTTGTGGAAGTTTACTTTCTAAGATGCAAGGGCAAATCTGTAAGATGTAGAGCCAAATAAAAATAACAGCATTAAACCAAGACATGAAAAAAATACTTAACTATTGTATAAATAGGTTCAGAATTTTAGGAATGGGAATGAGTAAATTCATAGATAAGAGAAGAATAACTTTGGTCTTGCCATTTTTAAGCAGGGAAAGTATGAAGAAGGTAAGTCATCTACTCTTGTCAGATTTACCTAGGAAGTCATTTTGATGGAGGTATATTTTTTGGTTTAGATTTTTTTTTTTCCTTGTGACACTTGTCTCTAGATCTAGAGTTGGCTGGACATGGCAGGGCAAGATGAGTGCCATTTGTGGTTATTGGTGATCCTTTTCCCATATGATATAGTATCTTTTCCCATAATCTTAAGCAGCTGTCCTGTACTTCATTTTCTCCTCTGGCTTCAAGTTATAGACACAATGCCTTTCTTCCTCTCTCTCAGTATCCAATCAGAAGTGTCCTTTGAGGGGGCTTATGGGAACCTCAAACGGCTATATGACAAAGCAGCCAAAATGTACCACCAGCTGAAGAAATGTGAGATGAGAAAACTGTCTCCTAGCAAAAAGCGGTGAGTGAAATGAGAGATTCTATGCAGTTGAGACTATAGATACTTCTCCAGAGCCCTCAGCAACCACTGTACTTTTCTTCTCAATTCAGATGTAAGGACATCAAGAGATTGTTGGTGAGCTTCATGTATCTGCAGAGTCTTCTGCAGCCCAAGAGCAGGTATGTACAAGGTTCTATTAGTTCTGAAATTAAGGAAGGAGCTGCATTTCCCTTTCCCAGGATTGCTCCCTGACTGAAAAGAGTTAGAAGGGATAAGATACTCTTGCCAAATTCTACCTTATTGTGGGAAATCTATTTTGTTTCACTTTAATAACATTTAGCCATAGGCAGGAGATTCTTTCTTGGTGTCTAACTTTCATTCTTAGGGGAAGTACAGTAGAGCCCATTCCTTTCCTACTTGGATAGATCAGTCTCTGGGAAGTAGCTTTCCATCCATTTACATGAGGGTAGAGTTATGAGACATGAGACAGTCCTGTTTCAAATCCTTTAAGGTGTATAGTGCCATTATCTCTCAACCTTCTTTTTTGGATCCAGTTCACAAAGCTCTTTTCCTTTCTGTGTCATCTCTGTCACTTGTCATCACTTTGTTTGCTGGCGTCTAGTACCCTGGACTTGGAGCTGACATCACTCTGCCAATCAGTCCTGGAGGACTTCAACCTTTGCCTCTTCTACCTACCTTCTTCACCTAACCTCAGTCTGGCTAGTGAGGATGAGGAAGAGTATGAGAATGGTTATTCTTTTCTTCCTGACCTTCTCATCTTCCGGATGGTCATCATTTGCCTCATGAGTGTTCACAGCTTGAAGAGAGCAGGTAACCATCTTATCAGCCTTTATTACCACCTTCAGGCCCTAGTTCATTCCAGGCTCCATAGAGCTCTCTCTGAAGCAACTTGTCCTCACATAGATGCATAGTAAGTTCCATGATTGCAACCCCTCTGTAGCTCCATTTCTATTTTTCTTACAGTATTTTGGTGGAAGCTAAGGGAGGAGGGGGAAATCTTACTCTCAGGTAGATTCCAGGTAGAAAAGAGTAGAAGACAGTATGTCCCAAGACCCACAAATAAGGGCTTAGGTTCCAGCCAGCCAGAATTTTCTCCACTCTCACTAATAGGACTTAATCAGGCTAGGAAGCCTTTCTTGTAGTGTAGGACAGGGTTTGGGAAATGAGACAGGATTGGGTAGAGTGAAAAGTTGAAGAGACCTGGGTTGCCAGGAATAGCCTGTGTCCACACAGACTTTAGAGCAGGAGAGTATTTCAGTGGCCACCTAAAGTTAATAGAAACCATAAATGGAACAAAAAGTATAAGGTTGTTTTGAGGTCCTATGGTGGAGGGGTCCTTAGCATATAGAATTTGTAAAGTAGTGTAGGAACTTGAGAGAATTGGATGAAGCTTCCTTTGAGCTTCTATATGTATGGGAATTGGAAAAATAAAGGATCCTTATCTCCCAAGGGATGCTCTCATATCATAATTCCTAATAACTTTTCCCTCTCTCTAATTTTAGGATCAAAGCAATACAGTGCTGCCATTGCCTTCACCCTAGCTTTCTTCTCTCATCTTATCAACCACGTCAATATCCGGCTACAGGCAGAGCTGGAAGAGGGAGAGAATCCTGTACCAGCATTCCAGAGTGATGGGACAGGTGTGGGAATAGTGGGAGGGATTTAGGAAAGTCATCAGGAAGTCATTTAGGAGGGGGTATTATGTAAAAGGTGGGGAAAGAAGATATAGCTAGATTCTGGTATCCTTCTGTATCTGTCTGTGGAATTCAATTATGGTTTGTACTAGATGGCATTTCTCTGGCATCCCTTCTAAATGAAACTCTTAATTCTGAGTATTTAGAGGTGGAGAGCTGAGGAGAAGATGCTACTGAATTGAGAGAGAAAGCTAAGCTCTATCCTGCTGCTGAGCTCCTCTCAGACTTGCAAACATCACTTCTTCCCACAGATGAGCCTGAGCCCAAAGAACCACTGGAGAAGGAGGTCGAACCAGAGCCAGAGCCTCCTCCTCCAGCACCGAGAGTGAGTGAGGCCAAGAAGAGTCGTAAGTTCTCCCGCCTGTCTTGCCTTCGTCGGCGACGCCACCACCCACCTAAGGCTGGTGATGACAGTGACCTGAGTGAAGGCTTTGACTCAGATTCAAGCCATGACTCAGCCCGGGCCAGTGAAGGTTCAGACAGTGGGTCAGATAAGAGTGATGAGGGTGGGGGTACAGCTTTTGATGCAGAGACAGACTCAGAGATGAACAGCCAGGAGTCACGCTCAGACCTGGAAGACATGGAAGATGAAGAGGGAACAAGGCCTATGGCCCCAGATCCACCTCGATCCAGGTCAGAAGCTTCTGACCCCTCCAATGGCCCATTGGGTCCAAATGAGGCCAGTATTGCCAGTAATCTACAAGCCATGTCCACTCAGATGTTCCAAACCAAACGCTGCTTCCGATTGGCCCCCACCTTCAGTAACATCCTTCTCCAGCCTTCTAATGAAACTCGGACCACTGCTGGTAGTAGGGCCTGCATCAATGGAGACCTGGACAAACCTGAACCAGGTATTTTAATCTCTTGGGATTATCCAGCCCTGCTTAATATATCTATATTAAATGGGGCTTATTCCAGTGGGAAGTCCTATCCTCTTTTGGATGGTTGCCCTATTCTTATATCTTAGGGAGTCCTTAGTGTAATCTGGATTCCTTTTTTGCTTCTGTAGTAATGGACCTATTTGTTCATTCTACCTGCCAGAGATCTGGAATACTACTTCCTCTCCTCTTTTCTCCTCCTTAATTTTATACTTTCAACTCCTAGCTCCCAATATTTTCTTTCTCTTACTTCTCCATCATTCTTGCTCCTAGACTTAGTGATCTGTATCTTAAATATGTTAGGTGGGTCTTCAGCTTTGGCCTCTGGAGGAGCCAGAAAAACTGACACATAGTGGGACACAATGAAGCTTATTTGGATGTTGAGGAAAAACTGGGTCCTGCCTGTCCTTCCTTTTAGCTCAATGATTATGTATAGGATCATAGATTTAGAACTGGAAATAGATCCTCTGATGTTGAAAACTATGTTTGCATGTAATAGAAAAAAATAAAATAAACATTGAAAAAAGAAAGAGCTCCTCTCATCTAATCCCTTCATTTTGTTGATGCGAAAATTGAGACTAAGTGATGTTAACCAAGGTCACACAAAAGCAGTAATTGGCAAGACCAAGATTCAAACTCAGGTCAACTGACCCCAAATGTAGAGTTTTTTCTACCTCACCATAATGTGGGGGCGGGAACCCCAAATAATCAGCTGTATGCATTAGCATGAACCTAAAGGGAACTAGATGATAAGCTTAGGATAACAGACATCAAACTTTTCATCTCATCTCTTTGTCCTTCCTCCTCCATTCTAGCATCTGATGATGGGTCTGAGTCAGAGGAAAGTGTGTCCAGTGGACGCTCCTGTCACAATGAAAGGAGCATCCAGGAGAAACTTCACATCTTGATGGCAGAAGGACTTCTACCTGCTGTGAAAGTCTTCCTGGATTGGCTTCGGACCAACACTGACCTCATCATCATGTGTGCACAGGTCTGCCTCACTTCTCCCTCTCCTTCACCATCATCCCCCCTCCCCCCAAAGAAATTTCCTGTCTATTAGCTTCACAACTTCTGCTGGGGGAAGTGGGAAGGGTAGGACATAATACTTAGGAATTTTCCTTTGATGTGTTTGCAAATGATTTGTGCTGGAAGGCCCAGCGTGATTGTCTCATATATGCTCCTGTTTCCATACTTTATTCCTTTTATCCTAAGAGTTAAAAAAAATCCTTTGAGAAGACAGTTTTGAAGCTTTGCTCAAAAACCAGATTCTATCTAGTCTTACCCACCTATACTGTCAGAAAATATATCCTATGATATGACTTAAATTTTTCTGTTACATTTTGTCTATTTCCTTTTTTTTAAATTTTATTTATTTAAGACAGTGGGGTTAAGTAATTAAGTGTCTGAGGTGGGATTTGAACTCAGGTCCTCTTGACTCCAGGGCTGGTGCTCTATCCTCTGTGCCACCTAGCTTCCCCTTGCCATTTCTTAATAGAGCTGATTTCAATTCCAGTGTAAGAGTTGAGGGGGGGTGGGGAGAGTTGCATAAAGAGAATGGAGTCAAAAAGACCCCAGTTCAAATCCTGCCTCAGTTTCCTAATCAGTAAAATGTGATTAACACCATCATACACCACATGATTGTGGTGAGGGTCAAATGAAATAACACGTCATTATTAGTCCTTTCTTCACAACATCTTGTGGGGCACAGTAAATACATTTGGATAATTAACTGAAGGGAGAAGAATGTTTAATAAATGAGATCACTAGGGCTTAGGGAAGTGAAGTCTTGTCAAAACAGATGACTGCTGTGCTTTTATATGATTCTTGGGAACACAAATGATAAAGCCAGAAAGGACCTAAAAAGTATTGCTAAAAATTGTAAAGTCATGGGCAGGGAACTGAATGGGAAAAGATATTATTGCTTATTGAAGGCAAGGGATTCAGAAGAAAAAACTCAAATTTAGGATGTGAACAACTAGCAAAAAAATGGCATGTGAAAATGAGATTGGGATTGCTGGACCCCACCTTTAAAATAAAGTTATGACTGATTCCTCCTGAAGGATGCACCTAACAGACCTGTAAGAATATATTTGTTGGGTGTCTTAGAAATCAAAAGTTTAGAAGAACTTTAAACTAAAAGGACTGGAAAAAGAAAGCTGCTTATATAGATCCACCAATCTGAATACCATAGGCAGACTGCAATGAAAGAAGAGTAATAATTGAAACACTTGGAAGTTTATAGAATCTAAGAAAGGAAACAATAGTAAGCACTATAGCTTCAAATAGCTAAAGTTTAGACAAAATGTAAGAGAAACTATAGTACTTATCTCAAGGATCCAAAATCTTACCTTGTAGACTTAGCACTGAAACTTGATGGGGTTAAACACTGAAACAGATGTAGTTCTGAGCATTCTTATAAAAAAAGGTTGCTAAAAGGTGAGATGGAAAAGCATTGTATATGAAGATGTGTGGGAGGAAATCTGAAGAGCAGGGGGAAAGCATGGTAGAAAGCTTTTAGATATAGATTAACAGAAGCAGCATTTGTCGTTGGAGTGGACTCTAGACCACCTGAACAGAATGAGGAAATAGATGAATTGGGGACATCACAAACCTAGCAGAGGGCCAGTGTAGAAATCATTGGAAACTTGCATTGTCCACATAACTTGATTGTTGAAATTCACTCTCTGCCGGAAGGCTTTATGATACTTAGACCTTAAAATACGGGAGCCCACAAGGTGAAGTTCTTCCCTAAATCTGATTTTATAGGGAAGATTGTTTACATACAAGGGATCTCTACCTCCCAGAGTTTTTGAAAAAGGACGAAAACCAGTGTAGTAGCTAACATGGCCTTAGCATAAGAGATCTTCTTTCAGAAGTTTCAGAGGAAAGTTCTAAATCTGTAGGATTCCATGGACTAACATTCAATAGAAACCAATCCAGCAGTGATGGGGAAAATTTAAAGAGGAAAGGAAAACAACTCCATTGAAGAGGAGTTATCAGAGGAAAGTGACATTGGCTACATTAGAGAGCTCTCTGACCATCTGAGAAAGTAGAAACAAATGAGGAGAAAAATGGAACAATACTGCAAACTATTAGGAAGTTAATGCTCAAGATAAATAAGGGAATTGTATCTGGCTCAGTCAGATTATATTTTGAATATGGTGACTGAGCCACCATCAGGGTAATATAAAAGATTGTGGAAAATGTGGAAAGTGCCTTGTGGACTGAAGAATGGCGCAATCTTTCCCTGTTTACCTAAAATCAACAAACTCATTGTTCCATCACAATCATGGGCCACAACTTGTTTAGCCATTCTCCAGTTGAAGGATATCTATCATTTTAGCCAATATAACAGATTTGAGATATCTTCATTGAAAAACTCCCTGTTCTTATCCTTTGATTACCTTGGTTTTCTGGGGATATTCTGAAATAGATTATGCAACAAATGGTTAGTGAACATCTAGAAAAGGAAGCAGTGATTCCAAGGAACTTAAGTGGTTTTATTTTTTTTTTTTTAGATGACTATTATTCATGCTTAACTAACTTAATCTTCTTTTGACTGGGTTAATAAATTAGTATGTCAGAGGCATTTGTTAAAATATAGTATGTTTTGGGGAGGGGAAGATGGCTAGATGTGACCTACTGAGATGGATTTGAAACTTTTTGAATGGGTGGAAAGAGTAGTCCCATTTATAGTTTGTTAGAGAAGGTCTCCTATAGAGTGCCCTAGAGATCTGTTCTTGACCTTTTACTGTTTCATGTTTTGGTCAGTAATTTGGATAAAGGCATAGATGGCGTGCTTATCAGATTTTCAAATGACACCAATTTGAGAGAAGAGAGCTGACCCAGTAAATGAAAGATAATTCAAAATTATCTTGCCCAGCTAGAGCAGAATACTAAATCTTCTTAGATTATATTCAGTAGGCATAACTTTGAAATTTTTTGCTTGGGTTAAAAAAAAATCATCTTTTTAAGTAAGGAGTGAAGAAATATGTTTAGTTAGCATTTTGTTTGAACAACTCCAAGGGTTTTAATGTACACCAGCTCAATATGAGTCAGCAGTATAATGTCCTAGCTGTTTGCTAATTTGATATTGGGCTGCACTGAGAGGAATACCTTCAAGGAAAAAGGAGGTGATAGTCCTGTTTAGCCTGTGTAGTCCACACATCTGGATTTGTGTTCAGTTATAGGTAGCACAATTTTAAAAGGATATTAACTGCTCTTTGCCTCGGTTTCCTCATCTATAAAATTGGGTTGATAATAACCACACCTTCTCAGGAGTAGTTTTGAGATGCAAATGAGATACCATATATAAAGTATTTGACAAACCTTATAGTGCTATATGAATTTTACCTATGGTTATTTTATAAGCTTGAGGCTATCTAGGATGATGAAAAATCTTGAATCATACATTTGAGGATCGATTGAAGGAACTGATTATGCTTAGTCCAGAGAAGAGATGAGTCAGGACACATTAAGGGTTGTCATAAGTAAGAGGACCTAGATTTGTTATTTAGTCCCAGAAGGCAGAATCAAAAATAGTGGATGGAAGCTGAGGAGAACCACACTAGGCTTTAAGGCAGCTCTTGTCCAAAAGTAGAAGGCTTCTTTTTCACTTGAGGCCTTCAAATGGAAGCAGAAAGATTGCTTGGTCAGCAGATGCCTTTCAGGTATAGGTTGTACTAGATAGCCACTGAGGTTCCTTCAAACTCTAGAATTCTGTGATTCTATGATAATGACCTAGAGTGCACTATAATTTTGTACTTCTCATCACTCCCATGTACACCATCATACTAGAACCACCTCTACTCATGGAAAATTCTCTCTTCCTATTTTCCGAAGTGTCATACCCTTTAATAAGTTTGTCAAGTCTACTGTTGAAGTTCAAATCACTGAGACTATGGGTAGTACAGAGAAAAAATGGAGTTATCTCTGAGAGAAATATTTCCGAGCATTTCCTCACCTGCTATTTTTCTTTGACCAGGTGTTGAGTAGACAAAGAACAAGTATTTATCAAGTGCTTACTATGGAGCAGACACTGCACACTCAACTTTATAATTATCTCATTTACCCTCAAATAATTCTAGGAGGTAGTTGCTATTATTCTCCCCATTTTACGGTTGAGGAAACTGAGGAGGTTAAGTGACAGAATCACACCTAGTGTCTGAGGCTAAATTTGAACTTAGCTTTTTCTGACCCTTAGATCCAGTACACCAATTTAGCTGTCTCCAGAAAAGTGGGGGTCTGGGTTTTTGTTGTTCAACCCTTCAGTCATGTCCAATTTTTTGTGACTCGATTTTGGGTTTTCTTGGCAAAGATATTGGAGTGGTTTGCCATTTTCTATTTCAACTCATGTTTTACTAGTCAGGAAACTGAAATCCAGGGTTGACGGACTTGACAAGATCACACAGCCTTCTAAGTGTCTGAGGCCAGATTTGCACTCAGGAAAAGGAGTCTTCCTGACTCTAGGCCTTTTTATCCACTGTGCTACCAAGCTGTCTCTGGGATCTGAGTACAAATTATTTTTTGGAATGGAAAGACCACTTTTTCTTTTGCTTGCTCAATCTGGATCATTCCGCATTTGGAGATTAGGTTTTTCTATGGCCTAATTTCCATCTTTTTTGTGTATGCATTCTGCCCTCTGAGGTAATAGGAATCACCCCTACTTTAATTTTTCGTCTCAGTCCTGCTAAACCTCTTTTCTTGCTCCTGTCCCTACAGAGCTCCCAAAGCCTATGGAATCGCCTCTCTGTATTATTGAATCTCCTGCCAGCTGCTGGAGAACTCCAGGAGCCTAGTAAGTCAGTCCCTTTCCCTTCCTTACTCTTATCTTAACTCACCGGTTCTCCCTCCCTTTTCCAAACTCAGTCCTCTGCTATATTTTAGCCTAATCCCAAAGGTAAGGATGTCAGTGAGATTCATCCCTCCACTCTTTACAGTATACAACAGAACATTGTGGTACCAGCCAGCCTCTTCTGGTTTCCCATCCCTAAACACTATCTCCAGTGTTGGGCATGGAAGCTAACTTGATCCAGTTTGGAGCTCCCATGGGGGCTAGAGAACTGCTGACTGGGGAGAGTGGTAACTAGTGTCACCCTGGTGCTTGTGGTGATTGAGAGACACTTGTCTCTGCTCCCTGGAAATAAACTGTCTGGTGAACACCCTAGGCCAAAAAAACCTGACTTTGTCCTATGAGCTATCCACCTCATCTATTTATTCCCTTTTCTCTTTGCATCTCTGCTTTATGCTCCCCCCTTTCAAGGAACCTCCTCAGATTGTTTTTTTCACCCATACCTCATATGTTTTGTTTCTGCAGTTCCTTCATATCAGTCTTTCAAGTTAGGAGAGTTGGAATGACAGTAGTTGACTCTCCCTTTTTAGATTGACACTTCCCCCAAAGGCAGGGATTCACCCTCATTTAGATCTTTCCCTTTCTTTCCAAAGGTGGGTGCACTAATGTAGTTTTCTTTTCCCAGGCTTGATCTTGTGCCCTGAGGTACAGGATCTCCTTCTGGGCTGTGAACGACCTGACCTTCCCACTTCCCTGCTGCTCCCAGAAGACACAGCTCTCCGCAACCTACCCCCACTTCGAGTTGCTCATAAACGCTTCAACTTTGAACTGGATCGACCCTTGCTCAATCCTATGGAGGAGGTGAGGGTATCCCTGGTTCCCATATATTAGTCAAATATACCTAAAATCACAGGACTTTGAAGGGAACTTTTCTTACCTATGTCCTTGTTTCTGGGTAGAACCACCCCATTCTAACCAGAGCATGGTCTCCTGGCTTATGTTTTCATTCTGGGTCTCCAGCCCCAAGTGGAGCTACTGAAAGAAGAGCAGAGGAGATACACAGTAGAGCTCTGATGGCTGAACCCAAGACTCCATACTCTAAACCCTCTGTTAGGCTACTTTTGTTACCATTTTGTTGAAAAAATATTGATTAACATTCTAAATTCAAGCATGAACTTGAGTTTTAACTGATGGTCTCTTCATCCCCTGAGTTATTTCTCTAATACTGGCTATTTTGAAGTTACATTAGGAATCTTTTTAAAACTTTATTTTTAAAATTTTGAGTTTCAAATTATCTTCTTCCCCCTTTTTCCTCCCCCACCCATTGAGAAGGCAAGAGGTATAAAGTAGGAATCTTGAACAGGGAAAAATATAACTGATAAAATGCAAGTTGAATTAACGTTTTGTTCTAACTTTTATAGTCTTGGGTAAAAGCCATTTATCTCTCCTTGACTCTTCCCTCAGCTCATCTCTAGTGAAGTAATCAAGGGGGATCAGTAGTAATCAAGAGATTAGGATCTCTTCTAGAAATCTAGAAAAGAGTGGGGCTATCCTTAGGTGTAGTATAACTAATCTTTTGGGGGAAAAACAATGGTTTTAACTAGATATTTCTTTCTCTAAATTTGTTCTCTCATTTTCCCAAAACCATCCAGTCTGTCGTGCGAATCTGCTGCATCCGTAGTTTTGGCCATTTCATTACCCATCTGCAAGGCAGCATCCTACAGTTTAATCCTGAGGTTGGGATCTTTATCAGCATTGCTCAGGCTGAGCAAGAGGATCTTTTGCAGCAAGCCCAGGCCCAGTTCAGGATGGTAAGTGTTGGTCCTTCTCCCTAATGTCTTTAATACCTTAAGGATCCTGAGGTTCTGCTCATCTCTTCTATTCAGGCTTATAGACAAGGGAACATTGTCTAGCTGGCAAAGGTATAGCTCTCAATATAGGAGGAAAGATGGGAAATATCAGCAGGGTGGGAAAGGTGCATGGCATGGTTGTTTGGGGACAGAGGGCATGGGGAACAATTTTGAGAAGACTTCCTGGAGAAGGGATGCTGGACATGGTCTGGCAGAGAGAAAGAGGAGAGAGAACACCTTTAGTTAGGAAGCTAAATCATGTTCCTCTTCAGTGTTTCTATGTAATGACCTGTACCATCTTCCCTTCCTTAGGTGCCCTCCTATTTCTGACTCCAGGTACTTCTGACTCCAGGCCCAGTGCTGTATCCACTGCATCCCCTAGAGTGTTTTTTTTTAATTGTTTATTAACTTGATCATCAAAACACACAAAAAGGTTTAAGTGATTGGTGTGATTAAAAGCAAACTAGTTTTCGAAAGGCAAACTTTATCCTTATAATATAAATAGATAATGTCATTTGAACTAATTCAGTCATTTATTCTTCCTCCCTTTCCCCATCTCTTGCTGCCCTCCCTACCCCCCCCCCCCAACTTTCTACATTGCAGTTCTTTCCTGGGCATACATTGCTTTAATAAAAAGCTTCCTTCCCATGGTTCTTCATTCTTCATAGGATCTAGTCTACTCTTGCCTAGTGTTCAGGATTACTTGCTTTGCCAGTCAAGGCAACTAGGTGGTAGAGTAGATAGAGCACTGGCCTTGGAGACAGGAAGGTCGGAGTTTGAATCCCTCAGACCCTTAACACTTTATTAGCTGTGTGAACTTGGGCAAGTCAACTTAAACCTCATATCCAGGGCCATCTCCAGTCATCTTGAGTCATATCTGGCCACTGGACCCAGATGGCTCTGGAGGAAAAAGTGAGCCTGGTGACTTAGCACAGCACCCCCCTCACTCAAATCCATTTCACATGCTTGTCATGGCATCACCTCCCTGATGTCATAGTCATCTTCGAGAACAAAGGATATCAATCATCATTATCATCAGGCTTTGCCAGCCATAGATCCCATTATGCTACTCCTATGACCAGCCTGAATAGGCCACTTGATTTCATTTAATACATTGTGTATTCCTGCTCTCTAGTCTTTTGCCCTCCTCTTCAACTGTCTTGAGTTGATAAAATTTTTTCCAGGTGTCACTTTTTAAAGCCTTCTGTCAACATTTCAATCTACTATGACGCCTTCCTTCATCTAAATGCCTATGCTACCTATATAGTCCTTAGCAAATTCTTCCTTGTTTGATTAGTTACATTTTTATATGTCTATACTTTCTCTTCCTAACTAGATTGTAAATTTTTTGAGAGAAAGGACCAGATTTTTGTAACCATCACAGCATATGATCAGTAATTGTTGGCTGATTGATACAATGCTTTAGATTCCAGGAATGGACTTTTTTTGTATTCCTCTTTCTCAGTAGGGACAGTTGAAAAGTGTTTGATTGTAAGGCTGGTGTTTATCTCAGATCAGAGGGATTTCTTCTGATTATGTTTTGTAAGAAAGGAGATTTCCCTAATCTAATCCTTGTTCTTCTCTAGTTATTCTCTTCTTTTCTTCCATAAACAGGCCCAGGAAGAGGCTCGAAGGAATCGATTGATGAGGGACATGGCTCAACTTCGACTGCAGGTGGGAAATAGAAATCCTGTTTTCCTCATTTCTCCCATTAGAGTATTTCCCATACAGAAATCCCTCCTGCTGTCTTAATTCCCCATCCTTTATTTTGCTTCATTTGCTATTACTTCATAGTTTCAGTAAGTTTCTCTATTTTGGGGGCAGCTAGTGGATAGAGCACCAGCCCTGGAATCAGGAAGATCTGAGTTCAAATTTGACATCAGACACTTGATACTTAACTTAGTTATGTGACCTTGGGCAAGTCACTTAACCCATTACCTTGCCAAAAAAAAAAGTTTCTATAATTTGTCTTCACCTTTCCATTTCTTGTTCTGTCTTTTCCCTTCTTTTTTCTTCTCTCCATCCTCTTTCTCAAAACCATGGCGACCTAAAAATAGCCTGAGGAATTTCCTAATTGTCAACTTCTACCCTTCTTACTGAATGTTAGACCTTGAAGAGAAATAGGAGGGCACCTAACTCATTGCCTTTTGCCCTTCTTCCACCAGCTCGAGGTGTCCCAGTTAGAGGGCAGTTTGCAGCAGCCCAAAGCTCAGTCAGCAATGTCCCCATACCTCGTTCCTGACACTCAGGCTCTTTGCCAGCACCTCCCCATCATCCGCCAGCTGGCCAGCAGTGGCAGGTTCATTGTCATCATCCCTCGGACAGGTAAGGATTTGGGAGTTGGAAGGCAGAAGAACTATGTATAATAGTCAGCAGTGCCATGACCAGTCGGCCCAAGATTCTCTCACCAGGGACACAAGGCTGTAGGTGGGACCTTTTTTCTCTGAGCTCACCAGGCCTCCCAATCCATCTCCCTTCCTCAGTCTCTCCCTTTCCTTTCCATCTTCCACCAACCACCACATTAACATTCTTAAAATACAAATCTGGTTGGTCCCTACTCTAGGGTCAAATATAGATTCTTCAGTCTGATACTGGAGCCCCCATTCTTTCTAAAATTATTTCATGTTACTGCCTTTCTCTAATCCCCAAGTCTCTGAACTCAGCTGGATTCATACCAGTAATGAGGAATTTTGGAAAGAGGAAGCAAAACATAATTAGTTCAGTTCTGGGCTTGTTGAATGTTGGATGTCCACCAAGCACCCAGTTTGGGTGTTGAATATACTCGTTGAAACCCAGCAGAATGGTTAAGTCTGGATGAGTAGATTTGAGAATCTAGGATAGAGAACATCATTGAAACCATGGGAATTTATGAGATTACCAAGTGAAATACTACTGAGGGAGACAAGAGGAGGGCCCAGGACAGAATCCTGAAGGGCATCAATAAACAGTAAAAGATTGTGCTAGGTGCTAGGAATACAAAAAGAGGCAAAGGACAAACCTTGCTTTCAAGGAGTTTACAGTTTAATGTAGAGTGAGCTACATACAGGATAACTAGGAAATAATTAAAAGGGGGAAACACTGGAATTTAGAGAGGTCGGAGAGCCTGTAAACCAAGTGTGGAGAATTTTTTTTTCTACCAACATTTGCTGGTTATGTTTGGTCAAACAATTCTCTCCTGAAAAACTACTAGATTTATTGAATTTTTATTCCCACCTGCAGTTGCCTTGGCTATGCCAGACCAATACAGCCTTTGGGCTAGAGATTTTCTGCCCCGGCTATAGAGGATGGAATTGGAGTTGAGACTGAAAGAAAACCAGGAGGTTAGTAGTTGGAGCAGAGAAACAAAAGCATTCCAAGCATAGTAGACAGCCAATGTCCGGAGTTGGAGTGTCTTAATCATGGGACAGCTAGGAGTCCAGTGTCACTAGATGGAAGTGTATGTGCTAGGGAGTAAAGTATAAGAGTCCACAGAACCAGGAAGAAACTGGGTTAGAAAGGACCAAACATAACATCTTGTATTTGTACCTGGAGGCAATGGAAAGCCACTGAAGTTGGTTTGAATAGAAGGAAAATGATTTAGAAAAATCATTTTAGTGACTGAATGAAAAACAGATTGGAGTGTGAAGTGATAAGAGCCTCCAGCTGGACTGGCAGTGTCAGAGAAGAGAAGGGGGTCTAAACAAGATGTTGTGGAGGTGAAATAGTTGGGCCTTGGCAGGTGTTTGAATATGGCAGGTGAGAGATAGCAATCCAGAATGACTCCAGGTCAGAGCCTGAGGGACTGGGAGAGTAGTGTTGTAGCTATGGGGTTAGAAAAGGTAGGAAAGAGGGAGGGTTTAGGGGGAAAGATACTCTATTTTGGATATAGTGTGTTTAAGATATATACTGGAAGGCAACTGGAGATGTGAGATTGGACATCAGCAGAGAGATTGAGGGGATGGGGGGGCAGCAAGTTAGGTAGATTTGAGAATTGTCAACTTGAGATGGTAGTTAGATTCCTGGGAGCCAATGATATCACCAAGTAAAGTTGTGTAGAGAGGGAAGAGAAGATGGCCCAAGACAGAACTTTGAGGAACACATACAGTTGGAGGGGCTTGATCTGGAAGAGGTTCCAGAAAAGGAGACAGAGAAGGAACAGTCTGATAGGTTAGAGAAGGAGAATGGTCCTGAAAACCTAGAAAGGAAAGTACCAATGAGTAGGTGATTGACAGTGTCAAAGGCTTTGGAGAGATTGGGAAAAATGAGGATTGAGAAAAGGCTGTCATTTAGGCACTTAAGCGATCATGGTAAGTATGGAAAGAACAATTTCATTGGATGATGATGTCAGAAGTCAGATTGCAAGAGGTTAAGTAGGTGAGGAAAGAAAGTTTGTTCAAGAAGTTTGTTCACAAAAGGCAGAAGAGATATAAAATAGCATTGAAAAATGGAAGTTTCAAATGAGTTTTTTTGAGTGTGAGTATGTTTTTAGGCAACAGGGAAGCATCAAATAGGGAAAGATTGCAGACTCATGAAAGAATAGGGATGACAGGAGACAGCCTGTTGGAGGAAATTGGATAGAACAGGATGTCTTTTGCATGTAAAGAGATTGACCTTAGCAAGACACTTCGTTAAAGATAAGGATGAAGGAGAGTGCTAGAAGACATCTGAGTGATGTAAGATGAGAATGGGAGAGGAGAAAATTCAGTAAAATGAGGCAGTTTCTATCTGAAAGGGGAGAGGGAAGAAGGAAGCATCCCTTGGGAGGGATGAAGAGTTTGAGAAGAACCACTGTATTGAATGGGATTATGAAAATTTGGGTGGTGAGAGCTTAGTTGAAGTTGTGTAAATTTGTAGTAGCCCTAAACAGTAGGGTTGCATGATTTTTCTCCACCTTCATTCAGCAGCATATTTGTAGATCGGAAAACAGTGGATGATGGGAGTAATCCAAGACTGAGACTTGACAAGGTGCAAGCAGCCATGTGATAAGAGAGCCAGGGATCGGGGAGAAAAAAAGGACAGTGTGGACTTAAACTAATTTGCTAAGGATCCAGATGGGGAAACAAAGAGAGTGTAGCTTGTGCAGAAGGAAGATGACCTAGGAGGGAGCTGAGGAGGTGAGACATTGGAGGTCCGAATGTGAATGAAGAACATAGGCTTTGGGATTGAAAGGCAATCTTGGTTTTCTTCAAAGACCTGCCCAGGCCACAGCCTCTTACAGGAAGCCTTTTACTCTCCTGAAATTACTCAGTTGGCATTGTATGTCCAGTGTCAGCACAGAGAAGGTAGATAACTTTGTGGATTTGTCTTCATCTTCCCAATCCCTAACATTGTGCCTTGTATGTAACAGGTGTTTAATAAATGTTTGTGGAATCAAATAGCTGACCTTTCCTGATGTCATATTCACTGATTAAGGACCTTATTACCAAAACATTCCAGTTGCTCTTAATCACCCATCATGGTTCTGCTATCCATGGATTTATCTAAGCCTTTAAATTTCTGCCTGTTCATCCTCCATCCCCTTAATACAATTAATTATACCCTTCAATATTTCCTTCCCCCTCCTTGTTTTCATCCTTGCTTCCTGGGAGATCAGAATTTGGGACTTTAGTTCCCTCCTCTAATTGAAAGCTCAGAAGAAAACTATTTCATAGTTCCTGCCTTCTCAAAACATAGCTACTAGTCTCTAGCTTTGGTGACTAAGAAAGCCTTTCTCTTGTCTAACTACTAATGTAGTCAAATGCTACCTTTTGTAGAATCAAAAATGACCCCTCTCAAAACCTTATCTTTCCCTCTTTTCCTATAGTCTGCTTCAGAAAAGAGCAGTCTGAAAGTCTCTTCCTTTTACCAGTAGGCCTGCAAGGGACACTTAATCAAATTTTTATTGAGTTTCTATTATTTTAAAATGTTGGGCTAGGCAAAGTCATTCAATTTCTTCATTGTAAAATAACAACATAATAACAATTATTCCTACTAACCAAGGTTGTAATGATAAAATGAGATATTTCTAGCAAACCTTAAGGTACTGTATAAATGGTAGCTATTGTTTTTCCTGCCTTTGGGGAATTAGTGATAGATGGCTTAGACTTGCTGAAGAAAGAACATCCAGGAGCTCGAGATGGAATCCGCTACCTGGAAGCTGAGTTTAAAAAAGGAAACAGGTGAGAGCTGGTGCAGGTGTGGGTGGGGTTTTGATGGGACATGGCCAGAGGGTTGAAGAAGCATCCCATTTGTCCTATCTACCTCTTCTCCCTCTCATCCCTTGGGCTTCACTGTTTTGGTCTGTTTAGGTATGGGTTGGACATATAGCTTTAAACTAGGAGAGGACTAGGTAGAGCATTACTAATTCTATCAGACTCCCTTTGACAGTGCAATGGGGGTGGTGGGTCAAGAAGAATAGAAGCAAGAGGAAGATCTCTCTAGAGCTGTCTAGATCATTCATACTAGACTCTAGGTCTAGGTGATTTAACATCCCTCCCCCTCACCTCTCCAGAGAAGTACTATGTTGCAGTCTGGCATAGGTTGAATAGTCAGTCTCCCAAAGCGTTCACCTCTGTTGGTACTTCCATAGAGCATGCACATCATAATAGGCACTCTACCCAACAGAGACCAGGACTGTGTGACTGTTCTCAGTCTGGGAGGGCTTGAGAGGGGACTAGTACAGAGAAAAGAAAGAATTCCCCCTCCTCCCCCTCCTCGTTCAAGGAACTGCCAGCCGAGCTGACGCTTTTCTCTACCCTACCCCACCCTGTCAGGAAACAGCACAAAGCTGACTTGTTTAGGCCTTGTTGTCTTCAGAAGCTTTGACTTCAAAAGCATCTATTGCTTTTCTCTTCCTGGCTCTTGGCCTCCCCAGCTGCCTCCCCAGGGAGGAACCAAAGCGGTGATGTTATCAAGAGGAAAAGTGAGCTGGGCTCAGCTCAGCAGGAAAGCAGCCTCAGGTGGCCCTTGCAGACCCAATGAACTGAGCACAGGGCTCCTTCCTCCTCCCCCACCGAAAATTGATTCCCCCAGATTCATAATGACACCCTTTGTCCTGTTACTCCCTCCCCGACACACCCAGTTTCTAGAACCAAAAATATCTTTCTCTTATCTCTCCTTTAAAGGTACATTCGATGCCAGAAAGAGTTGGGGAAGAGTTTTGAGCGGCATAAACTGAAGAGGCAGGATATAGACGCCTGGTAAACTTATAGACTTGGCACCCCCAAGGCCTAAAATGGAGCAAGGATGTTCTCAGGAGTGTCACCTATTTGTCCCTCCTGGGAATGTGGCAGGGAACTAGAAAATCATTCTGTGAGATAGCAACCTGGAATGAAAACAATTAATTCCTTCCTCTTCCTCTGGAGAATGAGTCCCAATAAGGTCCCACATTTTAACATGTCACCTATAGCTTCTCTCAGACCCCTATTCTCGATTTTGTATCTTTAGAAGTTGAAAAGTAAGTCCTTCCTGATGACCTCCAGCTCTTTAAATCATGAGCTTTGTTGCTCTGCTGCTATGGAGATATTCAATGTCTTCCCTTCTCCCCGCTAAAATATCTCTTTGGGATACAGCATTCAGGATGTCATTGCAGCCTGTATTCTCCAATCTTCCCTCCTACCCATTTCTCCTTCCTCTCTGAGTTAAATTGATTTCTAGAGAAAAGCCCAGCTCATGGGCTGATAGGTCGTTTGTCCATCTCAGGACTCTGTATAAAATCCTGGACAGTTGCAAACAACTGACTCTGGCCCAGGGAATTGGAGAGGATGACCCTAGTGGCATGGTGACCATCATCACTGGTCTTCAGATGGATGATCCCAGTACTTTCTCCAGTTCCATGCAGGTAAGCAGGTGGACAGAACTCAAGGCTGGACCCCTTCAACAGGAGATCCCCAAGCTCAGCTACTCCTCATCTTGTACTTCTAGGAAGTTGACTTCTCCACTCAAAGTCAGGTCCTTTAGTAGATAATAAGTCTTGAAGAAAAGAGTGATGTGTCCACAGTTAATGAGTGGTCTGTTCTGCCACAGGTACTTCCTGGCCTTGTATTTCTAAGCAAGTCTTTTCCCCTTGACCTGTAGATTAGAATTTGAATTTAAGCACAGAATTAACAGAGTTGTTGTGAGGATCTAGTGAGATCATATTTGTAAAAAACTTTTGTAAACTTGAAAGTATTTTGTAAATACCAGATATTATTTCAGCTACATGATAAAGGTCTGGAATTATCTACATAGTTGGATTTCTGAGGTCCATTATTCCATTTCCCTTTTTCACCTTTCTCCTCTGACCCATCCACCTGTCACTTACTCCTTGTACTGCAGGAACAGACAAAAAAGGAAAGTTCTACAACTTCTTACTCATGACACCTGTACCTTCTCTGTTCTCCCCTTGCAGGCAGCAGTACAAGCAGCCACCCATGCCAGTGTTGAGATCAAGAATGTGCTGGACTTCTACAAGCAGTGGAAGGAGATTGGCTGAGACTTCCCCCATGCCCCATACTGGGGTTGACTCCAATCTCTCCTCCCTTCCCCTGCAGCCGGGGTCATCAACAGCAACCATTCCCCCATTGTACACAGACAAACACACACACGCACACACGCACACATGCACACACGCACACATGCACACACGCATGGTCCCTACCCCGGTCATGCAGAGAGGCAGCAGGGAGGGCAAAGGAGGGGGCTAGGAGGATGGGGTCCCCTCCCCCAACCTAACCTGTGTCGAAAAGAAGGGAAAGAAATCTTGGAGCAGGAGAGTGCCTCCGGTTCCTTTAATCCTTCCCGTTTTATTTTGCTCCTATTGGGAAGGTCTTGGCACCCTCACCTACCCCAGCCCCCATTGTCACCCTCAGGGGGAAAGCTACAGGCAAAGAGGATTGTATTTCATTTGATTCAAAAGCAGGAGCCGTTTGAGGAGCATTTCCTGGACCTTTTGCAAGGAGGGGATATCAGAGAGCCCCTCTCCTTTCTTACCCAAGATCCAGGGCAGTGGGGGGAGGAGAGGATGACTCGACCCCTACCCCCAACCCCCAGAGGTGGTGAGTTGGTTTGAGGTGGGTGTTTGGGGGTGGTCTGTCCCCAGAACCCTGCCCCCCTTCTAGTACCTAGTCCCCTTCCCTTCATTACCCCTCATCAGGGTCGGGGAGCAGAACAGCTCAGGAGCAAAAAAGAGGCCTACAGAGAAGGCAGAAATGGAACCCTACTTCTTCAGGCAGGATATGCAAGACTTTGGCCTCTTTTCTAGTATTATTGTTCTAACTCCACTCCTGCCTGCTTTGTGTTCCACCGGAACCTAGGCCCCTACTTCTGCTTTTTGGTTCTCCCCATAGCTGCTGGGGCAGGAAACTGGAGGCATCTCCAGGAGCCATGGGCTACTGCATCTGACCCTCAACTTGAGCAGGGTTTCCTGTTCCAGCCATCTCTCTGTAATCTTTTGGCTGCTGAGTTGTGACAGCTGGGAGCTGGGTGGAGAGAGTAATGGCTCCCCTGACCCAGAGGTTTTGGGAAAGGAGAACTTCTGCTAGGCTCAGGGTTAGGTCTCCCCCACTGAGAACTGCAGGGAAGGAGGGACCCAGAAATTGTAGAGACTGAGTAGGTGGGAATGAAGATAGCCCAGAGAGGCTCCCAAGCTGTGCCTGCCCTCCCCTCCCCACCATCTCTGCAGGCCCTGACCAACACAGACTTGTGGGGAAGGAAGTCAGGGTTCTGGTTTCTTGGCTGAGCACAAGGGGCTCATCTCCCAGTAGGGTAGTTTGGGGTTGTTGAGATCAAGATCGGGGTAGCAGGAGCAAAGATCATGGTAAACGCTCAGGACATTGAGGGCAGATCACAGCAGCATGAGCACACTGGGATCCACTGCATAGGCAGACCTCCTTCCCTCTTCATTTTCCTCAGGACCCTTTGGCACATAACAGTGCCCCTTCTTTCTCACTCCCCCTCCCCCAACTCAGTCTTCTTGGGGGCCTGGGGAGAGTCAGGTGGGCACCCAGAGAAGGGGCTGAAAGCAAAGAAAGAAAACTCAAGTTGGATGACTGAAGGGAGAGGAAGAATTTATTGCTCCTGTCCCCGACAGATACCCATACCAACTTCCCTGACAAGGTTTCCAGAGGAGAGGCACACCTGCCCAGCACCTCTGAGAAGCCAAATCTGGGAGAATGGGGGCAGGAGTGGGGTGTTCTCTAACCCCACAGCAAAGACTGTAAAAATGAAACATCACTCAATAAAATCCTCCTAACCCTGTCCCCTGCCTTTTGGAAATTCCTTTCCACATGCTCCTAGAGAAAAGGAAAATGAAATGGGATGGAAGATTTGCTGTTCTCCATAGTTATCCTTAAACCCCGCCCCCTTCCCAACTTCCAAGACAAGTCCAACTATGTGCTATGTTATCTCTAACCAGTAATGTTGAGGTCAAATATGATCTTGTAAGAATAGCCAGTTCATCATCTCATCTTCTCTTCCTTGTTTCAGGGCAGAAAGGTTTGGGGAAAAACGTGCTTTTCACTAACACCTCGTCCTGAATATTGGTGGCCCATGGTGGGAGGGGGGGTACCCCCCCTTTGGCCCCCAGGAGTCATAGAGACTGTACAGGATATCCGGAGGACAAAACCTGAGACGTGCCTTCCAGGAATCATTTTCTTGTGAAGTAGAAAGAATTTAAGTCTAGACAGGGTGTGAGTATAGTTGAAATAGGAGGTGAAAGCAGTAGTGAGGAGAGGGTGTTGAAGTAGAGAGCAAGCTGAAGGGTCATACATCTAGCATTTTGGAGTTGGGGACAAAATGGCCTGGAAGGGTCTCTTTGGAAAGGGTGATCATCAAAATAGGAAGTGTCATTCAGGAAGGCTCATCTCTGTAAGGGGAAAATGACTTGAAGCTTAAAGGAAATAATGTTATGCCACATTAATGCAAGTCAAAAACTTTCACTTATCTTTCTATCCTGGGGTGCCTTCTGCCTCCCTCTTAGAGATTAGGACACATTTAATGGAATTCTAGGCAAGATAAGGTAGGAAAGTACCAGAATTTACCTTAAAGGTTATCACCTCCATTCCTCTGTCTCTGCACAGGACCATAGGATTTAAAGCTCGAGGGAACCTTAGAGACCATCTGACCCTCATTTTACAGATGAGGAATCGGGTCCAAAGAGGATGGAGCCCTTCCCACCCCAAGGTCAACCAGATGGGGTAAGGGGTTATCTGAGATCCTGTTTCGGAAGAGAGAAGCTGATGCCTGATTTTAATTTTAATGTTTCAGAACTGGAAGGAACATTAGAGATCATTTAGTCCAATATCTTTTTAAAGCAGAGGAAACAGACATTAGGCAACTTTGTATGCAAGTCCACACAGCAAATGGCAGGACCAGAATCAGAATCTAGCGTCTCCCTCTTCCATGAGGGAGTTTTCAGATTGGTTTTTAGCCCTCTCCAGAAGGAGTGGAGCAGTTAGGGCTTTAGGGGGACCATCAACAGTCAAAAGGAGAGTGATCAGAGAAGGGTTTGAGAGGAAATCAGATGCCTGTGTCTACAGGCCTCAGGAATTTGGTGGTCAGGACATAATGTGAGTAGCAGAGGTCCTAGAGATGTGGGAGATGGTGTGTTGAAGGGAGCTAGTGGAGGAAGGGTATTTCAGAATTACAAAATGACAGTAAAGGTGGGGGACTCAGGTAGGTTTCTTCCCCCCACTTTGGAGGGAACCAGCAAAGGCTGTGTATGTCATGCCTACCCAGACTGCAGAGAAATTGTCATTGTTCCTTCAGTCACCTCTCCCACACACAAGCTAGAATCTCATTCTTGATTAAATGATATTATATATTAAATAGTTCTGAGTGAAGTTGCTGAGTGGTATGAAGTCCGAGAATGATTGTGAAGTGTTTCCTGAAGTCTGATCTCAAGCCCTTCAACAACTAGTCTCCTGATTAGGAGGATCCCAGATTTAGTCTTGTTACCCCTCTCTTGCTTCTGTCCTAGGCACCCCCCCCCAAACACACATCCTTGGCAGAATGGGGAAGGAGGAAGGGCTGGCCATGGTGGCTGTGGGCATAGGGCCCAGGTCATGTGTAGAGCCAGGCAGCAGTGATCTGCCTGCTAATGGGAATGTACAGATTGACAGCCTGGGGACTTAAGGGTCCCCCACTGACTGAGCCCTCCAATTGGCTGAATTACCACCTCCTTTCTGCTTCCTTCAACTCCTAGTTCCATAACACTATGTCCCACCAAGGCAGGACAAGGCAGGAATTGTTCCCCCTTTGTCTCTCTTCCCATTCTTACCCACCCCCAAGCTCCTGCTTCCTAGTCCAGATCTCTAGTACCAGTAGGGAGATTTGCCAGCCTTGCCCAGCCTCTAGGGCCTAAGAAAAGGAAGTCAGGCCATGGATTGAGTTCCCTGACCACAGTCTCAGTGGGAATCCTACCATCTGATAGAACAGAACTTCAATCCCAGAGACATCCCAGATCAGGCCCTTTACATCAGACATACCATCTTCTGGGTAAGAAATGGCTGAAATTCTCATGAGATAGGGACTGGCTTAGAGACTTTGTCCTGGACTCTGATAGACATTCCCCCACCTCTAGGGCAGCTCTTTCTCTTCCCCCCTCTCTTTATGGGGATACTGAAGCTCAGAGTTAGAAACCAGATGTCCCTGATGCTGGTCATGCCTCTTTGTCTCAGCCTCCCTCTTCCCCTACCCCCCTTACATCCATGCCCACACCCACACCTCCCAGGACTAGACTACCTCCCTGGAGATTGTATAAAAGTCCCCCCAGCCACCACCTCCATGGTGATGGTGTTTCTACCCCACCCCCAATTTGTTAAAATCTCTAAGCACTGCTAGCAACCTTTACTTATAGGACAGAAGGGACTGTAAAATTAAGAACTCTTTTAATTCTTAAGATTGAGAACCTTTAGGATTTGGGGGTATGGAGGAGAAGAATGAAGACCTAGGCATTCTGTACCCTTCAATCATCATTTGAGCCCAAGTTCTTCCCCAAGGGCTGTGCCAGGCTCCCACATCTAACCTTTCTCCTAGCTACTTTCCACTACCCATAATATTCCATAGTTGGACTGGGTGGACAGACTCCTAGATCCCATCCTCACCCTCCTGTGGTGTCCCCTGGGCATCTCCTAAAAGGGCCTGGGAGATCCATTAGTGTGAGAAAAATGAAGGGAGGGAGAAGGGAGTTGGGTGCCTGATTCCCCTGGGATTTTCCTGTAGGAAATGAGAAGCAGAGTGGGGAGAAGATAGCAACGAGGGTGAGGAGAAGGGGAATGAGGATGGGCAGTGGGAGACGCTGAAAGATCAAAAGAAGCAAACAAATTGTCAGACAGGGTGGGAAAACAAGGAGTTAAAAGAGTGAGAGAGATACCAATGGAGATAGGGAGGACTGAACCCCCAGGCCAGCTGAATGACGGGGAGTTGGCAAACAAGGAATAGAACTGGAAAGTTTTATGTTCTGGGGCTGGGTAGGGCTGGGCTGGGCTGGACTTGACTTGGGGGGGGGGTATCTCTCCTCCCCAGGGGGCGGTTCCTACCCAGCCTGGCCCTGCCCCTCCACTTGTGCCAAGGAATGTGCCTAAGAAAGGAGGCTAGAGCAGCGGGTGGGGGAGCCTGGGACAGAGCTGGGCCCAGACGGGGGCCACGGAGCCTGGAGAGAGAGCTTCACAGGTCTGGGGGAGCCCAGAGGGAAAGGGGAGGGCAAAGGAATCAGAAGAGACTGGAACCCAGTGTGGATCTCCCCCAGGCCCCTCCCCTTCCCAAAGAAGACCCAGACCTCCAGTATCTCAGCCCCCCCACCATCTTCCAGAGGACCCAGACTGCTGCCCCTGCCTCTCCCAGGCCTTCTCTCCAGGTGTCTGGGACTTGAACCCATTTCCTCATCCCAGACTGGACTTAATTCTTCCTTCTAAGACTCCTCCCCATTCCAGAGAGGACTCAAGCGTCCTGTCCTGGGTTCCTAGTTTCAGACCTACTTTCTGCATCCTAGGTTGTGAGACATTTTCTGGGTTCAACTGTGCCTGGGCACTCTGCCTGCTGAGTGTCTGCCCTTGGGTGGGGCAGCAGCAGGGAGGCCTAAAGAGGTCAGAACACCTGGGTCTGGTGCCTGAAAACAGACTTGTTGGGGAGGGGAGAGAGAACCAGGCAGCCAGCCCCTGACCCTTGCCTAGGTCCCCTGAGGCTGCCCAGTCCCTCTCAATGGGGTACTTGTCCATAAAAGACAAAGGAGGATTGAATGAAGAAAGCGGTCACAGCGGAATGGGCCCTCCCCAGGGCCAAGCAGAAGAGATAGTCACCCCATCCTGAGTCCATGCACATAGGGGAGGTGACTGGGGTCAAAGAATCAAACCTCAGGGGCTTCTCTGGGTAAAGGAGGTTGCAGAGAGCTGGGAGCCCAGGTTGCCTCTGTGAAGGAAAATACATCAGAAAATTTATTTGGGAAAGGAAGGTAGGGGTTGGGGGGTCAGGGGTCCAGACATTTAAAAAGCCCTTCTGGGAAAGAGGTACAAGGGATAGGAACTACAATCCTGGGCAAAGAGGCTATATTTAGGGAAGAGGCTAGGAGGTGGGGAGGGGGAAGACATTGGGTTATGTTAGACAATTGTTAGGTGGGGGGTAAGTTGGGCTCCTTCCCAAACTGAAAGGAAGTTGAGCCTGGCTTCTCACAGCCCTACAGGAAACCAGGGCGGGAAAGGGCCCCTGACTTTTCTCTAAGCACACCTCTCCCTGAATACACTCCCTCTTCCAGGGAACCTGTCTCCCCAATCCCTGGTTCTAGCCTCTCAGAAGACTGACTCCCAGAGGAGAGGGGGGCCAGTCTGGGAGTCGGGGTGCCTGGTGCCTGCCTGCTTCCAGGTCAGGGTTTGGAGAAGGGCAGTGGGCTGGTTGGGAGTGGGACTGGGCTGGCTCTGTTATGGGTAAGTTTTTTTTTTCCTTTTTCCATGTCTGTAGGCGTCCAGGGTCCATTGACTGTGGCTGAGTCAGGGAGGGGGGGCAGCCCCTCTCCTGGGGGCGCCCCCCCACTGAGCCACCATGCTGAGCATCAAGTTACCACAGCTGCTCCAGGTTCATCAGGTCCCTCGGGTAAGAGAGGGGTCCCCTCCATTCCACTACCCTCCTCTTTCACAACTTGCCTCTTTCCATACCCTGTCCTTTCAACCTAAACTCGGGTGAGGGTTCTCTTTCCAAAGAGAACTTTACTTCTCCATTCTTTCATCATCTTCTCCCTGATCCTTGGGAAGTCCCCCAGGCATCATGTTATGGTGTCAGCTCTTCCTGATGTGATCCTTGGAGGGATGATAATGACAATTTTATGGGTTCACATTTATGTAATGTATAAAAAGTGCTTTCTTGCCAGTATTATAGTTTTTTCATGAAGAAACCAAAGCTTAAGTGCCTCCTCTGGGTGAGGCACTGTTGACTCAAAGAAAGGGCAAGGATGGTTCCTGACCACGATCCACCCATAACCTATTGGAGCAGACAACAGAGGGATAGAGAGGGCACAGTCAATGGAAGGAAGGCACTAGAATGAAGAGGGATTCGGATGGGCTTCCTCCAAAAGGTAGCGGGGTTTAGGGTCACAAGAGGGTTTAGGGTCAAAGAAATGAAGCAGGTTCCTAGTATCTAGACTGTCCACGTGATTTATTTTTCTGTATACTTTTTTTATTTAAGTTTTTGCAAAGCAATGGGGTCAAGTGGCTTGTCCAAGGCCACACAGCTAGGTCATTATTAAGTTTCTGAGGTGGAATTTGAACTCAGGCACTCCTGACTCCAGGGCCAGTGCTCTATCCACTTTGCCACCTAGCCACCCCAAAATGTAGGGTTTTTGCTGGCCCTTGGAGGAAGCCCCAAGAGGTGAGGAGGCAGGATTTGAGTTAGGTCTTCTTGCTCTGACTCAAGCTTGCTTCCACTGTGTCACTGTCATCACAGTAACTGCTATCATTTAATGTAGTAACTATTTCATTTGGATATGAGAGAACAGCCTGGAATGGTCACAAAACTAGGATGACCTGGGTTCAAGGGCTCACCCTGACATAGTTACCTAACCTCTCAGTGTCTTTGGTCTATGGTGTCAAACATTAATAGAAGCAGGTGGAAGAAACTGAACAATTAGGATTCCTGCAAGTTGGCACATATTGACTGAGAAGACCACATGTTAACATTATCTATGTTTTATTGTATTTTTATTTTTTAAAATATTTCCCATTTATAGAGGGTACTAGGCAACTTTCAAAAACAATTCCAAATTGTTAAGGGTATAGGCCTGTATTAATAGAGGGAATTTCCTCACCTGGACATGCCTCATACTAAGGAAACCCCAAGTCAGGTCTCTATCCCTATCTCATTTGAAAAGCACTTCTTGAATACTGCCCTAGGTCTTCTGGGAGGATGGAATCATCTCCGGTTATCGACACCCTACCAGCTCTGCCCTGGATTGTGTGCTCAGCTCCTTCCAGATGACTAATGAGACCATCAACATCTGGACCCACTTCCTGCCCACCTGGTGACAAGGAGGAATCATGGGGGTGGGAGGGAAAGGTGGAGGGGATAAAGGGGAGGTGGGGAAGGAAGAGGAGTGAAGAGAGGGGGCAGCAGGGATAGTTGAGGCATGGAAGTCAAGTCCCTGGGTGAGATTTAAAGGGTCAGTGGGTGTGTGGTCTAGATCTAGCTTCCCCTGGAAGCCCAAGACTGAAGAAAAGAGAGCAAGACCAGTAGATCTAATAATCATATTTAAAAGCATTTTCCTCATTCCCAGCATTCCTGGGAGGCAGAACAGCAACACAGATATCATGATCTCCTTTTAATAGATGAGAAAGTGAGCCTCAGAAAGGTTAAGTGATTTACAGGCTCTTAGGATGTTGAAATGGGACCATAAAACCCTCTCTCCTCCAAGGGAAGTTAATTTGCCCATCAATACAGATAGGAATTAGATTAATTGACTCTCAAAATCAAGTGTTCTGTACCATGTACTATATACCCAGCTTCCTCTTGGTAGCATGGGCTATGGCCCCCATATCTGATCAGAAGATTTACAGAGGTCGTAGACTTCTTTGGGTTTAGGAGTCAAAGTTTCAGGTCTATGAAACACTGTAACAGTGGGGCTTGGAGTATCCTTAGGGACATGTGATTATAGATTTGGAGCAGAAAGAGACCCTAGAGACCTCCAGTCCATTTAACAGATAAGGAAACTGAGGCCCAGAGATTGAGGCAGAATAAGCAGTTGGTTTGGGGTCTGATTCCTAATCCAGCTTTCCTGTCCCATGCCACCTCCCTCCTAAGCAAGGACTTAACTCCCCTTGAGGAGATGCAGGGTTCCCAGGTCAGCAACTAGCTACATCTTCTCAAGGTGGCTACAACCTTGAGTGTGTGGTGCAGGGATAGGAAGACAGTTTTGGAAGCCAAGAGATCTGTATTCTGGTCCTGGTCTCTAAAATTGCGGGGGAGAAGCTATCTTGAGGTGGCTTCTGGCTCTGCCCTCTGTATTCCCTGATTCTAGGTATTTCCTGTGGCGGTTCCTGGCCCTGGCGGAGGGCCCTGACTTCTGGTCAGAGCCATACCACTGGCCGCTGCTGGTATATCTGCTACTTATTTGCCTGTACCCATTCACCTCCTGCTGTGCCCACACCTTCAGCTCCATGTCCCCCCGAGCCCGCCACATCTGCTATTTCCTGGACTACGGGGCCCTCAGCCTCTACAGCCTGGGTGAGCCCGAGACCTCCCATCCTGGTGCGGGACCCTGGCTGGGACTTCCCTTCTTGCTTGTCACCAGCTCCCGAGAGTCACAGGGCCAGATCTCCATGCCCTCTTCTTGCTTTCCCCCAGCAAGCCCAGGGACACAGGCTTCTCTATTGGGTGCCCCAGGGGAACACCAAGAACAGGAATGACTGGCACCACTCTGTTTCCCCCAGGCTGTGCACTCACCTATGGAGCCTATGCCATGCCTTCCTCCTGGCTCAACAGCCCCCTGCATCAGCTGTTCGTGCCCGCAGCTGCAGTTAATTCTCTCCTCTGCACCTGCCTCTCCTGTTATTCGAGGTACCTGCCGCCTCAGTTGTGGCCACATTCATTCCATGCCCTCCTCTCCCATCATGCCCATGCCCCTCCACTCAGTACAGAGAATGAGGGTTCAGGCTCCTCTTTGGTGGGACCTGGAGGACGACTCTCTGACCTTCCCCCTTCAGGTTTCTAGAACTGGAGAACCCACGGCTCAGTAAGGTCTTACGCACAGTGGCCTTTGCCTACCCTTTCTTCTTCGACAACCTCCCACTTTTTTATCGGGTAAAGGGGGGGATGGTCCCAAATCGAACCCCTGGTATCACAGCCTCAATTCCTCACCCCAAGGGTCCAGAGTTCTGCCCCCCAGGGCCCAATCCTGAGAAACAGAGGCATCCCAACTTCCTTCCTAATTCCCAGGCCCAGTCATGATCAGAACCCCATTTCTAGCCCTAGGACCCAGGCATCCCAAGTCCAACCAGGGGATCCACATATCTTAACCCCCCCCACCTCCCCGGCCCAGAACCCAAGGATCTAAGTGTAAAGTCATCAGCCCAAGTCCTAGACAACTCTTACCTAATATGTCCCTTCCTTTATGCACCCCCTCACCCCCAGCTCCTGCTGTGTTCTGGTGGGGGCTTCAGCTGTGGGCAAGAAGCTCTGAGTGCCAACCACAGTTACCACCTGCTCTGTGCTCTGCTCACTGGCTTCCTCTTTGCCTCCCACCTCCCTGAACGTCTGGCACCTGGCCGTTTCGACTATATCGGTGAGGGGGAGACCTGTCCTGGGAGTAGGGGGCAGATAATTCCTGGGTTTCTTAGAAGGCAAAACAGGAGGAAATGTGGTCTGGGAGAGATAAAGGATACACAGCAGGAGGAACTTCCCAATGTAAGCTTTGGTCTGAAGGTTTGTTTAGCACTTGACTGTTTAGAAAACAGGTTTTCCACTAAAAACAATGTTATAAATACAGAAGCTGATGATGTAGATAACTAGATAACTAGTGCTTGCATATATAAAGTCCTTTATAAAACATTACTAAGGAAACTAAAGTGCAGAGAAATGACTTACTTGCCCAAGGTCACACAGCTGATATCAGTAAGGACTCAAACCCATTCATCTTACTTGAGATTTATTTTTTCTTTCTTCCTTTTCTTTTTTCTCTTTTGTTTCTTTTCTTCCCTTCCATATTTTCTCTCTCCTTTCTTTTTTCTTTTTTTTCTTTTTTTAGCTTTTTGTAAGGCAATGGGGTTAAGTGGTTTGCCCAAGGCCACACAGCTAGGTAATTATTAAGTGTCTGAGGCAGGATTTGAATTCAGGTACTCCTGACTCCAGGGCCAGTGCTCTGTCCACTGTGCCACCTAGCCGCCCCCTTTCCTTCCTTTCTGTCTTTCTTTTCCTTTCTTTTTTTCCCTTTCCCTTAGTACTTTTTCCTCCTATACCATGCTATCTCCCAGTTTAATGGTCTAAGTCACGGGCCAGAAAAACTGGAGACTATGAC
The DNA here is from genome assembly GCF_037893015.1 of Macrotis lagotis. NCBI lineage: Eukaryota > Metazoa > Chordata > Mammalia > Peramelemorphia > Peramelidae > Macrotis > Macrotis lagotis. The sequence goes on from NC_133659.1 coordinate 163,573,775, forward strand.
CTGTATACCCTCCCAGGGTTTCTTCCTTATTTCAGTCAGAAAGTCTGATGCCCTTTCAACTCCCTTTGTGTTTCCCTACTTCCTTCAGCCCCCACCCACAATGCTCCCAAGAGTTCAAGGCAAACAGCTGCTAGGAGGACATGGCTTTCTTTGCACTCAGGTATTATAGAAACATGATTATGCCTCAAGCCTTGAGGGCTGATTGCAGCCCTCCATGCTTCCTCATCCTTTGCAGTTCTTGTTCTGGATCCTCACAGGAGGTCACTCAGTCAAATGTCCATGGATGAGGTGCCTACTTAATTATGTGCCAAGCCCTATGCTCACCAGTGGGGATCCAAGGAAAGGCAGCCCCTGCCCTCAAGGAGTCCATAATTTAATAGGGGAGCCTATGTGCAAATGAGTTTGGACAAACTATATAGACAGCATAAATAAAATATATTCAACAGAGAAGATTATGAAGGGCTTTGATGCTGGAACTGATAGGAAGCCATTGGAGTTTATTGGGGAGGAGAGGGACATGGTTAGACCTGCCTACACTTTAGTAAGATCTCTTTAGCAGAGGAATAAAGGACGAATTGGAATGGGGAGACATAGGGCAGACAAAACCCACCAGTAGCTATTGCAGTAGTCCAGGTGAGAGATGCCTGCACCAGGGTGGTGGCTATGTCAGAGGAGAGAAGGAGCCAGTAGAAGAAAGATTGCAGAGGTCAATTTAACAGACCTTAGTAAAAGGTTGAATATTGAGTGAGGAAGAGGTGAGAGAGGATAAGGAATCTAGGGTGACTTCAAGATTTTAGGCTCAGGGGACTGGCAGGTTGCTGGTGCCCCCAAAGGAATAAGGAAGTTTAGAAGGCAGGAAGGTATGGAAGAAAAGATAATTCAGTTTTGGACATGTTGACTTTGAGAGATCCATTTGGAGACGCCTAATAGGTGGTGGGAGATACAAGGCTGAAAGTTAGCAAAGAGGTTAAGGATAGTTAAGTAGTTTTTAGAATGATTAGCATAAAGATGATAATTGAATTTGTGAGAGTTGATAACCTCACTAAATGAATCATATAGGAGATCATTGATAACTTTTTGAGAGAGCAGTTTTGGTCTAATGATGAAGTTGAAAGCCAGTCTGTTGAGGGTTCCGAAGTTAGTGGAGGACTCCCTCAAACTCTTAATTTTTTTGGCTATCAGTGGAGTACATGGAATGTTCATCTATTATCCCTTGCTGACACTACCTGACCAGCCCACATCTTCACCCACTTAAATCCTTGATAATAAAGACTACCTCATTTCTGACAATTTAAAGATCCATTTCCTCAGTATCCCAGTAATAGCCCTTTGAAAGCTTAGAAAGCGTTTCCCTTCACACATACTCAAGAGGCTTGCTAATCCCAACAAGCCAGAAATTAGTTTAGGGAGGGTTGAAAAGTGTAATGAAGATATAAACCATGGGGAGAAAGGCACCACCAGCAAGACTGTCCAGCCCAGGAGTCTTTTGGGGTCAGCACACTGAAGCTCTTCCTGCTTTTTCCCAGAAAACAGGAACCCACAGATCTCTTAAGATAGGAACTTATTTTTTAACACCCCCCCCCATTTCTCCCATTGCAGTAAGCAGATGTGTTTATAGGTTTTCTCTCTCCTGACATAGCCACCACCCTGGTGTAGATTCATAAGAGAGAAGCTAAGAGGAGGGAAAGGCTCTGAGATGTGCATAGACTCCTAACATTCTTCCCTTCTCCCAAAGGCCACAGTCACCAGCTGTTCCACATCTGTGCAGTGATTGGCACTCATTTCCAACTGGAGGCGGTGCTAACGGATATGGGGGCACGGAGGGACTGGCTACCAGCCTTTAGCCCTCCCTCATCCCTGAGAGCCACTGTGGTCACCATGGGCCTTGTGGTGACTGGAAACCTACTCATTATAGCCATCTTCACAACAGCTTTGCTTCATGCCCCCCAAGCCTGCCCCCTACTGCACGAGACCCAGCCTGAGGGAGTAGGCAGGGCAAAGGGGGAATAAACAGAGGAGGAAGCCCAGAAGGCTGCTTCTCTCCAGAAACCACTAACTCCCCAGGATCTGACTCAATCTGCTCCCACCCTTCTTCCCCATAGTTTTTTCCATCTCTAGGAGAGAAATAGTCCAGGGACCTAGGTATCCAGATCCCCCGGCCCTGACTGAGTCCTGGGAAGTTTGGGGCAGAAAGTGCTGAGCCTGTAAGAAAGAGAGGCTAAGAGAGGAGAGGAAAAGATAGAAGAAATGGGGATTGGGAGAGGACAGAGTGACTGAAATGAAAGAACAAGAGAGGAAAGGGAGTAGGAGATCTATTGTTTTGGGTGGAGGTAGGTGCTAAGGGTAAGTGATGGGTCAGGATGAAGGCCTGGGGGGGTTGTCCCTCAGGTCCTCAAAGTGAGTCCAGGTTCAAGGGGATAGGCAGGATCCTTGACCAGTTCAAATTGAATTTGTTTTTGAGCTGTATAGAAGAGATCCTGGGGTCTAAGGACCATAGATTGGGCCAGAGTAAGCTGTGAGGGATATTCAATATTCTAATTGGGGCCTATTAGGTGATTATCTGGGCCTAGGTTAGAACAATATAAGGAAAGCTGTCAAATATTAAAGTTTCTTATTAGGGTCCTATCAGGTTCATGCAGAGAATCTGGGCCAGTCTTTGGGGAAATGTCTCTTTAGGAACTCCCAGAGTCCTGGTGCTCTTCCTGAGGGAACTAACGCTATTAATTTAGACTTCACCAAAGGGGCCATCCTTTAACTCCAATCTTTGGGACCAAACTCAAGAAAGGAGGACAGGAAACATCTGCCTCCCCTGGCTCTCCAACATGCTGAAATGACCAGAACATCTTCATCTCCAAGCCAAGATAGGAGGTAAAATGGATAAAGGACTGGATTGATTCCTGGGAGAAGCTGGATTGAAAGTTATAGCCCTCTTGGTGTGTGTATCTGCTTTACTAGCACCTACTATCGGATAAAGATTTTCTTTTCCCCCAGATGCAGTCTGTGGTGGTCTGTAGAGCTGAGGAGCCCCTAGGATAGCCCCATGGACAGGACACATTTGCATATCTGAGTATAAGACCAGAGATGTGTAGTCTGCTCAGCTATGGAAAGTATTCTATTGGGGGGAGAATCAATAGAACTGTTTCCTCCTCCCTGGAGGCAGTGTGGAACAAAGGATTATACATAAAGAGACAAGTCTTTCTTGGAGGGAGGGTGTGGGAGACTTGGACTGGGATAGAAGTCTCATTTGTGGGTAGAGGATGAGGAAAAGTCCAGATTTCTCTCTCTCTCTCTCACACACACACACACACACACACACACACACACACACACACACACACACATATGAAACAGAGACAAAAGAATGCCAGTCCAGCTGATTCCTCATCCCCATGTGTTTATTTCTGAAAAAGCCAGAAGGTAGGAACTTTGGAGTGGGCAATTTTCGGTGTGTATGAATGGGGGTGCTCCAGGGAACAGATGTGTGGCTTTAGGCTAAGAAGTAGGTTGGGTGTTTCGGATGGAGCCAGGACCTAGAGGCAGCATGGGGGACACATGTGAGGGAATGAGGAGGTGTGTGTGTGTGTGTTGGGGGGGGGGGTCCTAGGCTGTCCCATAGAATCGCCGATATGCTTCACTGAAGCCAATGTGGTCAGCTAGCTCATCACAGTCCGGGTTAAGCTCACACACCTCCCGTTTCTGCTCCAAGGGGTCAGGGTAGGGTGCAGGAAGCCTAGGAGAGAAGCTAAGATTAATCTAGTCTTCCCCCTGCCCTCTAACAGAGTATGACTTCTCCATCCTTGAGTTTTATGAAGGACTCAGATCCACCCCTTCCCCTTTAAGGGCTTGTTCAAGTTTTCAAAGATGGGCAAATAAAATGGAGAAGGGTCTCAGTGCTTTGGGCATTTCATGGCAAAGGGGTCACCAATACTGAGTCAGAGAGAATGAAGCAATTCACCCTCACAGACTCTGCAAAGTCTCTCCTCCCCTAGTCCCTATAAGTTAAGCCTGAGGGCAGCACCCCCTCATTTACTCTCCAGTTCATCCCAGTTGTCACAAACACTTACCCTTGCCAGTTGTTCAGGTAGCGCTTTGGTCTCCTCACCAGCTCACTGCTCTCTCGCTTGGAGGCAAAGGCTGAGGAGCAGAAGAGAGGTCAGTGGTTGGCCAGCCCCACCATACTAGCCCAGAGTGAGGGAACCAGTGTCTGCAGCAGATTCCCTTCAACCCAAGTAGAAGATTGGAGGTGGAGCAAAGGGAGTCTCAACTCTCCTGGTTGAGCCTCTGAGCTGTCTTGAGTAAAGATGACTAGTGGACAAGAGACCTGAGAGCAACCTTGAGGGAGCTAGAGGTAAGGGACAGTGGGAGAGAGACAGGGCTCTGGAACCTTTGTAATTCATCATGAAATGAGTGTGCAAATGAAACAATACGTGATGAAAATTAGTTCCCCCCCCTTGAGTCCCCCTTACATACCTGTTCTTTTGCCAGAGTCTTGGGGACCTGCTTGAGCATCTAAAAGATAAGGAATCCTCCTAAGCATTTTTCTTTCTTTCCCTTTGGTTGTTCCTTTTTTTCCACACAGAACAACTCAGAGAGATTGAATTAGGAGGCATGATATGAACTAAAAAAAATGGAACTCCCAGTGGCAAAAAACATTTTCTCCTTGGAAATCTGGAGGAAATGGTATGATTGCTGGTTAGGCTACACTGGGGGGGGGGGGGGGGGTGGCTGACCAGCCTAGAGCAAAGTGAGAGAGGAAGGTTATCCAAGAGAAGATCTCAACTCTACTTTCACTCTACTCTGCAAAATACTCTAAGGTGGTTGGGTTAAGCCTCCCCCAATTGAAACAATGGAAGGAACTGAAGAATGGAGGCTTGGGGATGAGGACCCCTGCTCCTTCCCCAGACCACACTCACCTTGCTTGCAGAGACAGAGGGTGGCCAGGGTCAACAAGGAGAGAAGTAGGACTATCTTCATGATGAGCTCGGTCCAGCAGGAGACCAAAGTTCAGTTCAATCCCTGCTGGTCCTGTCTCTCTTTGCACCCTTTTCCAGGGCATCATTTATATCCTCTGAGCTTCCTGGCTTCCAAGGGGAGGGGCATACCCCTGGCTGACCACAGAAGGGTGGGCCTGAGGGAAACCTTGCCAGCTCTATTTGAAGGCTATCCGCTTAGGACTGACAGGCCCAAACCTCAAAGGATGTTGTGGTTTGGGAGGCATCAAGTGTTCAAGGGATGGGAGATGAAGACCTAGAGATTTCCATGGGTTCAAATGTGCTCTCAGCCACAGGAGCCCCTTTTGCCTTTTATCCCCATTCTGAACTGTCCATGCTGTAGCCCAGCAATTTTACAAGCTAAAATACAGCTAGGATAAGAAAAGAGCTAGGAGGGGTGGCTAGGTGGCACAGTGGATAAAGCACCTCTGGAGTCAGGAGTACCTGGGTTCAAATCCGGTCTCAGACACTTAATAATTACCTAGCCGTGTGGCCTTAGGCAAGCCACTTAACCCCGTTTGCCTTACACAAAAGAAAAAAACTTAAAAAAAGCTTAAAAAAAAAATGAAGAGCTAGGGAACCAACAACCTCCAGCCATTTCCTCTTCTCTAGCTGGTCATATTCTCTCTACCATGTTCCCTTCTTCCTCTAGTACAATTTTTAATCCCCTTCCAGTCCTTTAATCTCCAAGTCCTCCTCCCTATCCCTAAGGGTAGCAGAAACTTAAATAGGCATAACGGGGAGCCAAGGGAGGAAGAAGGGATTCAGGATGATGGGTTTTAAATAGGTCAATAAGTAGAGTTCAGCTCTGTTTCCTCTCCTAGCCTATGATTTCCATGAATCTGATCCTAGTGGCTCAAGGTCCTATGAGAAGATGCCAAACCCAGAGAAAGACCGCCAGGCAATGCCCTCGATTACCCCGGTCTGGTGACCCCTTTGCCAAAAGTCAGGGTGTGACTTATGAGTAAATAAGAGTTTTGCCTAAGACTCTGAGTGGAGGCTTGAGCTGGACTCCCTGGGGCTCAGGAGATGGAGAGATGGGTAAAGGGCTTGAGGAGAATAATGGGAGAAAAGAATGTTAAGGTTCAAATGAGGATAGAGGGTGGGCCACAGTACCAAACGTCTTGAAAAGGACTAAAAATGGGACTGTTGAGTACCACTTCAACAGACAGAAGGACTGAAAGGCACTTACATTTCAGCAAGAGGAATGGAGGGTCTATCCTATCAAGAAAGACTTCCTGGTGTTTAAAGGTTACAGGAGACAATGGAATACAGAAAGACTCTTTCCTTGGAGACCCCCATCTATGGGGGATGGAAGTAAAGGAGGCAGGAAGCTGAATAATCTGGGGTCTACATAGTGCTTTTCCTTCATACAGAACCCCAGAGCTGGAAGGGATACACCTCTCTTGCAAGGATCAAAGATCTCTGGTGAAGCAGTTCATTCCATCCATTTTTTTTTTAATCACTTTAATGCATAGGAAGTTTTTTGTTAACATTTGACCTCAATTTGCCTCCAAAACTTCTATTACTCCTGGACTAGAGTTAAATGAAACAAATTAAATCCTTCTATATAAGTCTTTTCAAGGGGATACACCTCCAGTCTCTTCAACCATATTTCCTACAGTGTGATCACCACCTTATGATTAATATTCTTTCTGAAATGTGGAACCTACAATCAGTCCGGATATGCTATCTTCCCCCATGAAGTTTCACAAAGATGAATCCTCAAAGGGAATAGAAAGCAAAAATCCCAAAACATTCTGTACCAAAATGCCTTTTTTTCCTTCCTGATACAGGTTTGGTTTGAAAGACAGGCCACATGGATCCCCTCAGTCTGGACTGTATCTTAATCAACCCTAGAGAGAGGTGGGACAGACAGTCTGGCTGACTTACCAAATAAACAAACATATTTTCCCCCTGGGCTGCTGAATTGTAGGGGACTGGAATCAAAGGAGTAAGAAAGAAACTGGCTATTGGTGAAGCTAAACTCCAATCTAATCCTAATTTTCCCAGTATCTATGAGAAATGAAATGATTATTTCTCTGGTTTATTTTGTGGAACTCCTTGCTATCTAAGTTTTCTTTCTAACAGCATTATCTGTCTCATTCTCTACTAAACAGTGAGCTAGAGGGGCCATGTTGCTTTTTATTTATTTGTACATTACATTTAATATGTAAATGAATCCATTTTCCTGCTACCTTGGTATCCTATTACTTCTTATTCTGACTTTATTTTGGAGAGTGATGGTGATTAAGAATTAAAATAAAGGGGAAAGATGCCTTTTAGAGAATATCAATTTATTTTTATCTGAATGTAGAAGAAAGCCTACAAGATACATAAATTACATAAGATTTATTCTGAATTCAGACATGAAACAAGAAGGGTGAGGTGAGGGTCAAGGTTAGACAAAATGACAAAATTATATGCTTATCATTGAGATATTTAGAGAAATCCCATTTGTTCTAGTACCAGAGCTAGACTTAAGGTAGTTTATCTCCCAGACCTGGAAGCTCTAGATTCTACAGATTGAGAAAACTGATTTGAGCCTGGGTGTCCTACTTGCAAAAGGAACTCAAGGACCTGGATCTAAATGCTCCATGTTATTCTGGGGACCAGCAAAAGGACAGCAAGTTGGGGACAGTTGAGGCCAAGAGAAGCAAACATCTTGGGAGTGGAAAGATGACAGTGTAGTGTAGGAAGTTTATTTACAGATGTAGGGGAATTTACAGATGACAGGGAATCAGCCTGGCCAGCAAGGCAGCAATCAGTGGAGATTGGAAACAGATTCTGTGATTAGAGGATTCAAGAACTCTGTGGCTGGGGCAGTCTGGACTGAGAGGGATGTAAGAATGGGTGGGGAAAACTGTGGGGGTGGGCTTAGTGAAGAAAGAGATATTAAAATTCAACCCAAGATGAGAATTGCCAATCTTCCTCCAAAACCACATGGAAACAAAGAAATCACAAGTGGAGTTGGGGAGCAGGAGGAATGGCACAAATGAAGAGGCCATAACCTGTATCCTTGGCTTCTGGTCAATCCCTTTACTGCTCTTGGTTCAGTGGGCTTCCCCTCCCAAAGTAGCTCAGAATTTCTTCTTCCATGGGTCCTCACTAAATTTAATTTGTCCAGATGATATGGATCCCTCCAAAGCCAGAGACAAGTTTTAGAGTATTTGAAGGGTAGGGTCCAGTTGGCTGATCTCCTCACTCTGGGTCTTCTAGCACTGTTGCCAGCTCCTTCTGTTTTTTGCTAAGAGCCTGGGTATGGAGAAAGAAAAAACAAGTGATGGGAAAAATAAAATCTTGTCCTTCTATGAATCTCTACTCTAGACTTAGATTTATTTTATTTTTTTTTTTTTTAGGTTTTTGCAAGGCAAATAGGGTTAAGTGGCTTGCCCAAGGCCACACAGCTAGGTAATTATTAAATGTCTGAGACACACAGCTAGGTAATTATTAACTGTCTGAGACTGAATTTGAACCAGGTACTCCTGACTCCTGACTCCAAGGCCGGCGCTTTATCCACTACGCCACCTAGCTGCCCCTAGATTTAGATTTAGATTTATACAAGCCAACAAAGGTAAGATCTTGTGCTCCATCTTCACTAAGAGTCCAATGGGAAAAAAAAATCACGATAGATATCTATACCATTTATTGTAAACCTTACTTAAATCCCAAATTCCTTTTCTATATTTCTGAGGCAGCCTATTCCACTTTTAGACAGGGTTAATACTTAGGAAGTTTTCTCTTATTTGTTAAGATGAAATATGTTTCTAGGTGTTCTATTAGATTATAGTAATCTGCTGTTTGATAAACCCAGAGTCCAACTTTTGGATAAAAACTCTCTTCTTCACTAAAAACTGTTTGGAAAAATGGAAGGGAAGTTGGTATAGCAGAAACTTGGATTAGACCAGTACCTCACACCCTATACCAAGGTAAGATCAAAATGGATACAGAATTTAGACATAAAAGACAATATTATAAGCAAACTAGAAGATCAAGGAGTAGTTTACCTGTCAGATCTATGGAAAGGGGAGCAGTTTAATGACCAAGGAAGAGATGGAGAACATCACTAAAAACAAACTAGATGATTTTGATCACATTAAATTAAAAACCTTTTGCACAGACAAAACCACTGTAACCAAGATCAAAAGAAATGTAGTAAACTGGGAAACAATCTTTACAACTATTATCTCTGACAAAGGACTCATTTCTAAAATATATAGAGAACTAAGTCAAATATTTTTTTGAATTATAAAGATTTTATTTATTTTGAGTTGTACAATTTTTCCCCTAATCTTATTTCTGGGGTAGGGTGGGGGAGGAAAATGAGGTTGGGGGAAAAATTGTAAAATTCAAAACCTTACAAAAAATGATAGGTAGAAATTACTATTGTATATAATTGGAAAATAAATAAAATATATTTTTTTAGTTGTTTTCTTTTTGCAAGGCAATGGGGTTAAGTGGCCTGCCCAAGGCTACACAGCTAAGTAATTATTAAATGTCTGAGGGTAGATTTGAACGCAGGTATTCCTGACTCCAGGACCAGTGCTCTATCCACTGTGCCACCTAGCCTCCCCCAATAAAATATATTTTATTTTTTTAAATTTAAATTTATTTTTATTAAAGATATTATTTGAGTTTTACATTTTCCCCCCCAATCTTGCTCCCCCCCCCCCACAGAGAGCACTCTGTCAGTCTTTACTTTGTTTACATGTTGTACCTTGATCCAAATTGGGTGTGATGAGAGAGAAATCATATCCTTAAAGTAGAGAAGTCTAAGAGGTAACAAGATCAGACAATAAGCTATCTGGTTTTTTTTTTCTAAATTAAAGGGAATAGTCCTTGTACTTTGTTCAAACTCCACAGCTCCTTATCTGGATACAGAAGGTACTCTCCTTTGCAGACAGCCCAAAATTGTTCCTGATTGTTGCACTGATGGAATGAGCAAGTCCTTCAAGGTTGAACATTATTCCCATGTTGCTGTTAGGGTGTACGGTGTTTTTCTGGTTCTGCTCATCTCACTCAGCATCAGTTCATGCAAATCTCTCCAGGTTTCCCTGAAATCCTGTCCCTCCTGGTTTCTAATAGAACAATAGTGTTCCATGCATATACCACAGTTTGCTAAGCCATTTCCCAATTGAAGGACATTTACTGGATTTCCAATTCTTTGCCACCACAAACAAGGCTGCTATAAATATTTTTGTACAAGTAATGTTTTTACCCTTTTTCATCATCTCTTCAGGGTATAGATCCAGTAGTCGTACTGCTGGGTCAAAGGGTATGCACATTTTTGTTGCCCTTTAGGCATAGTTCCAAATAGCTCTCCAGAAGGGTTGGATGAGTTCACAGCTCCACCAACAGTGTAATAGTGTCCCAGATTTCCCACATCCCTTCCAACAATGATCATTATCCTTCCTGGTCATACTGGTCAATCTGAGAGGTGTGAGGTGGTACCTCAGAGAAGCTTTAATTTGCATTTCTCTAATAATTAATGATTTAGAGCATAAAATATATTTTAAAAGAAAGACAAGATGTGTTTCCCTGTAACTCCTCCACATTGGTTCTCCTTCTGCCCTAGCAAATCTTCTCTTCTCCAAGATAAGCATCTTGGAGGATCTTATGGAACCACAGAATCTTTAATTCTTTTCAGTGATACTTAGGAGACCTGATGTGATCACCATATCTTGATCCCCTTCCTGAAGACACGCAATAGCTTTGTTTTTTAAAATCTTGTCTGATTCTTCATGACACCATGTCTTCTCCTCTACTATCTCTCTAAGTCTGCTCAGGTTCGTTTTCATTGTTTCTATTATATTATTTATCCATCTCATCCTCTGTAATCCCCTTTTTCTTTTTCCTTCAATCTTCCCCCACATTTGGATCTTTTCCAATGACTCCTGTCTTCTCATTATATGGTCAAAGTGTTTACACTTCACTATCTGTGAATAGCCTGAATTAATTTAAGTATTGACTGATCTGATCATCATTGATTCTGCAGCATTACAGCCCACTTCTGCTAAGTTGAGCTACACAACTAGTTCTCCCTCCATCCCTCCCTTCCATTCCTTCCTTCTCCTCTCACCCCCCCCACTTCTTTCGTCCCATATCTATCTATGTTCTACTCCAAGATCTGGAAAGACTTCTTGGGGTTTACAGGTCCCAAATCACTCAGGCCTTCCTAGGTCCTGATTGATTCAGAGTGAATGTAAATAGCAATTCTTTGGCTAGAAAACCTAAGGGTTTTCTCCCAGATTGATTTTTTTTTGACTATACAAAAAAGGCTCTTCTGTATTTACAAAAATATAAGTTTCCCAGGTTAAATGAAAAAGAGATTAAATACTTAAACAACCCTATCTCAGAAAAAGAAATTCAACAAGCCATTATTGAACTCCCTAAAAAAAAATCTCCAGGGCCTGATGGATTCACAAGTGAATTCTACCAAACATTTAAGGAACAATTGGTTCCAATCCTATATAAACTCTTTGGAAAAATAGGGAAAGATGGAACTCTGCCTAACTCTTTCTATGAAACCAATATGGTACTGTTACCTAAACCAGGAAGAGTTAAAACAGAGAAAGAAAATTATAGACCTATTTCCCTGATGAATACAGATGCAAAAATCCCAAATAAAATCTTAGCAAAACAATTACAACAAGTCATCACTAGGATAATACATTATGATCAAGTACGATTTATTCCAGGAATGCAGGGCTGGTTCAATATTAGGAAAACTGTTAGTATATACTCAATTATATCAACAACAAACCTATCAGAAATCATATGATCATATCAATAGATGCTGAAAAAGCTTTTGACAAAATACAGCATCCATTCCTATTAAAAACACTAGAGAGTGTAGGAATAAATGGACTGTTCCTTAAAATAATTAGCAGTATCTATTTGAAACCATCAACAAGCATTATATTCAATGGGAAGAGTCTAGAGGTATTCCCAATAAGATCAGGGGTGAAACAAGAGTGCCCATTATCACTACTACTATTCAATATTGTATTAGAAATGTTAGCTTCAGCAATTAGAGAAGAAAAAGAAATGGTTGTTTTTGAATAACAAACAGCATCAGTCAATCAATCAATAGCCTTTCTAGTCTTTTAGGTTTTTTTTTTTGCAAGGCAAATGAGTTAAGTGGCTTGCCCAAGGCCACACAGCTAGGTAATTATTTTTTTTTTAAGGTTTTTGCAAGGCAAATGGCACTAAGTGGCTTGCTCAAGGCCACACAGTTAGGTAATTATTAAGTGTCTGAGACCGGATTTGAACCCAGGTACTCCTGACTCCAGGGCTGGTGCTTTATCCACTGCGCCATCTAGCCGCCCCATAGCTAGATAATTATTAAGTGTCTGAGACTGGATTTGAACCCAGGTACTCCTGACTCCAGGGCCGGTGCTTTATCCACTGTGCCACCTCGCCCCCTTTCTAATCTAAGATACTATGATGCTACTGGAAAAAAAACATAGCTTTGACTATATAACTATAGACTTTTGTTGACAAAAAAGAAAGTCATTTTTTTAGTTTTTGCAAGGCAGTGGGGTTAAATGGGTTTTCCAAGGCCACACAGCTAAGTAATTATGAAGTGTCTGAGGCCACATTTGAACTCAGGTACTCCTGAGGTACTCCTTCCAGGGCTGGTGCTCTATCCACTGAGCCACCTAGCTGCCTCCTGCTTTTTAATATACTGTCCAGATTTGTCAGAGCTTTCCTATCAAGGAGCAAGCATCTTTTAATTTCATGGCTGCAGTTCAAATCTGCAGTGATCTTTGAGCTCAAAAACAGAAAATCTGACAGTGCTTCCATTTCTTTTTTATTTGCCAGGAAGTGATGGGACCAGTTAGCAGGATCCTAGTTTTTTGATGTTAAGTTTTAGTTTTTACCTTTCACCCTTATCAAGAGGCTTCTTAATTCTTTACTTTCTGCCATCAGAATAAATAAGGTGACAAAATACAGCCTTGCTAGACTGCTTTTACAATCTTAAACCAATCAATTGCTCCATGTTCAGGTTCTATTTCTTCTTGACCCAAATACTGGTTCCTTGAGACAAGTAAGATGATCTGGTACTCCCATCTCATTGAAGACTTGTCACATTTTGTGAGCATATAGTCAAAGGCTTTGGTGAAGTCAATGAAATAGAAGTAAATGTTTTTCTGGAATTGCCTTGCTCCCTTCATAATTCAACGAATGTTGGCAATCTGTCACTTAATCTGCTCTTCTCCAATAGTGCTTTGGGCACCTTCCATCCAGAGGGGCTCTTCTTCCAATATCTCTTTTATCATATTAGTATTATCTTTATATCTAGACAGAGCTCTGTCTAGTCATACTACCTTGTCACACTTTATACTTATACTCAGCTTGGGCAGCTACATATTTTTTTGATCTGTAGGAATCATGATTATATTTACTACATTAGATAGAATAACAAGAATGTAATGGAATCTTCCTGAGCAATAAGAAATTATGACCTATTGAGTAATCCTCATGATTTTCATTGAGCTATATAAGTCCCTCTCCTATGAAAAAACAGTAATGCAGGGTGAACACAATAGTTTAACAATGTTCTTTTTAAAACTGATATCTTATTGTCTGATCTTGCTATCTCTTTTACTTTATGTTTCTTCCTTAAGGATATGATTTCTCTCTCATCACATTCAATTTGGATGTATACCATGGAAACAATGTAAAGACTGGCAAATTGCTTTCTGTGGGGGGGGGGGTAGGAGGAGGGAAGTAAGATTAGGGGGAAAAATTGTAAAACTCAAAATAAATAAATTAAAAAAAAAACAGTGTTCTTTTTAAAACATGACTCCCAGAGCAGGAAAACAATAGTTGAAACAGACCAAAGTGATGTCTGACACCTTCAGTCCAAACAGTTGAGCTACACTGAAATGGCCAAGTGTTGTTTCTCCTCAGCCTCTGAACTAAATTCTGTTTTTTTAAACAATTGTCATCAGATAATAGGAAAGTTAAATTAATTGTGATCAGGGCAGCTAGGTGGGGAAGTGGATAGGGCACCAGCCCTGAAGTCAGGGGGACCTGAGTTCAAATCTAGCCTACCTGTGTGGCCTTGGGCAAGTCACTTAACCCCACTATCTTGCAAAAACAAAACAAAACAAAATTAATTGTGGTCATCTTGCTTAAAAATTCATGTGACTTTGATTTCTTGTCCCCTGCGTTATCTTGGAGTAGACAGAATATCTTCTTATAATTAGAAACAAAGCTAATTTATAGAATCAGATTATTAGTAATTTTTACAATATACATAATTGACATTAGGAGAAAGCTGTTTTCTGCACCTTTTGTAAACCACAATTGGAAAGTTCCCAACTGAGTAAGTGTCATACTTGTTAACACTTAAGAACTTGGGAGTACTAGAATCCATTAAAGCAATAATCTTGGGACCATCTATACAAACTAGGTTCAGGGTTGGCCTAATATGGAATTTTTCAAGAAAAGACTGTTATGTTGACAATAACCTAGTAGAAAAAAGCAAACTAAGGAAACAAAAGGCTGTAAACATTTTTAATTGTTCTACAAGGTTTTCTTTTGAAGATTGGTGTAAGAATTTTGACTTTTTATATTTGAGATAAAATATCAATTACAGTTAAATTTGTATGACTAAATAAATAAATAAATAAATTTCTGAGCAGAGTGTTGGAACTCTCACTCTCCTACCCATATCCTAGTCACTTTGGCTGCCATAGCCCAACACTAACTCATTAACAAGCTCTCTGTCTAGTCACGTTTCCTTGTCATGCTTTCTCTATCCTCAGCTTGGGCAGCTATATATTTTTTTTTGATCTGTAGAGTATTATGATTATATTTACTACATTATATAGAATAACACGAATGTAATGAAATCTTCCTGAACAATAAGAAATTATAAATCTCTTCTTTCACATCATGACTAATATGGAAATATGTTTAACATGACTATACATGTATAACCTAAGTCAAATTACTTGCTAATTTGGGGGGGAAGGAGGGAAGAGAGGGAAGGAGAAAAATTTGAATTCAAAATCTTACAAAAATATTAAAGTTGAAAACTATCTTTACATGAAATTGGAAAGATGAAGTACAAAAATAATTTTAAGAAAAGAAATTATGAATCCAAAAAATTTAGGAAAAAGACTGGGAAGACCTACATGAATATATGCAAAGTGAAGAAAGAAAAACAAGGAAAACAATATATATAATAACTATAACCATTTAAATGAATAAGATGAAACTGAACTCTATAATTATGTCAGAGTTTAATACCAGAGAAGAGCTTTAAAAAATGAAATACTGCATATAAAAATATAGGAATGGTTTTCTTTTTCTTTTTTTACTCTGTGGGGGGAAGGAAAAAAGATATATCTGGAAATTAATGTAATGCAAAAACAAAAAAAAGATTTCATAGATTCATAGAACTGTTCAGAGTTGAAAGGGACCCCCAGAGGCTATTAGGTCCAAAACAGATGTGAGAAAGAATCCTTTCTATCATCTATCTAACAACTATTCAAACATCTTTGCTTACAGCGAAAAGGAATCCATCACCTCTAGAAGTAGCTCATTTCACTTTTGGACAACTCTTAACTGCTGGAGAAATATTTTCATTTATCAAACCTGTATCCACCTCTTTGAAACTTCTATCCACTGCTCCCAGTTCTGTCCTCTTGGATTAAGTAGAGTAAGCCTACATAATCCCTCTTGCAGATGACAGTGTTTCAAATACTTGAGGGACAACTATTCTATTTCTCACAGGTGAGTTCTTCTTCATGTTAAACTTCCCGCCTTTCTTCAGCTGATTTTTATATAACATAATCGTAAATCCTGGCTGCTTTCCTCTGGATTATATCAAAGGCTTCCCCAGAAGGTGGTGTCCATAAACACAGTACAGTCCAACAATAATAGATTATAGATGGACAATCAATCACCTTTCTAGTCTAAGAGATTATGACTCTCTTAGTTAAAGCCTTAGTAACTGCATTAGTGTTGTATTTTTGTTTTTAAACGGGCAATAGAAACTCTGTTCTTGAGTTCAGTGTGCTCCCAACCAAAAGTCTACCCACAAACTTAAGTAAATCATCAGAATTTTTAAAAACCATTTAATCTTATGACACTAATAAAAAAAAAACAGGAAAACATACATTAAAATCATTTTGGAGGGGTCAATTCTAATTTTTTCAATTAGCAAAAATCTGCCTTCTTTCCCTCCCACACCCCCACTATACTGAAAAAAAGCAAGAAACATAAAACCCTGCTATACACATTTCCATACAAAACAAAGTTCTGAAATTGGCCATTCCCCTCACCAAAAAAAAGGTCTCATTTTGCATTTTCATCTCTTCTATCAGGGGGATACCATGTCTCATAACTAATACTCTAAAAAAGTGGCTGGTCATTACATTGATCAGAGCTCCTAAGTCTTTCAGATATGTTTTTACAATATTGTTATATAAATTGTTTTCCTGGTTCTGCTCACTTATTCTACAATGGTTCATACAAGTTTTCCCAAGTATCTCTAAAACCATACCCTTCATCATTTCTTACTGTAAAATAATATTCCATTACATTCACATTCCATAGGTTGGTTCAACTCCCCAAATCATAGGAATTCCTTCAGATTCCAATTTTTTGTCATAGAAAAAAAGAGCTGTATATATTTTTGTACATCAGAATCTGTTTTGCTTAGGACTTCCTTTAGGAAATGTCTAAACTGATCATACCTCTTAGTTTCACCTTTCTCCTTTCCTTTTTCTGCCGAGTGAAATGTGTTTCTGGACCCAATTATATGTATATTCTCCCCTCCTTTGACCAGTACTGATTAGTATGAGGTTCAAGTGTCAGCTACTCCCCCCATTCCTTCCTCTACATGTGCAGACTGCTACTTGTGCACCCTAATTATATGGGATAGTTTTCCATAATCTTCTTTTTCTTCCATAGTGTATTCTCCATCTTCCAAGTCTGATGATAATAGGGTTCAGAAGGGAGGTTCACCTGTATCATCTCCCCATTTTTGAATATAAGCAGTGTATTTAACTTTTTTTATATTTCTCTTCACTTCTGTGTTTGCACTTCAAAGTTTTTACACAGCTCTAGTCTTCTCAACAGGAATGCTTGGAATTCCTCTATTTCATTAAAGATCCAATTCCTCCCCTTCCTCCACTCAGTTATATACTCAGTTTAGCTGGGTGTATTTTCTTGGTTGTAAATTTTATGTATGTCACCTTCTGGAATATCATATTCCAAGCACTTTGTTTCTTTATGCTTGTGACTTCTTGTATCTGAAGTCTTTTTTTTTAAGGTTTTTGCAAGGCAAATGGGGTTAAGTGGCTTGCCCAAGGCCACACAGCTAGGTAATTGTTAAGTGTCTGAGGCTGAATTTGAACTCAGGTACTCCTGACTCCAAGGGTGCTCTATCCACTGCACCACCTAGCCACCCCTGAAGTCTTTCTTTTTGACTGCTAGCAGTGTTTTTATTTTGATCTGGGTTTCTTTCAGGAGTTGACCAATGAGTTCTTTAATTTCCATTTTGTCCTCTGGTTTTAAGATATCTGGGTAGTTTTCTTTTCAGATTTCTTGAAATATGATATCTAAACTTTGCTGTTAATTCTCTTACTAATTCTTTTTTTTCATAACTCTCATTTCTCATTTAATATTTCCTCTAGTATGTTAATTTCATATAAGAAAGTAGTTTAAGGGATAGCTAGGTGGTGCAGTGGATAAAGCACCAGCCCTGGAGTCAGGAGTACCTGGGTTCAAATCCAGCCTCAGACACTTAACAATTACCTAGCTGTGTGGCCTTGGGCAAGCCACTTAACCCCATTTGCCTTGCAAAAACCTAAAAAAAATAGTTTAACTCAAAAAACCCCAAAACTTTTTCACCTCTTCCAGAAATTCCACTTGAATATATGCCCAAGGGGTATTTTTATTTTTTTGAGGCTTTCACTATAGTCAAAGTTAGAGTCATTCTTGTCATCTGGGTTTGTGTCTTGTTCACCCCCAGCACCATAAGTTTTTTATGATGGGATTTGTTTTTGTTTGCTCATTCTTGCAGCTCCTTTCTTAATCAAGACTTTGTGTGGGGTCCAGGCTCTTTGGTCCAGGACTGCTTCTACTGTTGCTTTCTAGGAATATTGAGTGTTGTGTAATTCCAGGGCCTAAGGTGCAGCTCAGGCTTCCAAAATGGTCTAAATAAGAGAAGTGTCTGATCACTGTCTCTTTGTTTGCGCCCTGCAGGTTTAGGACCTGGGGTTTCAGTCTGAGCAACAAGTCTCTATGGGCTCCCCCAATAGAGTTTCTCTCTTTTTTTTTAAAGGTTTTTTTTGCAAGGCAAATGGGACCAAGTGGCTTGCCTAAGGTCACACAGCTAGGCAATTACTAAGTGACTGGGGCCAGATTTGAACTCAGGCATGCCAGACTCCAGGGCTGGTGCTCTATCCACTGTGCCACCTAGCCACCCCCTGTATAGAGTTTCAATAAATTTCTGCTAGACAGCCATTATAAACCAGTTGGAAAACTGCTGGTTCAGTGTGACAAAACTGCAGACTCTTTGGTCTGGGATTCCTGCCCTGATTCCTCAGCTACAGACACTCCTAGAAGCTAAAGTCGAGCCCCTGCCCACTCCTGCCCAGCCATCCACTGCTTGCTTCGGATCTCACTTGTCTCTAGGAACACAGCCCAGGACTCTTAAGTGCAGGTCCCTCCTCATCCTCCCCTGAGGCTGGGCCTGGGAACAGGGAGGTAAGGGACAAATGGGCCCATCAGGGCACAAGTTGAGGTCTCTCTGTGCTGGATCTGTAGCCTCTCCCTGGGTGAACTCACTCACTTTGCTCCTAATGTCTCTCTAAACTGACCTGGGCTGAAAAAATGACTTACTATGATATTTTCATTGGTTTCCTGATCAGGAATTAGTTTGGTAGCTTTTTAGATCTATTTAAAAGGAAGGGATCTGGTTTTTTGCAGGGAGGGGTAGAGTTGTAGGACTTCTGCTCTCTTGGTTCCTATAGTCAGTAAGATCATTCTTAACCTCATAAACCAATGAAGAAATAAATCTCTGCTCATCCCCCTTGGGGGGGGGGGTTAGGTAAGTGATGTAATTTATGCTACAAAGACATAGGAGAGAAAGCTAAAAATAGCCCTACTAACCACTACAAATCTCTTCTCCCCTGCCTCCAGAGGGATTAGAAAGAGGAATGACTTAAGATACTGTTGGTATAGTTTTGTGTACTTGTCTCCTCAGTTGTTACAGTCAATCACAACCAGCTCCACCTCTAGAGCTGTCTGTCTTAAGCTCCTCCAGCTTCAACTGCCAACTAAAGGCTTTCTTTCTCCCATCTGAATAAGTATCCCTGTGCTGCTTCTGGTAACAACCTTTTAACTCCAGGTCTCCTAGACTATATATGTCAAGGCTATGTTGTTAATACTTTTAAAGAGCTCTTTAAAAGATGAGGGCTATCTCCCTCTTTGATCTAACCTTTTCACTTATTTCAAGGTTCTACTAAAGTGACATTGTTTCTTACAGAATTTAGCAGTTTCAGAATTGGAAGAGATCTCAGTGGCCCATTCCTGAAAGAGAACCCCTCAATCACTACCTGGCCCAGGAGAGCTCTCACTAAGTACAGAGTACTCTCGCCCATCCCAGAGAGGATTCTTTCTGGTGTCAGGGAGCTCTTCCTAATCCTCAATCCTGGTTCTGCTCTCTAGAGCTGGCAGAACAAGTGCAGTTCCTCCTTCAGATAACAAACCTTCAACTCTTTGAAGACAGCTAACAAATTTCTCTGTGCCCCCAAATCTTTTCTTCTTCAGTTCCAGTCCCTTCTCATCCCCAATTCCTTCAACTAATCCTCATCCACTGAGGAGCAGAGACTGTCCAGACACAAATAGTTATCATGAGCTACCAGACATCTATTGCCATTGGTGGAACTGCTGGGATCTACTGCCTTATCCCCAGTGGTCAATAAGCTTCTACATCTCTTACCCAATCCAGCCTGCCAAAGAGTCAAGCCCTACTCCCCCACTTAATGTTCTCTCAAATCCATCCATATCAATCCTATCCCTCCCAGGTCCCAACCCAGGTTTGCCTTCCCCTTCCACTGCTCCATTTAGAATTAGCTATTATTAACAAACCTCCTTTCATTTTATACTTCTTCCTTTTGTGTTTCAATCTTCTAGAATTCACAAAGCCTAGTACATAGTATTGTAATCTAGAATATTCTGATATTGGTTGCACCTTCTTTCTTACCCTGTTCCCAACATACTAGTCTCTCAAAGAGTCGGACTATTACTTGTTCCCTATTATCACTTCTAGATTCTCCCTCTCGCACTATAACTCAGTAGCTTCTCCTCCTTTGAGGTTCACTCTATCCAAACATATCACTTAATTCAGTTCCTTGAGACAGTCATCTCCTGGCCCCTAGGTCATTTTTCTTACTTTCTCATTAAATTCATTACCTAACTCCCAGTCTTTCCTTCTACTTGGAGATTTCAACACACAAACTCCTTAGCCTCTAACTTCTTCACTCTCAACTCCTGAAACCTAGTCTTTCATGCCATACCTATCACACCCAGGGATTACCATACCTTTAATTTCATTTTCACCCACAAATGACTATTCCATTTCCATGTCCTAAAATTCCCTTTTCCAATAATACTATTATATCATTTCTCCTTATATTTCAGTCCTATTAATGGCACCCAACTATGTCCTCCAGCTGCTCCATATCAAAACTCTCCCAGGCCATCACTCCTTTTTCAGCCTCCCTTTTTTCCTTTCATGCCCTTTATTTAACCAGGACAACATTACACTGCCTTCTATTCCTGAATCTCTTGTTCCCTTGTCCTATTGCTCTTGACTCCTTACAAATCCCTATCCTAGATTATTCTATTCTGTGTCATCCACACCCACTCACATATGGTTAAATGAAGTTAAAGTCACACAATCATGCAGACTAGGCCCACTATAAATTTATGCTATCTAATCTCATTGTAGCAAAGCAAGTCTTTATTATTTCTACCTGATTTTCTTTTTTTAAAAAAGTTGTTTAAAGTTTATTCACTTCTATTGAATACCAAGTAAACAAGGTAACTGAGACTGTTGGAAAGCACAACAAATAGTTTAAAAATTGTGGGGTTTTGCCTTCATTTTTGGTATTTTACTTTCATTTTCCTTTAAGAAAATCATACATCAGAACTTCTTCTAAACTAAGAAGCATGCTTAATCAAAGGTGGAATAAAGAAGGGGGAAATAGCCTCTAAGCATAGCTTATGTCAGGAGCAGGGGAGCAGCAGGAAGCTTATTACTGCTTGTAGAGAAAATCCACAGCTGGTTTTGCTAGGCTTGCTGATACATCACTTCCTTAGACAAAGGTGTCATGGATAACCTGGGAATTTCCTAAATAATCTTGATATTCTGGTGTGGTTGACATGAATGGATGACTTGACTTCCCAAAGATGTAAGGATCTAATTCTGGAAGCCAGAAGATAAGGGTCACTTCTCTAGAGAACACAGCACTCCTATGGCATACCCCTCCACTAGTGGTTATGGGCTGCTCTATGTGAAGATCAGGATTGCTTCCATGTTTGTTTTTGTTTCTAATGATGATACAAACCTTAACAGTGGCTCCCAAGTAGCCTACCAGATTCTGGGCTTTAGCCAATGTAATGGGGAACTCAGTTTCAGAAGTGGGGATGCTGGACAGAAAGCACAGTTAAGTACAGGAGATCATAGTGACATACTCCACAGCAACAGAAAATGCCATCTGTTACTAATCAAAGACTTAGGAATTCTGACCAGTACTGTAATGACCAATCACATTTCTACCCTATCGTCCCGGACATTCTCTCTTCTTTGAGTTTCCATAACACAATGTTCTTTTCACTTTTCTCCTTCCTCTAACTACAGTTCCTTGGTCTCTTTTATTCATATCCTACCCCCTAACTGTGGGTATACTCCAAGGTTCTGTCCAAGGCTGTCTTCTTTTCTCTCTCTACATTCCCTCCTTTTGGTGAACCCATCAGTTGCCTTTAGTTCGACTAACATCTTACAGACAACTCCCAAATCTATATCTAGCTCTAGTCTCTCTCCTAAGCTCTATTCCCATATCATCAACTGCTTATGACATCCTTACCTAAATGTCTAATAGGTAACTCTAATTCATCATACCCAAAACAATTCATTACCCTTTTCCCCAAGGCCACCACACTACCAAACTTCCATGTTTCTGTTGAGGGAAGCACCATCCTTCTTTGAACTCAGGTTCAAACCTCAGTCATTCTCAATTCCTCATTCTCCTTCAACCCAAAGATCTTATCATTTGCTAATTCTTGTTTCTACTTCCACAACCACAACCATTCTCTTCTCTCTACTCACAAAGCACAGGTAATTCCCTTGCCCAATAAACTCTAATGGCTCCTTATTGTCTTACCAAGTACAAACTCCTATCTTGGATGTAAAGTCCTTTATAATCTGCCTCCATCCTCATTTCTGTGTTGTGGTGAATGATGTTCTTTGACTTCTTCCCCTACCTCAGAAATAGTCATATCTCACCCCATTTTTTTTCTGAGGCTAGGGATACACAGTGTATTGGGTTTCAACTCTCATAATACTCCCTATGGAAATGTTCTTTAAATTCTGATAAGCTTCATCAAAATACCAAATGACTAATGGGGTCAGGATGGAAGAGGTACTAGTAGTGAATCCTATGCTGGCATTCTTGCTATATATATTATTGGTAATAATATAATTGCTCTTTGTGTTTTTTGTAATGAAGTTTCTGCTTTAGTGGTAAAGTAGATAAGAATGTTAAAAATCTGAGTTCGAAATCAGGTCTCAGACACTTATTAGTTGTATGGCCCTAGGCAAGTCATTTAGCCTCTCTCAGCTTCAGTTTCCTTAACTGTAAAAATGGAGATAATAATACCTACTTTATAGGGTGATTTTGATGATCAGATGAAATAACAAATGTAAAATGCTATATCAATAAAAGTCATTACTATCACCACCATCATCATCCTCAGAATCACCAAGTTGGAAACTTATTGGCTACTACCAACAGAAAGGAAGAAGACACTTGCCTGCCAAGCTTGTTTCCGGGCCTGGATCTGTTGTTGCAGCTCCAGCACCTGCTTCCGACCTTCCAGGACCATTTCAGCCAATTTGACATTCTCTTGCTCCTGCTCTTGGACCAGTTGCTTCAGGGATGACTGCTGTTGTAAGAAGTAGGGCATCAGCGTACTGCGCACATCATCTTCAGGGATCCCACTAGGGCGCCTAGACAGGAGATTTAGACATGGCAATAAAAACAAAGGGAATAAAGAGATCTGAGGTGGAGGTAGGATGGGGAGAGGGGAGGGTATTGTCTTTTCCTAATGACTATTTCCCTGTCCAGCCTAACTCAGTTTGGGTTTGAGGTTTCTTCTATGTTTCATTTTTAACAACTCCACAAAAGACTATTCCACCTGGGTAGACCTGCCTAGTGGCCCTATCTTGTATCATTCTAACCAGGAAAATCTTTCTGTTGTACTTTTTTTTTATGCTTACCATAATGTTCTTCCCAATTTTAGCCCTAACCCTCATCTCATTTAAGACTGATCAGATTTTTCCATTTTTCCTTTCCAAATACCACCAAACTGCCTGTCACTGGCTGTATCATATACTTTGTCTATCTTGCCTGTTTTGCTTTGTCAATCTTGGAGCTCCTAAGAGCCAGGATCATGTTTCCTCCTCCTTTTAGGATCTCCCCTGGGGGGCGCTGCATATATTAGAAAACCATATATTAACATTATGTTTTAATGAGTTTTATTTATTTTGTTAAACATTTCCCAAGTTTCTGCTCTAGTCTGTTTTTGAATTATGTAAAAACTTTCATTAGCTGCTGCTCAGTGATTGTATTATAATCCTAGCCTTAAGATCATCTGAAAAGCAAGGTTTTGATGCATACATTTTTTTATGTGACCCCACAAATTTTATGGAGACAGATCAGGTGAACACTGTAGCTAAGCAAGAGTAACTCCCTCTACTGATCTACAGGTCTGAAAAAGTATTATCTAGCAAACTGAATTAAAATAAAGAACTTTCTAAACAATATTCATAAAACTAAATCAGTTGTAAAATAAATTTAAATGAGCTTCCAAGTAACTTTTTTGTAAGTTTATAGCTTTTATACTTCTAAAGTTAATAGTTTAAAACATCAAGTCCCTGTATGATAAATATACTTAAATTTTAAACTAGTTTACTACTTCTATTCTTTGGTCTTTTCTCCTATGTCAGTATATTTCTCATATAGCAGGGATCATGACAGTATAAACTATCTGACAAGCACCACATTTAAAACTTTATATTGATTATTAATTATGATGATGATTAACCCACTCTAGTACTATCTATTCAAAGTTGCAGCTATTTGGAAGAGAATTCCAACATTCCCTGATATTGATCACACAAGGGTTTTCAGTTCCCTTCTTCTTCCGTGCCATCAATTCTTACCACGCTGGCTCCTTTTGGCCCTCAGCCTCCTCTACAATCTTATCCAAAGAATTCAAAACAGCTTCAAGATTGCCTTCTTCCTTAATTGTGGAAATTTCTTCCTAAGAGTAAAGGAGAGAAAAAGTACAAAAAACTCCATTGGCTTCATACAGCCTGTCAGACCAAGTCTACAAATTATTGGCATGCACGGTCCTCTATCTGCGTAATCTTATTGTTATTATTGTGCAACACTTGGCTAGGATAATTTTTTCCCACACTCTAGGAAGGATACTGATAAATTTTAGCACATTCAGAAGGGGTTTCAATATGATGCTAAAAGGAGAACAGATCACACCATGTAAAGACTACTTAGTTTGAAGAAGAGATTTAGTATGGACTACATGGCTGTCTTCAAGAATCTGAAGTTCTCTGGGGTTGAAGGCAGGTCTCCCCAATCGGGAGAAAATACAGAAAAAAAAAAATCACAATAAGAAGTAGAGCTGTCCTAGGCATATCCGTTGTCCCCAGAGATAGTAGGCTATCCATTCTAATTCAAAATCTTCATGCAGAGGCCGGATGAACAGTTTTCAGGGATGCCCATACATAATTCCTCTAAGAACAAGTTGGACTGTTCCTCCTCCTCCTCCATTTAACATGCCCTCCTTTTTCCTCTCTGCCTATTCATATCCTTTTTGTTGTTCGGTCATTTTAATCATTTATTCTACTCTTTGTGACCCCATTTGGTGCTTTCTTGGTAAAGATACTAGAGCGATTTTGCCATTCCCTTCTCTAGTTCATTTTATAGATGAGGAAATTGAAGTAAATAGGGTAAATTGACTTGCCCAGGATCATACAGCTAGTAATATCTGAGGTCAAATTTGAAATTGGGTTTTTCTGACACCAGATCTAGAGTTCTATCATCGTGCCACCTAGCTGCCCCATCTATGTCTTACTCTTCTTTTAAACTCCAAAACGAAGCTTTCACTGATTTGAGTCTATTTAGACTTTGTCCAACATCTTTAAAGTCTATATCACATATTCTTTTATTGAAACATTCTTTCCTATCTTAATTATTCTATGTCTATTTAACTGAAGCATAAGTTATTTAGAAAATATATCATGCCATTTGCTTTTGAAAATTTCCTATAATATTTCATAGTTAACTTAAGGCTGGAAATATAGGAACAGCTCCACAAATACCTGCTCAAATCTAATTTAAATGCTACCCTCTTCATCCAGTTACTGTTCAGGGTATTTTCTATACCCACAGATAAAAGAGTCATATTCTGGCACATTGGCCAGCCCTCCAAGTCACCATCTTGTTCTTCAAATCTGACGACCAAGACCATCATCTTTCATTTCTTTTGTACCTGTCCACTGCACCAGTCATAAGGACAGAAATACCAGTTACAAATAATATAATCTGAGCAGCTGAGGTGATTGGCAATAACTAGAGGAATTGTTCATACAATAATGGGACTTAAGAGCTGGAAGAGAAATTAAAGTCTAAGTTTCTCATTTTACAGATGAGAAAGTTAAAGTCCAAAGAGGTGAGAGGACCAGCCCAAAGTCACAGTGGTTACTGTGACTCAGTGTCTTTTCTCCTACACCATAGGGCATCAGTTGTACCTAATTTCCTCATCCTCACTCAGCCAACTGATACTGATAAATTATTATCTTGATAATAATGTGATGTGAGAAACTATATCTGATTTTTTATATAGAAGATAACTAACATATATAGTTAATATCTATATAAAAAAATATAGTTTCTCACATCAAGGGACTTAAATTTTAGTGGCAAAGTCAGAAAACCTTGGGAATTTACTGGGTTTCTTGTCTACTTACCCGGATGGATGTCTGCAACTGAGTAATAAACTGGTCATAAATTAGACGTGTCATTTCAGGTTGAAGTTTGTAGAAGCGCTTGTAACACTTGGCAAATCGCTCATAACTGGACAGAGGGATGAGAAAATAGACTTAAGTCACCTTTACAAGGCACTTGCCCTACTGCTGATCTGATTACTTCCCTTGGAAAGATGAACAGCTCTCTATCATTAGTCATCTCTGTCTGAGCTGAGAATTCTGGACAGATAGTCCAGACTCTTTTTTTTATTAGGCTTTTGCAAGGCAAATGGGGTTACGTGGCTTGCCCAAGGCCACACAGCTAGGTAATTATTAAGTGTCTGAGACTGGATTTGAACCCAGGTACTCTTGACTCCAGGGCCGGTGCTTTATCCACTATGCCACCTAGCTGCCCCCATAGTCCAGACTCTTAATTTTTTCCGACTATTTATTTTTATGCTCTTCTAGCTGGGAAAGACAGAGGAAATTTAAGCCTATTCATGCTGGGCATGAATGCTAGAATGGGACTGAGGATGAAGGAAATTATTTCTCTGTATATTTCAATTATCTGAGGCTTTCCTATCCCTCCCCACCAAAAAAAAACTTAATGTATTTCTAACTCTCTTTTTCACAATTAACAATGAGTCAAATTAGATGAACTATCGATTCTTTCTCTCTCACTTTGGTTTTTATTTCCACTCCACTGATAACTACAAGATAGTATATCTTTTTTTTATTTTTTATTTTATTTTATTTTTTAGGTTTTGCAAGGCAAATGGGGTTAAGTGGCTTGCCCAAGGCCACACAGCTAGGTAATTATTAAGTGTTTGAGACCGGATTTGAACCCAGGTACTCCTGACTCCAGGGCCAGTGCTTTATACACTGCGCCACCTAGCCACCCCAAAGATAGAATATCTTTATACCACCTTCTCTTGATAACCTCAACAAACATTCAAATTTAGTTAGCAAAATCACTATAGGACTGGGAGTGGGGCAAGGGGCTGGCTATGTGGATATGCTGCCAGAGGAACTGGGGAAGCAACTCTAAATTCTATAGTCCCCTTCTAATAAGTTCCAAAATGTCAAACTCCTCACAAACCAATGTTTACGAAATTCAATGAAAGCTAAAGCATCTTGCACTCTGCACTATGTTGAGAAAGGTAGCATGGGTCCAACCTAGATAAAAGATACAACACTTGTGTGTGGGGGGGAACACACTGCTCTTGCTTCCTTTCTACTGTGTCAAACTATTTCTAATTCCCTACCTCCAAAGCATGGGGAGGTAAAAGAAGTGATAATGGCAACACTCCCCAAAATCCACTGGAATGAGTGTGTCAGAAGTGGGAGTTATGAGACCTAATGTTAAGACCTGGACCTTCTACCTTGCTATGTGATCTTATGCAAGTCCCTTTGTCAGTTTCCTGATTTGTAAAATAAAGGATTAGGACAAAAATGATCTCTAATATTCTATCTAAGAATTATCTAAGATTAGCTCTATACCACTTTCCCTGAGAGACTTGTTCATTGCTTAAAATAAAATTAAAAAAGAACAATATATAGGATATGGGTCACAAAACTCCTACTTTCTGGCTAGAGCATAGTATCCTGTTGACTCAAGCAAAAGTTCAAACAACCAATGCAACTAAATTGCTGCTTGCATCTGGTCCCACTAGAAACAAAGTCTGTGGCTGCAAAGAATTGGAGAGGGGAAGATGAAGATACCTCATCCTGGGTAATTGTGGGCTGATGTTTGGCTTAGCTTTTGGAGATGGATCAATTTCTGTTCCTCCCAGTCCTTTCTCAGGACTATCAAGCAGAAAGCTTGAGCTTCAGGCTGTTTTCTTCTCAGTCTTATACCCCTAGAGATAGCTGAAGTGTGTGTTTGTGTGTGTGTGTGTGTGTTTGTGAATTATATAAATCTATATTTATAAATACACATATAGGCATATCTAAAATATGCATATACATTATGTATACATGTATAATACATGTAAGTGTCTATAATACATATATAGGTATATATACACATACATATATACATAAGCATACACACTTGTATGTGTAGAGAGTGCAACCAGAGAATGGCAAACAGTATAGATAAAATACTGTTGTGGAAGAAAAAACTTCAATCACAGAACACAAATTCGGGAAACAAATGTGAATGGGTATGAAATGGAAGGCATTCCTTAACTGGCAACAGACACTGGAAAAAAATTTGAAGCTTCATTTTTGGAACAGGAGGGAGAGGGAAATGATTGATATATTTTGGGGAAATCTTGGGGGAGGGCTGGATGGGGGATAATTCCTTCTTTCTCTCAATAAGATTCTATCCCTTCTACTGAAGTATGAACTACTTACAGATAAGAACCTTCTAAATCTCTGTGCTGTATTCAGCTTGAATGACATAAGGGTCACAGTGAGTTGCTAAATGAATTTGAATGGCTGAATGGCGTGGGCCTCAGGATTGTTGATTAAATGATAGGAAGAGTTCACTCTGTTTTTCTTCTGCCTAGTCATCCCTTTGAATCAGGAGGACACCAGGTAACTCTGATGCCCTAATGGTGAACCCAAGTGCATCTCTGCCAAGGCTCATGGTGGATGCCCTCCCCTGCCCTCCCCGCCCTCTACAAGTGGGCCTGGAATCTTGCTGATGCAATGAAAGAAAGAAATCAGACTAAGCACTCTGTAAACTGAGCAGCAAAAATTAAAACCTGATTTAGGCCTTAAAAATGTCAAATATTACAGCCCATGCTAATGGCGAAAGTCTAAATTCTCAATCTATAACCAAAGATTATGAGTTTGGAATTTCTACCTCTCCTATTAATTGTTCTAACTTGGGAAGGCAAATGATTTGAAACTGGGAAATCTGGCTAGTTATATCTGTGAGAACCACAGAGGTTTCTGGTATTTGTTAAATATTAAAGCAAGTACAAGATAGCCATCTTCTCTATGAGGATGACTCACTAGCTACTAAAAGTTTTAATGATTCCCTTGTTCTTTTGAATATATAAAATACTCCCTCTCTCTGTGTTCTGGTGGTCATCTTGGATAGATAGCTTCCACCTAAAGTTTTCTTGGTAAATTCTACAGAATAAACTTCATGTCTAATCTATATTTCCTGTCATTTTATTTTAACCCCAAATTTTTAAGGTCATAATTTTGGTGTCATGATACATCAAAAATAAGGGTTTTTTTTTTAAAGCTACATTTATGGAGTTTATGCAACTAAGGTAAAAAATCAATTTTTGGGCTAAAGTTTTATTGTTATCTAATGTATCTAATTCACTATTAAACTAAGGATTTTTTTTTTGTTTTAAAAGGTAACGGGGTTACATGACTTGCCCAAAGTCACACAGCTAGGTAAATATTGAGAATCTGAGGCTGGATTTGAACTCAAGTCCTCCTGACTTCAGGGCCAGTGTTCTATACACTGTGGCACCTAGCTACCCCCTAAAACCAAGAATTTTTTTAAAAAGCTTTAAAATATTCAAAATGTTTTCTTTTTAAAAATCAATGTCCATTATTTTAGGCCCATTATTTAAACCGTTCTTTGTACTTTAAGCAGTCCTTATGTGTCAATTTTCTGATAGACTGGTTTTGATCTAAATAAATTTCCATAAAGATTTGTGCTGATGATTCAGTGGCTAAAGTATTCAGTAGCATGGTCCAGTTAACTAAGTTCCTTGGCTTTTCTCTCCTTCCCTTTTCTATCAAGGAAACCCAGAAGGGGGCAGAGAGAGGGCTAAGAGAAGAGGCAAGTTTCAGAGTCTATTTTACTCCTCATGAACAGCTCTGGCAAAAAAAGAAAAAAAAAGACTAAAGGAAAAAAGGATGATCAATTAAGGAATAGCTGAATAAAATTACAGTATATGAATGTTATGGAGTACTATTGTTCTATAAGAAACCATGAGTGGGGGGCAGCTAGGTGGCGCAGTAGATATAGCACTGGCCCTGGAGTCAGGAGTACCTGGATCCGGTCTCAGACACTTAATAATTACCTAGCCGTGTGGCCTTGGGCAAGCCACTTAACCCCATTGCCTTGCAAAAACCTAAAAACAAAACAAAACAAAAAAAAAAAACAAGAAACCACGAGTGGCCAAACTTTAGAGAAGCATGGAAAGAATTATACGAACTTATACTGAACTAAGGGAGCAGAACCAAGAGAACACTGTATACATTAACAACAACATTGCAAGTTGATCAACTGTGATGGAATCAGAATGAATGCTACATTCACTTTTTAAAAACTCATGTTTTGGGGGTGGCTAGGTGGCACAGTGGATAAAGCACCAGCCCTCGAGTCAGGAGTACCTGGATTCAAATAAGGTCTCAGACACTTAATAATTACCTAGCTGTGTGGCCTTGGGCAAGCCACTTAACCCTATTTGCCTTGCAAAAACCTAAAAAACCCCAAAAAACTCATGTTTTTTTCTTCTTTTTTTCTTAGTCCTAATTCCTCTTACACAAAATAACATAAGTAAATATGTTAAACACAAATGTACATATACAACTTTAACCAGACTATTCATCCTGGGAGGGAAGGGAGAGTGATAACAAAATGTATAACTTAGAAATTTGCAAATGGATGAATGTTGAAAAACTACCATAGCATGTAATTGAAAAATAAAATATCAATTAAACAAAATAAATTTTTTAATTTTTAAAAAGGAAAAAAGATGAAAGAATATTTCCCTTGAAAGTCAGGAGGGTCTGTGTGACTGTGGGCAAATTAAGTCACTTCAGCATCCCAATTTCAACTCTAACTGGATCTAACAAGAATCACCACTAAGAAGAAGAAAAAGGGAATAAGCATGGGGTTACATGTATGCCAATTACAAATATTATCTCGGGGCAGCTAGGTGGCGCAGTGGATAGTCAGGAGTACCTGAGTTCAGGTCTGGCCTCAGACACTTGATAATTGCCTAGCTGTGTGGTCTTGGACAGGCCACTTAACCCCACTGCCTTGCAAAAATAAATAAATGAATAAATAAAACCCAAATATTATCTCACTTGATCAACAGCCCTGGGAAGTAGGTATTATTTTTTTCCCCATCTTACAGATGAGGAAAGTGAGGCAGAGGTCAAATGACTTGTCCAGTGTCACACAGCAAGGAAGTGTTTGAGGTGGGACTTGAACTCTGGGCTTCCTGAATCCAGCCCCAGTGCTTTATCCACCTGGCAGCCTACAGCATATCTGAAAAGTGAGCATTTAACCTTTGCTAGAAGATTTCTAGTGAGGAATGCACTACCTCCTTAGACTGCTCATTCATTCAGCTTTTTGATAGCTCCCATTACCAAGGTTTCCCCCTAGATCAATTCTCAGTTTGTCTCTCTGACAACACCTACTTCACAGGGTTGTTCTGAGTAGGTGAGATAATATATTCAAGATGCTTTATAAATGCTCTATAAATGTTGACTATTATTATTCCACCTATCCACTCTTGCTTCTATTCCCCTAGGGTTAAATAGAATAAAGCTAATTCCTAAGGATTTAAATGTTTACAGAATTCTGTGCAAAGGACTAGGGAGATAAAAGCAAAATCGCACAGTCCCAATCCTAGAGAAAATGATATGCTAAGGAGAGGGTATAAGGGGCACATAAATAAATAAAAAAGACATTTCAGGAAGGAGAGTCACACAGACAATTAGAAAAAAAAATGAAGGCTCTGTCTCAGAGATGGAACTTAAGCTAAGCCTGAAAGAAAACCTGGTATTCTAACAAGATGGAAGGGGGAAGGGAGGAAAGCCCAGAACAGAATCTAAGGGAAGAGATGAAGTAATGAGTGTAAGGAATAGAGAAGAGTCATTTTGGTTAGAACATGAAGAAATGATGTGAAGCTGAAAAGATAGCTGGGCTGAAGAGTTTTCAATGTCATTTTGAGAAATCTGGATTTTACTATAGAGAGCCTAGGAAGATTTCTGAAGAAGGCAATTCAATGATGAGATCTATTTTTTTTAAAAGATTTATTTAGGGGCGGCTAGGTGGCGCAGTGGATAAAGCACCTGCCCTGAAGTCAGGAGTACCTGGGTTCAAATCCGGTCTCAAACACTTAATAATTACCTAGCTGTGTGGTCTTGGGCAAGCCACTTAACCCCATTTGCCTTGCAAAAAAAAAAAAAAAAAAAAAAGATTTATTTATTTTAAGTTTTACAATTTTTTACCTAATCTTACTTCCCTCCCTCCACCCCACACAGAAGGCAATTTGCCAGTCTTTTACATTGTTTCCATGGCATACAATGATCCAAACTGAGTGTGATGAGATAAATCATATCCTTAAGGAAGAAACAAAGTATAAGAGATAGGATCAGACAATAAGATATCAGCTTTTTTTTTTCTAAATTTAAGGTAATAGTCCTTGGTCTTTGTTCAAACTCCACAGTTGTTTCTCTGGATACAGATGGTATTCTCCAATGCAGAGACCCCCAAATTGTCTGATTGTTGCACTGATGGAATGAGCTAGTCTATCAAGGTTGATCATCACCCCCATGTTGCTGTTAGGGTATACAGTGTTTTTCTGGTTCTGCTCATCTCACTCAGCATCAGTTCATGCAAATCCCTCCAGGCTTCCCTGAATTCCCATCCCTCCTGGTTTCTAATAGAACAATAGTGTTCTATGACACACACATACCACAATTTGCTAAGCCATTCCCCAATTGAAGGATATTTACTCGATTTCCAATTTTTTGCCACCACAAACAGGGCTGCTATGAATATTTTTGTACAAGTGATGTTTTTACCCTTTTTCATCATCTCTTCAGGATATAGACCCAGTAGTGGTATTGCTGGCTCAAAGGGTATGCACATTTTTGTTGCCCTTTGGGTGTAGTTCCAGATTTCTCTCCAGAAAGGTTGGATGAGTTCACAGCTCCACCAACAGTGTAACAGTGTCCCAGATTTCCCACAACCCTTCCAACAATGATCATTATCCTTTAATATTGGCTAGTCTGAGAGGTGTGAGGTGGTACCTCAGAGATGCTTTAATTTGCATTTCTCTAATAAGTAATGATTTAGAGCAATTTTTCATATAACTATGGATTGCTTTGATTTCCTCATCTGTAAATTGCCTTTGCATATCCTTTGACCATTTGTCAATTGGGCAATGGCTTTTTTTTTTAAATATGACTCAGTTCTCTGTATATTTTAGACATGAGTCCTTTGTCAGAAACATTAGTTGTAAAGATTGTTTCCCAGTTTACTACATTTCTTTTGATCTTGGTTACAGTGGTTTTTGTCTGTGCAAAAGCTTTTTAATTTAATGTAATCTAAATCATCTAGTTTGTTTTTAGTGATGTTCTCCATCTCTTCCTTGGTCATAAACTGCTTACTTTTCCATAGATATGACAGGTAAACTAGTCCTTGATCTTCTAATTTGCTTATAGTATTGTTTTTTATGTCTAAATCCTGTATCCATTTGGATCTCATCTTGGTATAGGGTGTGAGGTGTTGGTCTAATTTAAGTTTCTTCCATATTAACTTCCAATTTTCCCAGCAGTTTTTATTGAAGAGAGAGTTTTTATCCCAATAGCTGGACTCTTTGGGTTTATCAAACAGCAGATTGCTATAATCATTTCCTGCTATTGTACCTAGTCTATTCCACTGGTCCACCACACTATTTCTTAGCCAATACCAGACAGTTTTGATGACTGATGCTTTATAATATAATTTTGGATCAGGTAGGGCTAAGCCCCCTTCTTTTGTACTTTTTTTTCATTAAATCCTTGGAAATTCTTGACTTTTTATTTAGATGAGACCTGTTTTTAAGGAATGCTAATCTGGCAGCTGTTTGGAGAATGGATGAGGGGTAGGGGGAGAGACAATGGAAAAAAGCATCCAAGTAGAAGAATATTACAAGTGTTAGCAAGGGATCTGGAGGGACAGAATTAAGATAAAGTCAGTAAGAGAGGAGAGAAGGAGACAAATGAAAGGAATGTCTAAGTCTTATTCTATATTTCTAATTTAAAAAAACTGACTTCTCAGCTTCCAACTAAAATCTGAATGGTTGTCATTGTGTGTAAAATGTCCATCTAGAGCAAAACCAGAAGAACATTGTACACCCTAACAGCAACATGGGGTTGATGATCAATCTTGATGGACTTACTCATTCCATCAGTGCAACAATCAGGGACAATTTGGGGGTATCTGTGATGGAGAATGCCATCTGTATCCAAAGAGGGAATTGTGGAGTTGAACAAAAACCAAAGACTATTACCTTTAATTTTTTTTAAAGGGCATCTGGGGGCAGCTAGATGGTACAGTGGATAGAGCACCAACCCTGGGGTCAGGAGGACCTGAGTTCAAAACCAGCCTCAGACAATAATTGCCTAGCTGTGTGACCCTGGGCAAGTCACTCAACCCCATTGCCCTAATTAAAAAGAGAGAATCTTATTATGTAATTTTGCTATCTCTTATATTTTATTTTTTCCTTAAGAATATGATTTTTCTCTCAACACATTCAATTTTGATCAATGTATAGCATGGAAACAATGTAAAGACTATCATATTGCCTTCTGTGGGGGGGAGGTGAAGTGAGATTGGAGGGAAAGATAGTAAAATTCAAAAAACAATTTAAAAAAAGGAAAAAAATGTCCATCTACCATGTCAAGGCCTGATCTCTTCCATCTGAATGTTGACTTGGCCTGTGTTAATACTGCCTGGTCAGCTTTGTAATAGCACCAATAAATTCCTTTATCTGGTTCAACAAATCACAAGATAAGAGATAAGTTGGATGAGGAGAGAGAAATCCTATGTTATTTGTAAACATTTTCTCCCCAGCCTAACATTCGAATCAATAGGAATCTGAAGCAAATATTACAACTTCTAAGAGGATCATAATTTACAATTATATCATCTATATGAAATCTCAATGGTTGCCTAACTCAGTTTTATGATTCTTTGTCCTTTCTATATAAAATGCCCCCCCCAAATTTTGTATTATCTTTAATAATATTGATGCAGAGAAACCTGAGTCATACGTGATTCATTGCAGGGCAGAACCAAACCCAAGAAACAAATCAGCAGCAACAATATAATCCACCCATGGGTTCAATAAGATCCCAGAGAATAAAATTTCATAGATAAAACTAACTTTTTTTTGGCAAGGGAGTGGGGTTAAGTGGCTTGCGCAAGGCCACATGGCTAGGTAATTATTAAGCGTCAGAAGCCAGATTTGAACTCAAGTACTCCTGATTCCAGGGCCGGTGCTCTATCCACTACGCCACCTAGTCACCCCTAACTTTTTATTTCATTTTTAGCCAAAGAGAATTATATTTAATAAGATGTGATGGAAGTAGAGTCAACAAGACTTAGTAACTAAAACTGAGACTTGAAGGAGAATGAAAGTCAAGAATAATAGTTTGCAAAGGTGGCTGGCCAGATTCAGGGGACTTCATCATTAACAGTTTAGAGATTTGGAGGAAAGATTGGTTTGGGGGGAAATACATAATGAGTACTGTTTGGAAATGTTGAATTTGAGATGCCCATGTGATCTCCTGGTGGAAGTATCTAGTAGCAAAGGGATGAAAGCTGGATATGTGGATTTGCCACTTACATGCATAGAGATGACAGTCAAATTCATGGGGAAGTTAATGAGGTCACAGAGTATAAGAGAATCCCAGGACAAAACCATGGGAAACACCCAAGCTTATAGGTTAGAGATGGATGATGACCCAGTAAAGGAGATGAAACGAAATCAGAAAAGTAAGAGGGAAATGAAGATAGTGTCATAAAAAGGAGGGATAAATATCCAGGAATGGGTGGTTAACAGTGCTGAAAGCTAAAGAGAGGTAGAAAAGAAGGAAGACTCAGCACTTTTGAAATCCTTTATGTCTTTGAAGAAGGCAGTTTTAGTAGTTTTAGTTTGAAAAAAATAATTTTATTTTCCAGCTGGGGTTGGAAGCCAGAGAGCAGGAAGGGTTAGTGTCTAGAACTGGTGAGAAAAGAGTACCACTCTACTCTGCTCTAGTTTGAACACATGTGTGGAATACATTCAGTTCTACATTTTAGGAAGAAATTATAGGGGGCAGCTGGGTGGTGCAGTGTAGAGCACTGGCCCTGGAATCAGGAAGACCTGAGTTCAAATCCAGTCTCAGACACTTAATAATTACCTAGCTGTGTGGCCTTGGGCAAGCCACTTAACCCCATTTGCCTTGCAAAAACCTAAAACAAAAAAATCAATTGTAAGATTTGGGAGAGACAATTAATACCTTGCAACAAGAAAACAAATCATTGAAAAATACAATTGGACAAATGCAAAAAGAAAATAATTCTTTCAAAACCTCAATTGGTCAAATGGAAAACTCTTTCAAAAATAGAACTGACCAATTGGGAAGAGAGTTGCAAAAGGTAAATGAAGAAAATTCTTCTCT
The DNA here is from genome assembly GCF_037893015.1 of Macrotis lagotis. Classification (NCBI taxonomy): domain Eukaryota; kingdom Metazoa; phylum Chordata; class Mammalia; order Peramelemorphia; family Peramelidae; genus Macrotis; species Macrotis lagotis. The sequence continues at coordinate 163,610,429 of NC_133659.1, forward strand.
AAAAAAAAAGAATGGAATCTGTGGAAACTAATAACTTTATGAGACAGTAAAAGGCTGTCAAATGAAACCAAAAAATCGCAAAATAGAAGAAAATGTAAAATACCTCATCAGCAAAACCACTGACCTCGAGAACGGGTCAAGAAGGGACAACCTGAGAATTTATGAAAACACTGAAGAGATAAAAAGCCTGGATTTAATATTACAGGATTTAGTGATGGAAAAACTGCTCTGATATCATGGAACCAGAGAGCAAAATTGTTATTGAAAGAATACATCCATCGGGGTGGCTAGGTGGCGCAGTGGATAAAGAACCAGCCCTGGAGTCAGGAGTACCTGGGTTCAAATCCGGTCTCAGACACTTAATAATAACCTAGCTGTGTGGCCTTGGGCAAGCCACTTAACCCCATTTGCCTTGCAAAAACCTTAAAAAAAAAAAAAGAATACAACCATCCCCTCCAGAAAGAGATTGTAAAATGAAAACACCAAGGAAATGTTGTGACCAAATTCCAGAACTATCAGATAAAAGAGAAAATCCTGCAAGCAGCCAGAAAGAAACAATTTAGATACCAAGGAGCCACAATAAGGATTACATAGGACCTGGCTACATCAACATTAAGGGATTGAAGGGCCTGGAATGAGAAGCAAGGGAGCTTCGAATGGAGCCAAGAATCCACTACTCAGCAACGCTGAGCCTTCTCTTCCAGGGGAAAAGATGGACATTTAATGAAATGGGAGACTTCCAACATTTCCTGATGAAAAGATCAGAACTCAATAGAAAATGTGGACATAGGGGCTGCTAGGTGGTACAGTAGATAGTGTACTGGCCCTGGAGTCAGGAGTACCTGAGTTCAGATCTGACCTCAGACACTAATTACCTAGCTGTGTGGCCTTGGGCAAGTCACTTAACCCCATTTGCCTTGCAAAAAAAAACTAAAAAAGAATTTGGATATCAAACAGGAGACACAAGAGATGCATGAGGAGGTGGAGCCAAGATGGTGACAAGAACAGATCTTAGGCACTCTCTCATAAAACTTATAAACTAAGGACTCGAACTAAATTTTCGAGAGACAGAACCCACAGAGGGACCCAGTGAGGCAGTTCTCCTACTCAAGGTAGCCTGGAAGAGAGCAGAAAGGCTCTGCTCCCCAGGATCGTAGAGGCGACCTGCCAGAGGGGTGGCCCCTCAGAGCAAAAGAAGGTCAGCCTCCCAGAGGCAGCCCCAGGGCACTGGGAGCCACTGCCCACAGAAGCCAGGGAGTTTCCTGAGCTACGCCCTGGGGAGCACCGGGAACAAATTGGGAGAACAGCAGGGGACCTCTGCCAGAGGGAGCACATGAAGTCCAGCCCTCAGGGCACACAGATTGCAGCATGGCCAGCACAGCTGAGTTCCAGGAAGCAGAAGCAGGCAGAGCTGGTAAGCAGGAGCCCCCAGGGCATGAGCCCATTGAACCTAGGGAGGGGAGTGCTGAGCTCTGTCCTTTGCCCCTGGAACAGGACTCTGGGGTTCTGACCACATTCAGATCCTGATCGTAGTCTAGGACCCCCCATAGAACAGCAGGGCCCCCCCCACCTCAGCCCCATAGCAGAGGGAGGCGCTTATGGTCATTCACAGACCAAGAGGGAGGACAGAGCCTCACACACTAAGACCCTTGTGGGAGTGTCCCAAAAGCTCGGGAAGCACCCCAAAACCAGGCTCAGGCTGGGAAAATGAGCAAGCAGAGAAACAAGAGGCACACCATTGAGAAATATTTTGCATATGAGACCAAGAAGGATCAAAATACTCAGTCTGAAAATGAGGAAGCACAAGCTCCTGCATCTAAAGACTCCAAGAAAAACAGAAATTGGGCTTGGGCAATGGTGGAAAAATGTGGAAGTAACTTTTGTGATGGACTTATCATAAAGAATGTGATCCACCCACGACAGAGTTGTTGGTGTTGGAACAAAGACTCAAGCACATTTTTTATTATTGTTATTTTGGGGGGGTTGCAGGGCAAATGGGGCTGGGTGGCCTGCCTGGGGCCACATAGGGTAATCATTGGGTATCTGAGGCCGGATTTGGACCTGAGTGCTCCTGGCTCAAGGACCAATGCTCTGTCCGCCACCCAGCCACCCCACTATTATTATTTTATTTTGGGTCTTTTTTTCTTTTTTTTGGTTTTTGCAGGACAGTGGGGTTTGGGTGGTTTGCATGTCATATGACTGGGTGATTGTTGGGTGTATGGGGCCAGATGTGGGTTCGGGTGCTCATGGCTCCAGGGCTGGTGCTCCATCCATTGTGCCACCTGGCCATACCTACAATTATTACTATTATTTTTTTAATTTTAATTTTTTTCTCTCCCCTTTATTGCTCGAATCTATATTTATGGGGAGGGGGTATTTCATTTACTCTTAAATAAGAATATTTTATTAATGTGTAAAAAAATTATTTGTACAAAATGAGAATAAATATTAAATTAAAAAAAAGACCTACCAAGAATGGATTGTCTTCACAAAAAAGCAATCATCATTTTGCTTAAATGAAATTGTTAATGGTTTGATGTCTAAGATATATAGGGAATTAATGCAAAAATAAAAAAAACTAAGATGTTCTCTGATATTGTGAAAAAAAAAAGAGACACATGAAAAAGTTAAAAGCAAAAGGGGGGTGGTAAAGGAAAAACAACTGCTATCCAATAAGCTGAAACTGGCTATATACACACTTGAGAGAAAGGTTCTCATAACTCTTGAAAATTGTAACTTTATTATATATACTTAGCCAGAAGTGATGGACACTCATGACTTTTCTGTGACTCAGAATGATTTAAAAAACACCTCCTTAAAGAGGGGGGCAGCAAGAAGATGAGAAGGGGGAGGAGATTGAATCGGTAAATCTCATTACATTAAGAGGTACAAAAGGCCTATTGTAATAGAGGGGAAGAAGGGAAGAGATGAGAACCACCTGAATGCTCCTCCCATCAGACTTGGCTTAAAATTAACTTACACACTTAGCTAGGTGGCGCAGTGGATAAAGCACCGGCCCTGGAGTCAGAAGTACCTGGGTTCAAATCAGGTCTCAGACACTTAATAATCACCTAGCTGTGTGGCCTTGGGTAAGTCACTGAACCCCATTTGCCTCAGTTTCTCAACTGTAAAATTAACAAAAGTAAACTTATCCACTGCGCCACCTAGCAGCCCGGAAACAAAAGGAATTGTCAAACCGCCCCGTGGGTGTGTGGGTCAGGTCCTAAATGGGGTCAGGAAGAGCAGAAAAGTACTGAATGACAACAGCTCCGCAGATGCCCATGTGGGCCCAGCCTGGGGGAGGGGGGTCCTTAGCACGTGACAAAGGCGGATGGAGGGGAAGTGGGTGATGGAGCGCGAGAGGTGCCTGGCCCTGGGTGGGCCCCCGCCCCGCCCCCCGCCCCGCCCCGCCCCGCACACGCGCAGCCCAGACCGGATACTTGCTGCCGCGGGGGCGGGCCTCATCCGGGGACCTCCGAGCCGGGCCTCCGACTGTGCAGCCTCCCCAAGGCCGGCCCTTCAGCCCCGCCTCAGAACGGACCGCACACGACTAGGACCGACTGCCCCCTAGCGGGAAAAAAGGTGGAGCCCCGCCACTAGGCAACCGCGTGAGGGCTCTGGCCGCTACGATCTCGCGAGATTTGCATTTTCCCTACCGACTCCCTAGGGCCGCTACAATTCTAGCACTCGCGAGACTTCGGGACGCGCTCCTTACCTCCCCGCCGATACTAGTTTCTGAAGGAAAGTGTCCACTACGGTGTCCAGAACCTTCACCTTCGGTATATGAGCGGGAGCCGACCCCTCTGCCAGGGCCGACTCCTCGCCGCCCACTGTCTCACCGCTGCTACTGCCGCTCGCGTTCGCCATGTTAAAGTCGAACCGCCAAAATACAGGGCACCTCCTGTCCCGCCCACCGAGCAACCCGATTGGCGGATCCCACCCCTTCCTCCCCACCATTGGAGGCGAAGGAACGCCCGTCACCGCCAGCCCCCGGCGCGAGCCGCGGGGATGGACAGAAGCTGCCCTTTGGAGTGGCCGGCTCACAGCCCCGGAAAACAAGACTCAAACAATAAAAATGTTTAATTATACGACAAAGACTTCTTACAGTGCAACAGTGAAACCTGTTTGAATTGTCACATTACAAGTCACTCAGTATTAATGGTCAAAGAGCAGTCTGAGTGTTTCTGCATCTTCTCTCCCGGCCTCCCGCCCTCCACAGCTGGAACGCGGACACTCCGGCCCTCCCCATGGTCTTTCTCCTGGAATAACCGCCCTCTCTTCTCTCCTACCGCCGCAGGGCTCAGGGGCAACACCCAATCCCTAAGCTACAAATAACGGGGTGTTAGGTCTCGGGCCCTTTGGAGACACCGCCTTATCCCTTAAAGGTCAGGAATGGCAGGCAGGGACCAGGTGAAGCTAAGGGTACAAACAGAAGCCGCCGGGGGCTCCTGGGGAAGCGGAGGAGAGGTGCGTGAGGCCGGTGCCCAGCTGGGGCAGGTGAGCGCAGGCATCGCCGCACCCGCCTGAAATCAAAGTCTCGCGGCTCAGAGGCCTGGAACCAAGGGAAGCTGGGGGGGGGGGGGGTTCTCCGAATGGTAAAGAGAATGAAGCGATTCTGTTTCCATTGTGTGGGTCACTCCAAGTGTAACAGCTGGTCGTCTCGGAATAAGGTGGGTGCCTCGGGGATGTAAAGACATGGGATGAAACCCCTCGAAAAATAAAAGGAGGGAAGGATGAGCAAGACTGTCATAAAGAACATAGACTTAAAGATGCAAGTAAGGATATGGAAACCAGAGGTGATGCAGAGAAAGTTAAACACATATACATATATATATTATATATAATATATAAATAGATGTCTCCAGGGGGAGGGGGGTGTAGAGCACAAGAAATATCAAGTTTGATGTGAAGCTAGCACCTTTCAATGGAAAGACTCCTAGCAAGAGGTCCTACCCAAGGCACCTAGGCCAGGAACCAACTTGGAGGCCCCACTGGAAAATCAGCAAGGTTCAATCTGATTCCTTCTGTGTGAATGGCAATGGGAGATACAGTGGTTCAATTCCCCAGGTTTTTGAAGGGCTTCAACAGGAGACCTTGGCAGTATCATGCTGGTAAAATGGCGGTGGCCAGAGGAAACACACACTCTTTCCCCTTCCTGGGTAGCTGGGTTCATGCGGCTGCTCCCCACCACCATCACCAGACTTGTAGGTTTAGTGCCTGTGCTAACTTCTAATACCACAGCATGAGAGAAAATATGGGCTCAGTATCTTATAAAGATTCCTCTCCTTCAGCTGAGGTGTTCAATGGAGGATGGACAGCATCTGCTGTCACTGATAGAAGAAATGTATCCATGACTGGAGCTATCTAGAGCTGATCATGACACACTTTCCCCTCCTTTATCTCAACAAACTTCCTCTTCACTGTTTTTAAACCCTTTACATGATCAGTTTAACTTTTCAGAGTACTACCTTAGGCCTGCTCTTCCCTGTCAGTATTAGTTATGCAAGCATCATGCTGATAAAAAAAAAAGGGTTGAGAGGCTGGGGTGGGGGAACCAGTGAAAGGCGCTGTCTAAAGTCTATTGGGGACTGAACTAAGGAATACAAAGAGAATAAGGAGCCAGAAGTAAGGTAAGAGCTACATATTCCAACTGCTATGGCAGACATGGGGTCTAGCTACAGGAATAGTGTTCTAGCAGGACTTAAGACAACAGTCTGGTTCACAGATTTTTAACAAAAAGAACCCCCATTAATCCATAAAGAATTTCTTCCCATTCCCTCACCCCAAACTATCAACTTCTCTAGAAAAAAGGGAAGAATTTTCCAGACAACTAGAGGTTTTCTGCTGCTCCTTTCTTGATGAGATGGGTATTCCCCAATGGTGAAGGAAAAGATAGATGTTACAGTTTTCTTGGCAGCTCCATCCTGAAGGAATTAAGAATCAGCTAGCTTAAGAAAGGGGACCAGGGCAAGAGGTGACCATGGTCCCTTGAAGACTGGAAAAGCAGGAGAAAGAAGAATAAAAAGTAATCTATATACAACCTAAGGATGGCAATGGAAGGAAGCAGAGAAAGGTTCCTTAACTATTCCCTTTTTAAAAAGGAATTGGCTAACGATTAGACAAGGAAGCCTGAATGAGGGGGCTCAATTTGGCCAGAGAATTAAAAATAGGATGAGTTGGAGATCCAAGTTTTAAGCCTATTCATCTAGAGCAGTTTGGTATCCCCTTTCCAGGCAGCCAGCCTAGCTGAGGACTGGGTGCATGGTCAGGGAAGGGTGTTGTCCCCTTTCTCTCTGTCCCTCTCTTCAAGGCATGGCAGGCTCCTCTTCCCACCACCCTTCACTAGTGTCTGGACTCCACTAGTTCTGGCCGAAGACTGAACTTCTTGAGACTCTCATAGCCTATCACTACAACAATGGTGGAAGGTGTAGCTGCAATGATCCGGGCAGAGAGACCCTTCATGAAGCCCCAGGGACCTTCTTCTGCCAACAGTTGCTTGAAGGTCAAGATGATTGAGCTCTTTCCCTCCACCTGTAAAAAACAACACAGGAAAATCAGTATATGGAATAGTAAAATATGAACAGTTCTTTAAAATATGCAAGGGGATTTACAAAAATTATTTGATTCTCACAACAGCCTTGTATAATGCATAACAAGTGTCGTTATCCTTGTTTCAAAGATGAAGAAACTGAGGCTCAGAACAGAGCCAGTAATTATTGAGGCTAGATATGAACCCAGGACTTTTAACTCCCAGCCTAGAGTTCTATGCACTATGTCACATCAATGAAGCTTTACTATTTATTTACTTTTACATTTTTTTTACATTTTTTATTTATTTATTTACTTTTAATGACTGCCCTACCCCCTAAACCAGCACTAGCACCAAGAGTTCTGGCTGGATCTTTTCTTATTTCACCTCTGAAAAGGGGAGAAAGGTATGCTTACACAAAAACCTCTAGAAAACAAGGAATTTTTTCTCTGAATAACTCCTACAAAACATCTCCATCTTTTGGAGACTCTTATCTATGGCCTAAGGTGACCTATAGAAAGACAAAATCTTTCCTTCTCAGATTTCATTCTTTCCTACCTTAATCTTCACAGATTTCTCTTTAGCCCAAAACTAGAACTTCCCAACTCCTCTTCCTAACTTTCTTAACCTGTGGCATAGTGAGAAAGAGCAGTTAATCAAGTCTCATTTCTAACACTTTCTGGCAATGGGACCATGGGCTAGTCCTTTTCAATTGGCTCATTTAAAAAAATGGAAATAAGGGGTGACTAGGTGGCGCAGTGGATAAAGCACTGGCCCTGGAGTCAGGAGTACCTGGGTTCAAATCCGGTCTCAGACACTTAATAATTACCTAGCTGTGTGGCCTTGGGCAAGCCACTTAAATCCATTTGCCTTGCAAAAACCTAAATAATAATAATAATAATGATTACCTAGCTGTGTGATCTTGGGCAAATTACTTAACCCCATTACCTTGCAAAAACTAAAAAGAAAAATGGAAATAATACCTCAACTTCCTGCCTCACAAGTTTTAGTGCAGAAAATGCTTTGCAAACTTAAAATGCTATATAAATGGGCCAATATTAACACTGTTTTGACTCTTTTCAACATTTCAAAGGTCTTTCAACTCAATAATCTGTCAAGTCTTTGTATCTGACCTATTTTCCTCATCAAAGTGGGGACTCCTTAATCATCATTAAGAAGCCTTTATTGACTGAAGCAACTTTCAGCATCAGAGGCAAGATCCACATCTCTAGAGGAGCTCAGACTGACTGAACCCAAAGAGTTGTAATTATAGGTTGAATGTCAGCCTTGCAAGAGAGTTTTAGTGGAGCACCCCAGGAATCTGTGTTTCACCTTATGCTAAGTAACATTTTTATCAATGACTTGAATATAAGTATGGATGGCTGGTATATTCCTCAAATTTGTAGATGATGCAAAGCTGTGAGGAACAACTAACATGTTAGATGGCAGAATCAGAATTTTATAAAGGCCTTGACAGGCTAGAATGATGGCTTAATGTGATGATGGAAGATGAAATATAGCTCAGAAAGCAGTTTATTGGCCAAAGATCTGAGGATTTCATTGCAATAAAGGGTCAAGTGCCTGTAGCATAACACAGCATTCAGAAAAACTACTGTAACCTTAGCCTGCATTAAAAGACTCTCTAGTCACTAGGGCTCAGGATAATAGTACTTCTATCCTTCAGCATACTTAGGCTGTACCAATATTTTTTTTTTAGTTTTGTTTTTTTTTGCAAGGCAATGGGGTTAAGTGGCTTGCCCAAGGCCACACAGCTAGGTAATTATTAAGTGTCTGAGGCTGGATTTGAACCCAGGTACTCCTGACTCCAAGGCCAGTGTTTGATCCACTGCGCCATCTAGCTGCCCCAGTACCAATATTTTTGTGCCCAGAATTGAACACATCAATGGACTGGAGAGCAATCCTAGAAAGGAATTGAGGATAATGGACCTTGAGATTAGATCAAGTGAAGAAATAAAGGAAAAGGAAAAATGGTTAGCTTGAAGAAGCAATTTAGGAAGAAAAAGGTCTTCATATATTTGACAAGCTATCATGTGGAAGAGAGATTATACTTCTGACAGCCCAAAAGACAAACCTAGAAACACCAAAACTTCAAAACAGATTTTTTTTTAAGGTTTTTTTGCAAGGCAGTTATTAAGTGTCTGAGGCCAGATTTGAACTCAGGTACTCCTGACTCCAGGGCCGGTGCTCTCTCCACTGCACCACCTTAGCCACCCTTTCAAAACAGATTTTTAAGCTTCATCTAAGAAACACTTAATAATAATCAGAACTGTCCAAATGTAGAATGGGCTGTGGTGTAAAGTACCATAAGAAAGAATCTGACCAGAATGGAAAGAGCAGGGAGGGCAGAGCCAAGATGACAGCATAAAGGTAGGAATTCCCCTAAAATCTCCAAAAGCCATAAAATTATGACTCTAGCCAAAATTTAGAGGGGCAGAACCCATAGAAAGACTGAGTGATACAATTTCCCAGTCCAAGACAACTTAGAAGTTCCACAGGAAAGGTCTGTTTCACCTGGACCAAGGGTTGGAAGGAGCCACAGTGTAGCCTGAGTCCATGGCAGAGGGGTTGGTTTCCAGACTTCTTGGCCCAGGGATCACCAGGAACAGCTTGAAGGAATGGTGAGAGAACTCTGCCACACCAGAATGAGCATGAAGTGCAGGTCTCAGAGCAGCCCTGCGGTGAGAAACTGCAGTGGGGATCAGCAGAGTCACCCAGAATTTCCAGAGCTCTCGGCCCACAGATGGTAAGGGGGTGGAAGAGACTACAGAGGTCTCTGCTCTCCCTGGAGCAGGACTCTGTTGTTTGCCCACACTCAGATCCAGGTTGCAGTCTGAGTCTCTATACCACCAAAGTGGAGCAGGAACCCCCCCTCTCATCTCCAGGACAGAGAGTAGTCAGAGCCTGTCATAAGACCTTGGAGGAATTAAGGTCCCTGTGAGGTCCCAAAAACCTCCCAAAGCTTTGAAATGTGGTAAATAGGCTGAGGAAATGAGCAAACAACAGGAAAAGAAAAATCTGACCATAGAAAATTACTTTTGTCCCATGGAGGATCAAAATACACACTCAGAAGATGACAAAGTCAAAGCTTCTGTAACCAAAACTTCCAAGAGAAATAGAAAATGGGTTCAGGCAATAGAAGAGCCCACAGAACAATTTGAAAAACAATTCGGGGGGGGGTGGCTAGGTGGCGCAGTGGATAAAGTACTGGCCCTGGAGTCAGGAGTACCTGGGTTCAAATCCAGTCTCAGACACTTAATAATTACCTAGATGTGTGTCCTTGAGCAAGCCACTTAACCCCATTTGCCTTGCAAAAAAACCCCTAAAAAACCAATTAAGGGAGGTAGAGGAAAACCTGGGAGGTGAAATGAGAGCATGTAGAATGGAAAAATCAAAATTAAACAGGTATAGGAGATAAGCCAGAATAGAAACATGAAGGTAGATATTGAAGATGGGACTTAGAGATGTATGGCTTGGGAGATCATGCTGAAGACAGGGTTCAAGAATGATAAAGAGACTTCTTACCTGTACCCTGGCTCGGACAATGTCCATTGGGTTGGTGATGATGGAGGCAGTAGCTGCAGCCAGGGGTCCAGAAATAGCTTGGAAGATTATGTGGGGACAGTCCTTAGGACATATGTGGGAGAGCTGCTCTGAAGTGGAGAGAAAAGCAAATACATAAAAGACCTGCAAATGATTCCCTCTTTGCTCCTTGCTAATTGTCTGAAGTTAACTATCCTCCACTATCGGCCATCCTTCACCCCACCACTCCCACCTTCTCCTTGTCTTCTATCATCCTACCCTTTTCAAATGTCATTTCAATCACATCACCTAATTGAATAAAAGAAGTCCCCTCTGGGGAAACATATTCTATAACTTTGCTTACCTATTCTTACATGATAGATGTGGCATTCTTCCTGATAAAGCACCCCTAAGCTTCTTAGTGCAATATCTCCCATTTCCAAATTAAATAGCAAAATCACTGCTCTGAAAAACCAGTGTACCTCCTTCTCAAAGCTCAGGCTAGTGGAGTTTACTCTTCAAAAGTACTAGGAAAGGAGATGGTGCCATTTATTCAGTACACACAAAGCCTTCTTGTAATCTAGCCTCAATCTCCCCACATAACCACACTGTAATAGCAGCTACCTCCTTTTAGCATATCCTCCATGGAGGTAAAAAAATGAGGGCTCACCACCTACATGGAGACAGGATTTCCTTCAGTGTTCTCTTCTTCAGACTGAGTTACCATAATTCCTATTACTTCTAGAGAAGATACCTTCTGCTGCCTCTCATCTCCCAGTTTTAGTGGTTTGTTCTTATATTACTTAAGAATGAGAAGGGTAGTGGGGACATTATAAATGAATCACAACTGATATGGTAAAAGTCCTATAATTCAATTCTTCAGTTTCTAGCTCCCTTGCCTACAAAAGCACAGTACATGAGCCAAACTCTGGTTGACTACAGGCCAGCAAGAACAAACTGGATTGGCAACACTGTCTTCAGTCTGAATGTCCTATTTCCCTCAAAAAGGCAGAGGACAGAGATTATGCAACTGGCAAAGAACATCAAGCTTAGCAACACCAGTCAAAATGGGTTTATTTGGACTGACTCCTGAACCTGCAAGCTGTGGCACGAACCAGGTCCAGTTTCTCCCTGTGGTAGAGAGTGAGGAAAGGAAAGGGGAAACAATGGAAAGAAAGCAGAAGATGGGAACCATCCCCTTGGACTAATTCAATCAGATGTTTATTAAGTACCTGTTCTGTACCAGATACTAAGATACAAGACAGACACAGAAGTACAAGAGTACTTGTGTTCAAGGAGCTTACGATCCTCCTTAAAATGAAGGAGTCATTCCCAAATGACACTTGCAGTGAGAGGTTTGAAAAATGTACTAGTCAGCAGATAAGAGAAATAATTTCTAGTTGGGGAAATTAGAATCAGGAACGGCTTCATAAAGAAGGTGGCATATGAAATGAGCCTTGAGATTGTGACAAGCTAAGGGGAGGAGAAAGGGAATTTTAGGTAGAGGGCACTGTACAAGCAGATACAGCAAAGTGGAAAAGCACAGGAATAATCTAGAGTGTGTGGTGATGGGAAGGGAAATGGACTTTATCTGGTAAACAATGAAGGGCAACTGAAGTCTCCTGATTCATGAAAAGACATGAGGCAACTGTAGCAGCAATGTGCGGTCTGGAATTAATGGGGGTTGGAAGATGAGTTAGGAGAGTCTAGGGAGAGATAATAGGGTTCAGATGACCCTGGGAACAAGATGGTAGGATAAGTGTCTGAAATATTGATAGGTCTTGACAACTGGAGATGAAGGAGGAGAAGAAGGAGCCAAAGATGTCTCTAAGAATTTAAGCTTGGATGATAGGGGAATGGTGGTCCCAAAACATTGACACAGCTTGGTTGATTAATTCAGTTTTGAACCTGTTGAATTTAAGAAGTCAGCAGGACATGGAGATAAAGAGGTCCAGTTTGAATATATAGATTTGATATCATTGATATGTGAGATTAAATAAAATTCCCAAAGAATACAGTATAAATAGAAAAATAGTCAAGGACAGAATCCTGAAGAGCAAACACAAATAGGGTGGAAAGAAGAGACAAAAGTAACTGGAAAATTGGGAGGAAAAACCAGGACAGTATATGATTATGAATGCCAAGGGAAAAAATAATTTTAAGCATCTAAGACAATGAATACATACTGCTCTTAAAATCTAGAGTTGGCAAGGCCATTAAAAATCCTCAAATCTAACTACCTAATGTTTGTCTTTCATTCTCAAAGAAGACTAAAACATCAGGAAGATAATGCCATGACAAGTACGTGATTTGGATTTGAGTGAGGGGGTGCTGTGCTAAGTAACCAGCCTCACTTTCTCCTCCAGAGTCATCTGGTTCCAGTGGCCCAATATGAATCAGGACAATTGGAGAGGGCCCTGGATGTGAGGCAATCAGGATTAAGTGATTTCCCAAGGTCAAATACTAGTGTTGTGTCTGAGGATGAATCTGAACTCCCAGCTAGATTGGTACAAATGGATAGAGCACAACCTTGGAATCAGGAAGACTAGAGTTTGAATCTGACCTCAGACAGTTGACACTTAGTAGTTGTGTGACCTTGAGCAAGTCATTTAACCTTGACTGCCCCACATCCAGGGCCATCTCCAGTAGTCCAAATTCATATCTGGCCACTGGACCCAGATGATTCTGGAGAGAAAAAAATGAGCCCCTCACTCAAAACCAATTTATATGGGCAACTAGGTGACTCAGTGGATACAGCACTGGCCCTGGAGTCAGGAAGACCTGAGTTCAAATCCAGCTTGAGACACTTAATGATTGCCTAGCTGTGTGACCTTGGGCAAGCCACTTAACCCCACTGCCTTGCAAAAAAAAATCCAAACAAACAATTTTATGTGCTTGCCCTGGCACAGTCTTCTTTAAGATTTAAGGACAAAACATAACTTCCTATGTAATAAAGCAAACCCTTTCTATCTGTCTCTCTCCTCTCTCTCTCTCTCTCCTTTGTCTATCAATGTCTTTTTCCCCTCTGTCTCTGTCTTTCTCTCCTGTCTCTTCTTCCCTTTCATTCTCTATGTTTCTGTCTTTCTATCCCTCCTTTCTGTTTCCTTTCTGTCTATCTCTGTCTTTGTTCGTTCTCTCTCTCTCTCTCTCTCTCTCTCTCTCTCTCTCTCTCTCTCTCTCTGTCTCCTTGGTAGTGAAAGTAAAGAAGAAAAGAGAAAGGACAATAACTCATGGGAGTAGCAATACTGAAAATTTTCTTTTCAGGAGGAATAAGTGGATCAACGTCAAAATGCTATAGACAATGGGGCGGCTAGGTGGCACAGTGGATAAAGCACTGGCCCTGGAGTCAGGAGTACCTAAGTCCAAATCCAGCCTCAGACACTTAATAATTACAGCTGTGTGGCCTTGGGCAAACCACTTAACCCCACTGCCTAGCAAAAACAAAACAAACAAAAAAAAAAACCCTAAAACTAAAAATGCTATAGACAAGTCAAAGCAGAAAACTGAGAAAAGGTAATTGAATCTAATGAATAAAAAGAATGTCATTGGTGATTTCTGGGAGAATTAGCTTCAGTAGAGCAGGGAGAGCAGAAACTTAATTTGAAGGGAGCACCTGAAGATATGAAACAAGCATAATTGATAGAGCAAGATACTAGAGGATGAATTAAATAAAGGGTTAAATATAAAGGGTTATAGGCTGGAAAAGGTACACTTTATGCCCCTGAAAGAGATAAGTAGAGAAATTTCAAGGGTGGGAGTTAGGGAAGTACAAGTTTACATTCCACCTCAAATCAAACAACAGGAGCAATGCTAGGGAAAAAAAAATTCAACTTAAAAAGGCATCAGGGTAGGGTAAAGTCCTGGCTTTGGAATCAGAGGACCTGAGTTCAAATTCAGACTCTGCCACTTACAACTTTATGAAATGGACAAGATAAAACCTCTGTAAAAAAACAAGTGGAGTCTATAACTTACCCCCAATATTCCTTCCATGGTCAATTTAAGCTTCTTTCCCATTCCAATGTCCCATTCCACTAGCTAATCCTGATTCTATTACAGAATGTCACTGGCAATTACAACCACTATTTTGTAATTATACTCTTCATTGGCTACCCAACTTACCCTTGCCTACCTGCATAAAAGTGGTAGAAGGGCCACCATAAAGCACTGTTGGGTATGTAGGTAAGTAGAGAAGCCACATAACCTCGGTAGAAGCCCCGTATTCCATCAGCTTGCAGGATTTGCTGAATGATATACTTGGTTTGGCCAAAGGCCATTATCCCCCGGGCCTCTGTATCCCGATACACTCGGAATCGGCCCAGGGTCTCACCCTTGCGCTGCATCATCAGGTGCTGGGAGACCACATCAATGGGCACTGTTATACTCTGGGCCACCAATGAAGCTGAGCTACCAGCCACTAGGGACTTCACAGTGTTGCTCTGGCTGTACTTTGACACAAATCTTCGGGTAAGCTCATAGGTGGTAACATAGCACTGACCAGAGACCAAGGTGAGTGTGTTGACCAAGAAACCCCGATAAAGGCCTAATACCCCGTCTGTCCGCAGAATCTTGACAAATGCATCAAAGGTTCCTTGATAGAGGCTCTTGCCCTTCTGTATCTGGAGCCGTGTGCGGATTAGGGCGAATGGGTAGACACTGATTCGGATCATCATTGTCATTGCCAAACCAAAAACATAGAACTTCTTCTTGTCCAGATGCTCCCACTCAATGATTGGGATGTTGCGTTTATCCTCCATTGTGCCTGAATGCCTGGGCAATGCAGGGAGTGGGATGGAATGAAATGAAGAAAAGGGGAAGAGAAACAGCAAGAAAGGAAGAGGTCAAGACTCTTCTGTCCAATGTATCTACAATTTGAGTTCTGAAGTTATATCCTAAGGCATCCTAACTAACACTTCATCTCCTAGGAACCCCAGTCAAACACCACTTCAGTCTGACAAATTTCTCCCTGTCTTAGCCATCTCCACCCTCTAAACTTTCACTTTCTTTTACCACAGTACTCTCATGTTTGCTCAACCCTGCCGCCCCTCCAAAGTCATTTAAACACTTGTCCTTTAAAAAGCTCTCAAATTACTATACCAGGCTTCACTTTTAAGTCTGCTCACCAGCTCCTGGATCTAAAGCTTTCATAGATGGATAATTGGCCTTGTTTCTGCTTGGATTCTGGTAGTTAACCCTGGTCAGGGACTATGTCTTCTCAGTTTTCCTAGTCAGGTCCAAAATAAAGCAGCCTGTGCACCTGCCAATGAGTCCAGTTTCTAGGGATCGACATTCCAAAGGATGTCCCTGAGCAAGATGGGGAAATACAGAGACCTAAAGCCATTGTTCTTCTCATTGTAGTTATCTCCCATTACCTAAATGATCCACCTGACATGATGTTCTCTTTCTCATTTTCTCCTGTTAAAGAGAGAGAGAGCTGGGCATGGGGATCATGGTAGTAAGAAGTCTTCTCCTCCTCTGTTTCCCCTCTGTCTCTGATTTTTCTCTCTGTCCCTCTGCTTTCTCTCTCCCCTCTTTCTTTCTTTCTCTCCTCTCTCTTCTTTGTCTATCTCTCTTTTTCTCCTCTCTGTCTGTCTTTCTCTCCTTCCCTTTCTCTATGTTTCTGTCTTTCTATCCCTCCTTTCTGTCTCCTCTCAGTCTATGTCTTTGTCTTCTGTCTCTATCCTGTTTTTCTGTCTTTCTGAACAAAGTTAAGACAAAAAATAGTGTTCCTTTAATTATTAGAAAACTTTGCCAATTAGACTCTTGCCCTTAAGTCCCCAATCCTAAAAATCCACTCTGTTGATTTTGGAAGAAAGAGAAGATAAAAGTCTTCTCAGACCAAGGAGCTTCCAGTTAGATAAGTTAAATAAGACATAACTCCAGGGACACAAACATAAGACACAAAAGCAAATTTATACTGCCCTCCCCGCCCAAAATTAAAGTAAATTCTTCTAATATAATTTCCAACAAAGAAATGGTCAAGTGCACAACTATTTCATTTCTTAAAAAAAAAAATTTCTTAAGAGGAAACTTACCCTTCCTTACTTCTGACTTTCTTAACTCTACACTTTACCTTTCAACCTTACCATTCAAATAAAACCACTCTACAAAATTACCAATGATCTCTTAATTGATAAATCCATGGCCTTTTTTTCAGTCTTCATCCTCTGTAACCTCTGACTGTGTATCACCCTATTCTCTTTGATACTATCTTCTCCCTAGGCTTTCCAGACTCTATTCTCTCCTGGATCTCCTCCAACCTATCAGAGAGAACCTTCTTAGTCTCCTTTGCTGCAGCTTCATCCAGCTCAGCCCCTCTAAATGTGGGTATACCAAAGGGCTGTATCCTGAGCCCTCTTCTCTTCTCATTCTATATATTATTTCACTTGATGGTTTCATCAAAACCATGAATTCAATTAACTTATTCTGTGTTGATGATTCTCACCTTCTCTGATGAATTGCCTATCAGACAGCTCAAACTAGTTGTCCTAAAGATATTTTAAACAATACATATCCAAAATTGAACTCATTATTTTTTTTTAGGTTTTTGGCAAGGCAAATGGGGTTAAGTGACTTGCCCAAGGCCACACAGCTAGGTAATTATTAAGTGTCTGAGACCGGATTTGAACCCAGGTACTCCTGACTCCAGGGCTGGTGCTTTATCCACTGCACCACCTAGCCACCCCAGTACTCATTATCTTTCCTCCCAAATTCTCCCCTTCTTTTCTGATTTCCCTATTACTGTTGAGACTACCAGAGTCCTGACAGTCCCTCAGACTCACAAACTAGTTGTCATCCTTGACTCTTCATTCTCCCTCAACTCCTATTATCAATTCTATTACCAAGGTTTATCAATTTCATCTTTGTAACATCTCTCAAATGTGCTCCCACCATCCGGGTACAGACCCTCATCTCCTCACACAGTGAGGAGTGCACAGACTGCTAGTGGGTCTGCCTACCACGAATCTCTCCCTACTCTAGTCTGTTCTCCATTTATCAGTCAAAATGATTTTCTTAAAACACAGGTCTTATCACTCAATAAATTTCCAGCTACTCAATAAACTTCAGTGACTCCCCATCACTTCTAGGAACAAATATAAAATTCTAGTTAGCATTCAAAGTCTTTCAGAACCAACCCACCTCCCAACCTTCCAGTCTACTAACATCTTACAAGATTCTCACATATGCTTCAATTCAATGAAAATGGTAATCCTAAATGTTCCTTGAATAAGATATTCCATCTCTTGCCTCTGGGCATTTTTTCTGGCTAGTCTTTATGCCTAGAATTCTCTCCTACCTCATCTCTGCCTCCAGGCTTCCTTGACTTCCTAACCAACTTTGCTGAAATACATCTTTCATTAAGCAAAGGATACCTGTAGAGTAAATTGAATGCATGAAGTTGAGAGCTGAGTCAATGAGGAAAATGAATGGTCAGGATTATTCAAAGTTACCTTAGAGAAAGCTACCTTAGAGAAGACTTTCTTGGAGGAAGGGTATATAAAACAGATTCTAAAAACAGGAGACTGAGAAAATACCCTTTCTATTCTTTTTTAAGTAAACAAAAGTTTGGCAATAAAATAGCATTAAAATATGTTAGAGTAGAAAAGTATGAAAATGACTAGAGTGGCATGTCAAAGAAATGAGTTTAGTGAGACAGGGAGAACATTGGGAGCAAGGAGTATAACTTACTTGAAGTAGTGATACTGAGATAAGGTTTGGGAAGGGTTAAAGGATACTTCCTTCTTTCCCTACTTCTGTAGAAGATATTCACCCATTCTAGCATGAGTGTCTCATTCTGAGAGTGAAGAGAAGAGGGCCTTTACCATATCTTGTTTCCCAGACATATGACTGTGTCATATTCATTTCCAATCTTGCAAGTTAAGGTTTTTGCTCTGGGGAGTGGGAGAATCCATATTAGTTCACTCAATGTTGTTGTCAAGGTGTAATAACAACAATAATAAGTCTATGAGTTTTTATAACAACTGGTCAAAGGTTGATTTTTCTTAGCTATTGAGAGGAATGGAAATGTGTCCTCCTTTAGACTTGCTCTGCCCTCCTGCTACTTAAACTCATAAAAAAATGTTACCTCCCTCAGGTAAGAGAGCATTGTAGGATTTATCTCTTTGATATCAAATAAAAAAATAGTCTTCAGGGAAGTTTTAAGGTTTTGTCTACTCTTGATATTTATATTCTGTTCCCCTCCCCTTGTTTTGTATAAGTTTTCTAATTTCCCTCAGCTTGGGGTGGTCATTACTTGAATGGCCTCCACTTATATATTAATGGTAAATCCCAGAGAAAATAAACTTCATGTCTAACTTATATTTTCCATCATTTTATTTTAACCCTATATCTTATGTTTTTAAGGTTAACACTGTGTTTACTGTCCTTCCCAAGAAGGAAACACAGCTGTGGAAATGTGTCCTTCAGACCTCCAGGTCTGAGTGAGCCTGATAACTACTAGATGTTCAGATACTGTTTCAGTTTGCCCTGGAAAAATCAATACCTTTCTCTGTTTTTCTGTTTCCTGAGTAGTAAAATGCACTGTTTTCCTTTGACAAATATAACAGTTTCTAAAAGGTAGGTTTCCTGTTATACTCATGCAAACATGATGGTGCACTGAGAAAGGCAGGAAAATGTAGTTAAAGAAAATAAGGAGAAGCTGGAAGAAGGTGGGATCAGTTCAAGAATTTACTTTTGGAAAGGAGGAAAATCTTTATGAGAAATCACAGGTTACCAAGCTATCTTCATTTATTAGCCCTTATCAATGTTCTTAAGTTTCTACTTTCTCCCCTCTTTAGTGCTCACCTACACTTTAAATTCTGTGAGAGAGAAGGGTTGCTGTTTTACACCATTTCTAAAGGGTCAGGCAGAAGATTTTCCTCAGAAGAGATTCAACACTTTAGGAGGAAGGATAAGCCTGTTGCTGTATGTCCTTAGTTCTCCAAGAGGACCATGACATAAGGGAAGTGATACCATGATATGCAAGTGAATGGGATTTAAGTGAAGAAGGGCTGTGTTTACCAGCTTCATTCTCCTCTGGAGCATCTGGGTCCAGTGGCCAGATATGGATCAGGATGATGGGAGATGGTCCTGGATGTAGTAGGAAACCTTGGTCTTTTCAATCTAAGGTCTTTAACAGCTCTCAGTTTAACTGAAGCATGGCCCATTTAGAGATTAAGGCTAGGTAAGAAAGATAGGGAAGCAAAGGATGAATGGCTTTTACCAAGTGAAAATTTTAAAAAAATCAAATTGGGAGAGGAAGACCCTCTGGCCAAAACATAAACAATTATTATTTATGTTCACTCTGAGCTAATCAGGGCCCAAAAGATGAACAAGTGAGGCTTGGCCTGAGGCTTATTGGCTAATCAATGAGAACCAGAGTGATTTTTTTGGAAGGAAGAAAGTGAAGCAAGGACACAGAATAAGCCCCTCCCCTTCCTTAAGGAAGTCATTGCTTCTAATCACATGTATCTGAATTTTCTCTTCCCGAAGTCCAACCCCCAAACTTCCAGGTTTAATACTGCCCTAAATAGTTTTTCTCTATGAAACATTCCAGCTTATCTTTCAAACTCAACCCCAAATACTTTGCTTCTTTCCTGATCCTTTCTGTGCATGACCTGATGCTTTCTAATTTCTTCACATTATGGAGAAACAGAAAGAATCTGAAATGGAAAGCTCAGTGTAGTTCTGGTCCCTAAATATACTCTAGGCCAGAGGCAAAGTCAAACCATTGGATTATTTAGATGAGGAATACAAAATGTTCTAGGTAGATAATCGGAGTAAGGTAAGCAATAGGCTGGCACAAATCTAGGTCCACGAAGAGTGGATGCTGTTTCCTAATCTTCACCAAAGTCTACCAAATGACTAGGCTGACTTCCTGCGGTTTTCATTACGATTGGACCTAGGGGAGATCACTTTTGTGACATCATCAGTCCTTTTAATACCACTCTGTGCCTGGCTCAGTCCTCTCACCATTCACAGAGAGCCATAATTTCTCTGCTCTGATCTCCCCTATTGACTTGAAACTGAGGAGATTGGGTCGGGGGCCTAAACCCCCACCACCACCCATCTCTCCTGGGCACACAAGGGGGTTGACTGACTCTAGGATGATTTTATTTACCCTTACGAGTTGCTCCTGCCTCTTTGTTAGCGCTTACATAATCACCTTACGTAAGCCCTAATGTGATAAACCATGCGTGCAGCCCCCCTCTTCGGACCTTACCTGCACCAATGCCATGCAACTCCTCCCACCCCCTCCCCAAAACAAACGCCAAGCAGCTCCCAATTCCGCCTTCCCTGACCCCTGCCCAGTCACCCGCCCCCCAAAAGGCCATGCCGGTCCCGGGATTCCAGCCTCCCCCCTCCTCTTCCCTCGGAGCGCCCCACAGACAACCCCAACAAACCCCCAGGCCCGGCCCTCCGGCTGGCCCCGCCCCCGCGCCTGGCCCCGCCCCGCGCCTGGCCCCGCCCCCGGGGACGCGCGCCCTTCCCCCCAAAGCTCCCACCGGCAGCCCCGGCTCGGGGCAGCCCCTGCTTCCTACCTCCCGAGCCCCGGACTGCTCCGTCGACAGGACCGGCGCTGGGCGGGCCGGGATTCCTAGGCTGTGGCTCCTGCCTTAGCTTCAGCCCCAGGAGACAGGACCTGAGCGGCATCTTCCTCCATATCGGCCCGGCTCCCCACACCGCCGGAGCCGGAAGTGAAGCTGTCATCGGCCTCCCCCTCCCTCCTCGGAAGGAGGTGGGGCTGAGCGACGGGGAAGTTGACCAATGGGATGCTGGAGCCTAAATATCACTAAGGAGGAGGTGAGTTCGGGGGCGGGTCCAAGAGCGGTGACGTAGGAGATTTGGAGGCCATCTTAGAAGAGGGCATTCGCCACGCCCTCCTTCGCTTCAGAGAGCGCCAACCCACTCCTGCCTTTCTTGTTTCACTTTGCTTGTTGCCAATCCATGGTAGTCGAGACGCGAGATGCTCGTTGGGTCACCTTGTGAGTGCAGAACGGATTGCAGGTTCGAATCCCACTTCCCCCAAGTCGTTTTGTGTGTGGGGGGGTTGCCAAGGTATATAAAACAATACCGCTGATAATCGACACTTAGTGTAAATTGACGGATTGATTCCCGTTCCCTGCTCAGTGGCAGCAATCACTGAAAACAAAGGTCAGGGAGGCCCCCCCCGGGCCCGGTTCTACGGAGGAGGAAGCTGAGGCTCGGAGAAGTGAAGCCGTCCCAGAGCCAGGCCGCCTTAGCAGCGGGGCTCAGAGCACCGAGGTGGCCTGGAGAGCGGCGGGGGCCAGTGAGCCAAAGTTACCCGGCTGTGCCGAGGGGGTGGGGGCACCCTGCATTGAGGAAGACACCGGGAGAGAAGAAAGGCAGCCGGAGAGAAGCTGGTGTGCCTTAAAGCAAGAAGGGCTTGTGGGGAGAGGAGGGCAGGAGGCCTGCAGGGCCAGGCCTGGGGGCTGCACCGGGCAGGGCAGAAGGCCTTGGGGTCAGGGAAGCGGGGCCCAGCTGATGGAGCGGAGAAGCCACGTGACCAGAAGGCTGCTTTGGCCCGGTGGGTCAGGTGACCTGGGGTGGGACGAGATGGGGGCGGGGAGCCCCCCCCCAGGCTCTGGAGGCCAGGCAGATGAGAGGGGACGAGAAGGCAGAGGATGCAGGATGTGCTCCAGGGGCAGAAGTACCAGGGTCTGGCAACTGGAAGGCGCTGCGGGGTGAGGGAGGGTGAGGACACTCCGTGGGCCAGGATGAAGGTGTCTTTGACAGAAACAGGGACATTTAGAGGAAGATTCGAAGGGAGGTCATGAGCCCAACTTTAGGCCTCCAGAACATCCAAGTCTAAAGTGCCGATAGGTAAATGGTGATGCCAAGGAGAGGTACGGAAGGTTTTTCTCGATGTGGTGGATATCTCTCTGAAGAACTTTGAAATCAGTTGGAAAACTTGGGAGATACTGGCACAAGACCGGCTAAAGGTGCTGTGTTCCATGAGCAAAACAGAATTACATTAGCTCAAATGTAGAGACATCTCCACGCGGAATGTTCACATGGACTATTTGTACCTGACTGGTGGTAGAATTTTCTGAGCTCATGTTCACCCGGCTACCTTTTCCAATACCGGTGCTGCTTAATGAGACTGTAGAAAATCATAAAATCTTACTGAATAGGCTCATTTCAGAATTCTGTTATATTATCTCATCTGAAAGTTCACTACAGCAATGCAATTTTTATACACCTTCCTAATCAATTTACAATTTCATCCCACCTCATACCTTTCATGGCTCCTCTTCCTCACACCTTTTCAGTTAAGAAAATTAATAAAAATTAAGGCCATTTTGCCAAAACTCCCTGTTTTCTTTTCATCTTTATCTCATGTTATGGAGTAGAGGAAGATGTCTTCCCCTACTGTTTCTTCCTTCACCCAGTCTTATAAAAAGTCCTCTCTTTACCAAGGCAAATATCTTTTTTTTTAGCTTTTGCAAGGAAAATGGGATGAAGTGGCTTGCCCAAGGCCACACAGCTAGGTAATTATTAAGTGTCTGAGGCCAGATTCAAACTCAGGTACTCCTGACTCCAGGGCCAGTGCTCTATCCACTGAGCCACCTAACCACCCACAAATACCTTTTTACATGCACAAATGATCCAAATCCATCCCATCTTCTCCAGCACATTGCCTCCTCTATTTTTCCCTATTGGCTGCTTCTCTGTTGCCTACAAACATACCCATGTTTACAGCTTCAAAAATCCCACCTTTGATCCCAGCATCCCTACTATCTGTGGTCCTATATCTCTCCTCCCTTTCATGGTTAAACTTGAAAAGGCCATCTACAATTTGTGCCTCCACTTCTCTTTTTTATTCTCTTAATTCTCAATACTCTACTTCTACCCTCACCATTCTCTTTTTTTAAAAAAAATATTTTTTTTATTTTTCCAATTATATGTGAAGATTGTTTAAAACATTCTTTTTTGTAAAGTTTTCTCCTTTCCACCCTTCTCTCCTCCCACCCTAAGATAGCAAGTGATATGAAATAGGTTATGCATACATAATCATGTTAAACATATTTCCATATTAGGCATGCCATGAAAGAAGAATCGAAACAAATGGGAAAACCACAAGAAAAAAAACAAATAACATTTTAAAAAGTGAAAATAATGTGCTTTGATCTGCATTCAGACTCCTGACTGGATGTGGATGGCATTTTCCATCACAAGTCTTTTAGTTGATCATTACACAATGGTTCTGTTACTGTGTATAAGGTTCTCCCACTCACTTCATTGAACAGCAGTTCATATAAGCCCTAAGCTTTTTTGAACCCTGCCTGCTCATCATTTCTTATAGTACAATAATATTCCTTCCATTACATTTAAATACCACAACTTGTTCAGCATTTCCCAATTGATAGACATTTACTCAATTTCTATTTCTTTGCTACCTTCTTTGCTACCCCAAAAAGAACTGCTATGAATATTTTTATATATGTGGTTTTTTAAACTTTGATTTCTTTTTTTTTTTTTTTTTTTTGGTTTTTGTAAGGCAATGGGGTTAAATGACTTTGACTTGCCACAGTTACATAGCTAGGTAATTATTAAGTGTCTGAGGTCACATTTGAATTCAGGTCCTCCTGAGTCCAGGGCTGGGTACTCTATCCACTGCACCACCTAGTTGTCCTCAAAGCTTGTGATTTTTTTTTTGGAATACAGACCTAGTAGTGGAATTGCTGGATCAAAAGATATATATGCACATTCTTATAACATTTTAGATATAGTTCCAAATTGCTCTTTAGAATGCCAACCATAGGGGGCAGCTAGGTGGCGTAGTGAATAGAGTACCCAGCCCTGGACTCAGGAGGACCTGAGTTCAAATGTGGCCTCAGACACTTAATAATTACCTAGCTGTGTGGTCCTGGGCAAGCCACTTACCCCACTGCCTTGCAAAAACCTAAAATAAAATAAAAAAATAGAATGCCAACCATACCATTCAACTGAAATTCCTCTTTCCAAAGAAACCAGTGATCTCTTCATTGTCAATCTTTTATTTCTTTTTTGATTTATTGGGGGGGGGCATTACAAGACAATGGGGTAAGTGGACTTGCCCAAGATCACACAGCAGGTTCTCCTGACTTAAGGGTCAGTGTTCTATCCACTTCAACACTTGGCTGTTCCCCATTGCCCCCATTTTTACCTCTTTGTAGTCTTTGAAATTGTTAATCATCTTCTCCTTCACATTTTCTTTTTTCTAGTTTTTATAGACACTACTCTCTACCAAATTTTCTTCTGTCAGAATTTCTCCTCTGATGCATCTTTATCCAGATCATGCCCACTACCTTGAGTATCCTCCAAACCTCTGTCCTGAGAACTGTTCTCTTCTCCATCTACATTGTTTCATTTGGGGTTCTAATCAGACTCAAAGAATCCAACTATCATCTCTATGCTGATGATTCTTGGATTGGTTTATTTAGCCCTAAGCACTTTCATGACTTCCAGTCTCCATACCAATTAGACATCTCAAATTAGATGTCACTCAAACATCTTAAACTCAATAAGTTTGATATTGAACTTAACAAACTCTTTCCTTTTCCATACTTCCTATAGATAGACATCTAGAGCTATAAATTTTATGTATATATAAATGCATATATATCTATTTATGTCGATCATGATATCACTTCTTTAGATATATATTTACAGATAGTTATTTCCTTCCTTCTCTTCTCTGACCCTGCTACCCACCTACTGCAGGCCTTCATTTCTTCACACCTGAACTATTATTGTAGAGAAGTACACTATTAATGTTTGTGTAACCCCTGTGTAAAGGGTGCCCTTGGCACTTTTCTGGGTCCAGAGAAACTCCCCAGAAATACAGTTTGTCTAATGCCCGTAAGTCTGGGAACATCCTGACAGGGCTGACTCTGAGAATCACGAGATATACCATAAATTTTATCTGAGACTCACCTGATGTTCTTGTTAATCTAATCTTTTGCTGTTTCTTCAATATTCCTGCTCCCTTCTAAAATTGCTCCCCCCCCCAGGTGCAGCTGGAGCTATGAGATAGTAAACTCCACCTGACCTAAGTCTCCCTGGTGCATGACTGTCCTGTACCACAGGAAACATGTTAGACCCTGACCCCCTTCTGTCTTTAATTGGCCTCCTATCTATGCTATGTCACATATGTGCAATGTTCTGACAAGGAAATACATCTGCTATTTCTGCTTCTGTACCCTGCTTGCTCATTATACCCCCACCCCTCAAAATACTATAAAAACTTTGCACATTCTTGGGTTGTTAGATTTGGGCTTAGCCCCTAATAACCCCCAGGTAAATAAAATTCCACTTCTAAATTTCATTTGGTCTCCAAATCGCTTTTTGGGGTACAACAGTAGCACCATTCTTATTGATTGATCTCCCTGCCTCAAGTCTTTCTTCATTATCCTCCACTCACCTGTCAAAGCAATACTTCTAAAGTTCAACTTTGACCATGTCATCCTCCCCACCACCACTACTCCCTATTCAAGAGCTATTTCATTGATTCCCTATCGCCTCCAGGATCAAATAGAAAATCCTCTGACTTTTAAAACCTTTTTTTAACTTGCCCTCTTCCTACCTTTTCAGTCTTCCTTCCTCCACAACTCTATGATCCAGTAGCATTGACCTCCTTATTTTTCTTCCCACAAAGACAGTATTCTGTGAATTTTTACTGGTTGTTCAACTCATTCATGGAAGTTTTTTCTTTCTTATCTTTTTAACTTTACCTCCCTAGTTTCCTTCAAGTCTCAGCTAAAATCTATTATGAGAAGTTTTTCTTGATTTGAAAAGTGAGGGGACTGAGCTTCTAAGTTCAGATGGTCTGTGAAATCTTCTCAGGGAGGGATACATAGCAAAAAGAAAAAAAAATACATGAAGAATGACTAAACATGTTGTGGTATATGATTGTAATAAAATATATATATATATATATATATATATATATTTTAGATTTTTGCAAGGCAAATGGGGTTAAGTGGCTTGCCCAAGGCCACACAGCTAGGTAATTATTAAGTGTGTGAGACCGGATTTGAACCCAGGTCCTCCTGACTCCAAGGCCGGTGCTTTATCCATTACGCCACCTAGCCGCCCCATAATAAAATATTATTATGCTATAAGAAATAACAAACAGGATGCTTTCAGAAAAACCTAGGAAGATTTAAATGAACTGATGCAAAATGAAGAAAATGAGAACATTGTACACAGTAATAGCAATTATTGTAGATTATCAGCAGTGAATGATTTAACTACTCTCAGCCATACAATGAATTAAGACAATTCCAAACAACTTTTAATGAAAAAATGCTATCCAGCACCAAAGAAAGAATTTGTGGAGTTTAAATTCAGATTGAGGGGGACAGCTAGGTGGCACAGTGGATAGAATGCCAGTCCTGGAGTCAGGAGGACCTGATTTCAAATCCGACCTCAGACACTTAATAGTTGCCTAGCTGTGTGACCTTGGGCAAGTCACTTAACCCCATTGCCTTAAAGAAATAAAAATTGTAAAGAATTCAGATTGATGCATACATTTTTACTCTATTATTCTTAGAGTTGTTTTTTTTTTTTAGTATCTGCATTTTCTTTTGCAACTTGGCTAATATGGAAATGTTTTGCAAGACTGTACATGTATAATCATGCCTTCTCAAGGAAGGGGAAAGAGAAAATTTGAAATGCAAGATTTTAAAATATGAATGGTAAAAACTTTTGTTTATATATAATTGAGAAAACAACAAAAGAAAAAGAAAAAAGAGAGAAGAACTAGAGAGCTAACTCTATTTCTCTAGCTTTTTAAAAAATCCCTCCCCTCCACAACCTCCAAGTTACAGCTACTTAGCTTATATCCTTTCCTAATTCTTCTTTACATACCCAGGGCCTAGAACATGTATGTTAGATGGGAAGTTCCTTGAGGGTAGAGACTGTCATTTTTTTTTCATCTTTGCATGAAAAGTCCCAAGCAGTGAAGGGTTCATAGTAGGTAATAAGTACATATCTGTTAAATCATCATTCAACTATACGTGGAGAAGAAAGAGCCAGGGACCCAGGTCTTAAAAGGATATCTTACTCTATCTAGCTAATGAAGAGGAGAGGTGGAGATAGAAAAGACTGAAAGGAAAGGAAATATCAAAGAAAGGAGGATATCAATAGATAGTTAATCCCTTCTTAGTCTGCTTGGAGGAGAAGATCACCACCAGAGAAAGCCATGAGAAAGATCAATTTAATACTATACTTTTCAAAGGGCACTGCAATAAAAACTGGAGATTTTAAAATTACATGAGAACCAGTGCTTACCTTTAGATGTTCAAAGTCAAGTTTGGAAGATTAAAACATAGGTTCGAAAGATGAAATACAGATAAACAAGGTGACTTATAGAAGTACTTAATGTGTCATTTACGATTAAATACAATATAGGAAATCAGAGGACAAAGTGTTCACTCAAGGCAAGAGTAGTCAGGAAATGCTTCATGGGGTGGATGGTGGGGTTAGGGCTAGGGACTCTTAACTTTGCTTTGAAGGAAGAATGGTAACCTCATGTAGCAGACAGAAAAGGTCTAGATTAGAATTCTGGCCCTATTGCTTCCTACCAGTGTGACATTAGACAAATTGGGTAGGCTCCCTGAGTCTCAGTTCTTTTGTCTGTAAAATAGAACTAATAATAATTATGGTACTGTAGCAGGGAGAATTAATTGAAGGAGGGGGTTTACAAGGATTAGTCAGGTGTTCATTTATCAGTGAAGAAATCCCTAAACTCTCTTACTCAGAAGAGTAAGAAAATTTTAATTCACAGATTACTGTAAAAAGTTCCAAATCAATTTACAGAGTTTTTTAGGGAGGTAGCAAGGTAAAGAGGTTGGTTTTTTTTTAAGAAGATAGTCAAGTTTAAACAAAGATGAAAATGAAAGGATGGAAAGTCAGGCTTTTTCAAAAAACTTGTGGAGAGGGATCAGGTGGAGTTATGGGCAGAAATTGGAGGAGTTACAGGTAGGACTGGGAGGAATTATGGACAGGACTGGGAGGAGTTAGGGGCGGGGTCAGGACAGCACTAGGGAGGGACTAAGGAGTGGCTGTCTTAATGCTTGAAGTGGGTGGAGTTTTAGATTAAATTTAAATTCTTAAATTAAGGTTAAGAATTTTGTAGCACTTTAACTGAAGGTATCAGGTTGTCTGGGAGTTAGGGGCTTGTTAACACAAGATAACTTTAAGGAATTTATGATATATGTTAAAAATAACTTGGAGTCAACTAGTTTAGATAGGATTAATATAGCCAAGTATTACTGGGTCAATATAGGAAAGGTTTAACAGTTTCAAAAAATTAGCTATTTTAGCAGATTGTCTGCTAGATAGATTCCTTGCTTATAGGGGTTTGCTTGTAAGGAAATTATTGTAACAATACCGAAAAAGAAAAAGATTATAACATTTGTCTCCTCATACATAAAAGGGGAAAGATTGCAATATATCTCTCTCTGCCCAAAGTTCCCCTTTTCAGTATCACTTTTCAAAGAGCTAGTAACCTCTTTGGGAAATTATTTGGGCAGTTGAGTATAAGATGACTTATAGGGGAAGGAGCCAAGAAGGAGAACAGAAACTGGAGGGGACCAGTTAAGAGACTACTTGAATAGCCTAACTATGAGGACAAAAAAACCTGGAGTAGGTGTGGCCTTGGGAAATAATAATAAGAATAACTGACATTTTAAAAGAAATTTAAGATTTCCAAAGCACTTTATATACACAACATCTTATTAAAGCATCCAGACAACCTCATCAAGGAGGCCCTAGAGATATTAATCACCATTTTACAAATAAAGGAACAGCCCCAGGGAGATCAAGGGACTTTCCCAAATTTTCAAAGCTAGTAAGTGTTAGTCAAATCTTCCTGATTCCAAGAAAAGGAAAGGAAGAGACATTTAACAAATGCTCCAAGATTTCTAACGGAATTCTCAGGTTTTGAACACAAATGGACAGGCAACAATAGGTAACACTGACAAAAAAGGTGAGTGTGGAGAAGTGACTTCCAGTCATAGGTTGGGCAATGACACCACTGGATGTTGTTGTAGCCCCTCCAGGAACATGTTGCCATCTCTCCCTCTCCCCACTTCCTTCCTATAATCTGCACATCTCTGGAATGCATCATGCCCCTCTACCTTCCTTCTTCCTCTTTCATGGGTTGTTTTCCTCATAAGAATGTCAACTTCTTGAGAATAGATCATCTTTTTCCTTTCTTACCACAGTGTCCAGAACATAGTAAGTATTTAATGGTTATTGACCCATTCTCCCCCTACACATTTGAAGTCTCTGGGAATAGAAAGTGCTCAAATGTAGAAAGTACATGTGGTCAAAGGGTAAATTCACAGTTCCTATTTACTGAAGGGCTTTTTTTGTTTTGTTTTGTTTTTTCAAGGCAAAATGGGTTAAGTGGCTTGTCCAAGGCCACACAGCTAGGTAATTATTAAGTGTCTAAGGTTGGATTTGAACTCAGGTACTTCTGACTCCAGGACCAGTGCTCTATCCACTGTACCACCTATCTGCCCCCCCTTTTATTCTTTTTTTCAGGGCTTCAGGAAAGTCCCTTTAGTGTACTCCCTTCTAGCCTCTGAAGGGAAATGCCCTTCTAGAGTCTTAAAACTTCCTTGTATCTGGTGTGACCTTGGCATATCTCTCAGTTCCCAAAGCTGCTACTCTGGGGAACACTTCTGACAAGATTTAGGGGAATTCTAGATGTTCCCATCTTTCAAGTTCAAAAGATCATTACCTGGGGGACTCCATTAACAATATCTGTGGTAATTCCAGATCTTCCTATGTTTCAAGTTCAGAAAGTCATCAGATGGTAAATAGGTGTGGGGAGGAGAGAATTCTCTCTCAAGAGATTTTCACCACTGGATTTAACCACCACTCAAACTCATTAATGCTGCAATGCGTAAGTCAGAACTGGCTTGCTATGTTTATAGATAGGTTTAGATGTGTGTCTGATTCTTGCAAAACATTTCTTGTTCAAGTCATATATCTTCATCCAATGATCAAAATACTTCACTTCTCCCAAAGTGATGAAACTTTGTTTCCTTTTTAGTCTTAATTGATCCCATGATTAGATAAATCTGACTGACTTTTGTGATTACCTTAATTGAGGTGGGAGTAGAAATATCCACTTTCACAAGGATAAATTGTATTTTAGAATTGGTCAGTTTTATGCTGGTGGGAAAATTCAGGATCAATCAGGGCTAAAACTCAAGGGAAAGATCAGTCTCTGATTTGGGAATTAACTGCAAAAGCTTTATAACTGAATTGTGCTGACTGTATGATATCACCAAGGAAGAATGTGATAAGGCAGCCACAAAAGTTAATTTGGTCTTAGGACACATTACCAAAGGTCATGGTCTCACCTTTGTTCAATTCTGGGCAAGTAGGGGAGGTCACCTGAGGACTTTAGGCCTCAATGTGATGTCATATAAGGAGCTGTTGAAGGAACTAGGATTTTTTTTCCTCTGGAGATTTAGGAGGGCATGTGGTGATTATCTCCAGGTAATAGAACTAGGTTCCACTCCCTCCACCATTCTTACTAGCTTTGTGTTTAAAAAACGGTTACCTAGAGTGACTTTAACAAAAGACAAACAAGGTAACATTCTTGTGTTTATTGTTTACATTAAACCTGCGGGCAATCATGCCTGAAAGAGAACTCTTGAAGAACTAGGCTCAGAAAGATTTTTGGGGGGAGCACAATGATGTTTTGTCCTTTGTTTTCAAAGAAGACAGTGACATCAGCATACATGAATTGGATTTGAGTCAGGAGGTGCTGTGCTAAGTCACCAGCCTCACTTTCTCCTCTGGAGTCATCTGGGTTCAGTGACCAGATATAGATCAGGATGACTTGAGGTGGCCCAGGTTGTGAGGTAATCAGGGTTAAGTGATTTGCCCAAGATCACACAACTATTAAGTGTCTGAGGTAGATTTGAACTCAGACCCTCCTGATTCAAGACTAGTACTCTACCCACTATGCCATCTAGCTGCTCCAAGAACAGATTTTATACACTAGCACAGTCAGAAAGTGGGGTCTTCACTAGGTAGAATTTTCAGTACTTGTCCATCAAAGGAGTTCCCTGATGTGGTTTGGAGTTATGCCCATTAAGGGACCAAGGATCATTATCACTAATTTTATTAAGTTTCTGGAAAGACCTCTCCTTACTCTGGACCTTGGGACTTATCAGTTATGCTAAAAGACCTTTACAAAGTATGGGGATAGGTCTTATCTTGATGGGATCTAAGGGGACAGGGAGGCTAGCTTGTTTAAAGTTCAGCCTTGATAATTTGAGACATTCTATGTGAAAAGTGGCTTTTTTTTTAAAGCACTTCTATTCTTAGAGGTAGAGGAAAATAAGTCACATTTATATATGTATGTATATATATATACATATATAAATGATCAAAATTTATTGTTCACAGTGTCTATGGGAAAAATCTTCAAGTCTCAGTTTTTCATCTGCAAAATGGAGATTTTTGCATTATCTCATCCCACCAGGGTTCTTGCTTTTTAAATTGTAAAGTACTTTATATATATAAACCAGAGAATATTATTATTTTTAATATTTAGAAAGTTATATAGAAGATATGTTTTATATATATATGTGTGTATATATATATATGTATATATATATATACATATATATATATATATATATTCTGCTTGGTTCTAGAGGTCGGAACTAGGATCAGTTAGTAGAAGTTAGAGAAAAGTGTTTTAGTTCAACAAAAGGAAGAATTTCTTAACAGTTCCAGCCTTCTAAAGTTGAGTTCCATATGATTGGAGATCTTCAAACAGAGACTATTTGAAGGTCTTTTTACCAGATGTTTTAAAGTGATTCTGTGCTTCAGGTAGGGAATTTGATGATTTCTAAATTTTCTTTCTGTATAAAACCCTGCCATTTGGATTATGAAAGTGATTGATTGTGGTTTTGATAAAAGTAGAAGTACAGAAAGCGATTGAGTAATAGGGGCTCATTATCTGCTTCAGCTAGAGCACAGCCCAATGTATACTGCTTGGAGTGGGAGATGGGGTCTTTCTGGCCATTTTTGATGAAGGCTGTAGCTTTATCATACTAAAGGACTTGTGCTTTGAGGTGACAAAGTAATCCTCTTGTTAGTCTCTTGGGTGCCTGTATCTAAGAGGAGTAGCCACTGAACCAGGAAGAAACGCCTGTACCCATTTGAGCTGAACCCAGCTCAAACCAGTTTGAAACAGCTGATTAAATGTTCACTATGAGCATTCACACCATTGGCAAAATGCTATTAATTCAGACCTTGACTTATTGTTTTGTTGACTGCCAAGATTTAAGAAAGTGATAGAGGAAATGTTAATATTTTAGATTAAACTTAAATGTGTCTCCTGCAAACAGTTTCCCCCCTAATAACTAGCCTTTAAACATTTGCTAGTATACTTCAGCATTCAGTGGAATTTCAAGAGAGGAACAATTTTTATTTTCATTGCCTTCTTCCTCTCTCCAGAACCTAGGCCATCAACCCAAGACTTTCTGTCTCTCTGTTAGCATGAGAAAGGAGGAAGATTCATTTTAAAAAGATAAACAAGAGTTTTTAGATTTTAATGAAACCCAAATCATTGGGATATAACTTGCATCCTTCAGGAGTAAGTTCTAGAGTTGATGATGGAAAAAAGGGCAGTCAAAAGCATTCTGACACTCTTCAAATACCCCAAGGAGGTCAAAGAAAGAAAGAAACTATATAAATCAAAATATTCATAGCAACACTTTTTATAGAGAAAGAAAGAAAGAAAGAAAGGAAAGGGGGGGTAGCTAGGTGGCGCAGTGGATAAAGCACCGGCCCTGGAGTCAGGAGTACCTGAGTTCAAATGTGGCCTCAGACGCTTAATAATTATCTAGCTGTGTGGTCCTGGGTAAAACCTAAAATAAAATAAAAAAATAGAATGCCAACCATACCATTCAACTGAAATTCCTCTTTCCAAAGAAACCAGTGATCTCTTCATTGTCAATCTTTTATTTCTTTTTTGATTTATTGGGGGGGGCATTACAAGACAATGGGGTTAAGTGGACTTGCCCAAGATCACACAGCTAAGTAATTATTAAGTGTCTGAGGCCGGATTTGAGCTCAGGTTCTCCTGACTTAAGGGCCAGTGTTCTATCCACTTCAACACTTGGCTGCTCCCCATTGCCCCCATTTTTACCTCTTTGTAGTCTTTGAAATTGTTAATCATCTTCTCCTTCACATTTTCTTTTTTCTAGTTTTTATAGACACTACTCTCTACCAAATTTTCTTCTATCAGAATTTCTCCTCTGATGCATCTTTATCCAGATCATGCCCACTACCTTGAGTAGCTAGGTGGCGCAGTGGATAAAGCACTGGCCCTGGAGTCAGGAGTACCTGGGTTCAAATCCAGTCTCAGACACTTAATAATTACCTAGCTGTGTGGCCTTGGGCAAGCCACTTAACCCCATTTGCCTTGCAAAAACCTAAAAATAAAAGGGGGATGACCTTTAATTGGAGACTAAATAAATCATGTTAATCTGAACATGATAGAAAACTAGGTGGAATAATGTATAGAGTGTTCCTGCTCTTTTGGGAGTTGAAAAGATCTGAATTCAAATCCAGCCTCAGACACTGAATAGTTGGATGGCCCCAGGGAAATCACTTAACTTCTGTTTGTCTCAGTTTCTTCATCTGTAAGTTGGGGATAATAAGAACACCCACTTCCCAGGATTTTTTGAAGTTCAAATGAGATGGTGTTTATAAAGCACTTAGCACATTGCCTGTAACATAAGCATCATTTAAAGCATCATAAGCATCATTTAAAACGTTAGCTGTCATTTTTATATAATTGTGCCATTCTCTAGGCCCCAGGCAACTCCTCAAATATTATAAATTCAGGTTAGTAGAGGAGCCTCATCAAAAAGACCACTATGTCAATGAAATCATAGCTCTGGGCCTAAAAGCAAACAAGGAATATGAAGACTTCAGAGAGATATGAGAAGCTTTATATGGACTGATACAGAGTAAAGGAAGTACTTCCAGGAGAATAATATATAAATAATGACTGTGGGTATAGATTGTTGCCTAAGGTATTGGATACAATTGCTATATGGCTTGGTTTTGCTTTATACAGTTTTTTTCCCTTTGTTACCAGATGTATAGTTATTGGGGAGTAAGGAGATCTGGAAATGTGGTGTATCTGGAAATGACTGTGATTAACTACAAAAAAACTTACTGGAAAAAAAGAAAAAGAACAGATAAGATGAACTGGATGAAACTCCACATTGGGATGAAACTGGAGCCTCTGTTTTCCTGAATATCCATTTAGTTGTTTAATGATTGTATTTTACCCCTTCTTCAGTTTCCTCATCTGTGAAATGGGAAGAATAACAGCACTGACCTCATGGGATATTTATGAGGATCTAGAGAGATATACATATAGCACTTTGCAAAACTTAAAGCATCATATAAATGTTGGCTATTATCATCATTATTATTATTAGAAAATAACTACCCCCCAGCCTATCCATTCAAGTTACTATAAGAATAATTGTATGATTAAACTTGAGAGTGTGTGTATATGTGTGCAATTGAATTGTATTAAATAAATCTGGGGAATATTGTGAATTAGTCTCCATATCTCTACCATCTCCTTTGGAACCTAGCATGACCTTAGCGGATGTGGTGGAAGAACAAGAGGAACCCTTGGAAAAGATGATGTTGAAGATTCTGAGGAAATAGAAGAAAAGGAGTAGAGAAAAGTTCCAAGAGCATAAGTGAAAGGGTTAGCCACAGGAAAAATAACTGTTCCTCTAAAACAGATGAGGAGAAAAAAATGCCTAACAGAATAGACATTTAGAGAATTTCTCTGTCTCCTTTACTGGATCTTCATTCAGGTTATATCCACTAACCTTGGTTATCTTCCAAGACTATCTTGGGTCCTCCTTTCTTCTTCCATTATGCTGTTTTGCTTAGTGATATCATCAGCTCCCATTTATTCAATTATCATCTCTACAGATTATTCTCAAATTTTTAAAATTCTTTTTTTTGGGAGGAAGGAGGCATTCAATCTTGTGACTTGCCCAAGGTCATACATTTAGTATCAAGTGTCTGAGGTCACATTTTCTGACTCTATCCATAGCTCCATCTAGCTGCCCCTCAGATTGATTTATTTATTTAGTCCTAACTTTTCTCCTGACCTCTAATCTTCCTACATCTCCAACAACCTCTTAGAGAATTTAAATTAAATATCCCTTACAAATCTTCAAATCAGTATGTTTAATACTGAACTCATTATCCTTCCCATCAAAACCC
The DNA here is from genome assembly GCF_037893015.1 of Macrotis lagotis. Classification (NCBI taxonomy): domain Eukaryota; kingdom Metazoa; phylum Chordata; class Mammalia; order Peramelemorphia; family Peramelidae; genus Macrotis; species Macrotis lagotis. The sequence goes on from NC_133659.1 coordinate 163,645,806, forward strand.
TCTCCTCCAAAACTCTCTCACCTTGTCAAGAGCATCCTCAATCACCTAGACTTGTAACCTGGGTGTCATATTCCACCACTCACTCTTACCTCTCAAGAGCAGATCTTTTAGCAAGTCCTGTGATTTCTACTTCCACAACATTTCTCATGATATCATTGACACTTCTACCTTATCTCTGACACTTCTACCACTCTGGTGCAGGTCCTTATCACCTTACACTGGAACTGTTGAAATAGCCTTCTCTCTGGTTGGTCTTCCTGCCTGAAGTCTCTCATCTTCCACTCACCTGTCAAAGTGATAATTTTTTTTCAGGTTTTTGCAAGGCAAATGGGGTTAAGTGGTTTGCCCAAGGCCACACAGCTAGGTAATTATTAAGTGTCTGAGACTGGATTTGAACCCAGGTACTCCTGACTCCAGGACCGGTGCTTTATCCACTGTTCCACCTAGCCACCCCCCCAAAGTGATATTTCTAACCTTCAGATTTGAACATGCCACACCCTCCCTCTCCCTTCATTAAGTAGTTCCTCCCATGGCTTTCTATTGCCTCCAAGATCAAAGAGAAAGTCCTGTTTGTCTTTTAAAGCTCTAACTTGCCTGCCTACCTTTCCAGTCTTTCTGCCTTTCTCCACATACTTGAGGATCTACAGCCACAGGGCCTCCTTGCATGTCTTCCTACAGGACACTTCTTTCCCCTCTTCTGTGCATTTTTTACTAACTGTACTCCATTCCTGGAATTCTCTTCCTTGTCATCTCTGCCTTCTTTCAACACAGCCTGCAAGAAGCCTTTCTCAAACCCCCTTTATGCTCATGCCACTTGAGATTATCTCCAAGTTATCCTCTGTAGAGCTGTTTAGTTGTTTGTGTGTCTTTTCCCTATTTATAGATATATATCCCCAGTGGTTAGCACAGTCTTAATAAATAATTGTTGACTTAAAGACATCAATAATTCATGGTTTCACTCTTTTCCATGAATCAAGTAATCTTCTGAGAGGGAAGAGAATATAAAAATGAATTAAAGCAAACCACCATAGGGAATTGACTAAAGATTGAAAAAAAAGGATGAAAAGGGGCAGCTAGGTGGTGTAGTGGATAAAGCACCATCCTTGGAGTCAGGAGTACCTGGGTTCAAATCCAGTCTCAGACACTTAATAATAACCTATCTGTGTGGCCTTGGGAAAGCCACTTTAACCCCATTTGCCTTGCAAAAAAAAAAAACTAAAAAAAAAAGGATGAAAAAAAGGAATGCCAAGCATTTGAAACTGTACAAACGAGTTCACTGCTTCTCTGGATAGTAGCCTAGAAGGCAGGTGGTGGTGTAACCCTTAGTTTGGGAACTGGCAAAGAAAGAAGTTGAGATTGAAGCAGTTGACAGAACTAGAATAGAGGCACACTCAAATGGTCAGCCATGGGGTTCAAAATGAGAACTAGAATACTATAAAACCTCTCAGCTCACACACCCAACCTAGATTCTCTGTTCCAACTTCCCCACTGTGCCTTCAAAAAGAAAGTAGCCACCTTTAAGTTTTGTCTTTTTAATAAAAAATAAACTGTTTGTGGCAAGATGTATACTTTTCCAAAGACAAAAACAAAGGGGAAGAATAGAGGGAGGTTGCATCTGTATGGAGACTAGTAGGGTGGGGAAGTGCAGAGGCAAAGTTGAAAGAGGCCAGGTTGGTCAGATATGTGCAAGGCTCAGTTTAACCCACTCCCCATAATTCTATGGGGGTGGGAGGGAAATTGGATATTGTTCCCCATTGCATCAGGAGAAATGAAACCTTGGGAGAAAACACCCAAAGGTCATTTATGAAAACACTGGGATAAGAGGGGATGTGGCCCTCTTCTCAGATCAAAGTAAGACAGGAGTGCTGGTGAATATAATGGTCTGAGTCCCAGCACAAGTTGATTAGGTTTCCAACCAGGGTCAATGACTGTGTTGCTTGGGAATATTATCTTAAGAGGATTTCCTAGAGTGACCAGTTTCTGGAGCGTCTCTTGGAATGGGTTATGACCACCAAACAGGTCCAGCACTAAGGGCAGTCTCCTGAAAAGAGAGGTTCCACCCTATGTTCTTCATCAGAAGAAAGTACCTAGGTCTGGCATGTCCCTGCAAGATGGGTCATGTCCAAGGGATGGTCTGAAGCTGCTGGGTGTGCTTCTCATTATTTCCTTGGAGTGGCTCAGAGTAGCAGAGGAAGGACGAGTTTCTCTTGGTAAAAGGAAGGTGACTTTCTCTTGCCATCTCTTCCCATTTGTTATTGTAGGGTCACCCCAACAATTTCCTTTGTTAGGGTCAGGTTATCTTTACCAAGGATAACTCTTTGCCATACCATAATATCCATTACAATCTTTCAATGTCTCATGTGCTGCTGTAGGCTCTATGCCACTTCAGTCCCAAGCTGGTTGTTATCCGCATCCACGCCCCCTCCATTCAGGGTTCTGGTATCCTTGGGAGGCTGGAGAGGAGGATCTCCACTTAAAGGAGCTTTTTCCCCTGGAGGCAAGGTACCACAGCCCTGGACTTTCCTTTGTGCTTGGAGTGTCCGAAGTGGAGAAGAGGCAAAGCCAATTAAGACCCCTGAGAGCACCAAAGCCAAAAGGACAGTGACAATGATGAAGTGGGGCCAGTAGGATCTAGGAGTGATCAGGGGGGTTGGTCCCCCAACAGTCAAAGGGGTTTCTACCCGTTCTCTGGGTATTCCTGCCAATTCTGGGTCCAGGGGCAAGGGGTCCTCCTGGCTTTGTATCCAGTAGGAGACAATAGGATGCATGAAGCCACTCTCAGTTGCCCAGCACTGGTAGAGGCCTCTAACTTCCTCCCGAAGTAGGAGTATGAGGGAACCATTGTAGACTGCTGAGGAAGAAGTCTGAATGGGGGTTGTATTGTGAGTCCAGTAGTAGGTGGCTAGGGTGGAGGTTTGGGGACAGGGGAGTTCCAAGATGGAGTGAAGAGGAGCCAGGACTTCTTTAACTATGTGAAGAGAGAAGAGGAAAGTTGAAGGTTGAGAAAGTAAGCAGGTAGAAAGAAGGACTTTTATCCATATCACCTTCTGACATTTAGGACAAGGATCACTTTGGATTTCCTTACTTTACTTTTTTTCATTGTTAAAAGAATTCCTTGGGCAATGGGGAGGCAGATATGTGGGAGACAAATACAGGGGAATGTTTGAATTTGTCAAACAGGGAGGAACAAGACTCTAGAAAATTCCCTACCCCAACTCCAGCTGCAACTCTGGTCTCAACCTCTGCTCTAAATCAAAACCTGAGTCCTAAACCTAAACCTGACCCTCAACTTTAGTTTTAGACCAAACAACTTGCTCTCTACTTCTACAGTACCCTGTTTCTCAGCCTGTCCTATTTCCACCCAGATGCCTAGGTAGAGTTTTAATGAATAAAATTCCTGGCAGGGGAAAGGAAAGATCATCCCTCAATCCTCTACACTACCACCCAGCATTACACCCCTTTCTTTCCTCCTAGTCATATTCCATACTCACTGAGCTGGGGTAGGCTCTGGGGTCGGTGACTTCTACCCATGGGTCCATTGGCACATGCCCATGCTGGGCTTCCTACATCTATGTCCTGTTTCCAGGAAGTTCTGGAGAGATAAGAAGGCAGAGATGATAAGTTGTTGGAGCTTAGGAAGGGAAGAGGGAAGGGTGGAGGCCAGAAACCACTCTAGGAGCTTTAGAAAGCATCACATTGGGAGTAGGTCAAAGATCTTAAAACTGTCTTGGGCAATGGAACTAGATAGCTGGGAGAGGGGAGAAACATATGTAGAGACATGGCAAAAATGGTATATCTCAACACAACCATGAGGGGAAGGAAAGAGAAGGATATTTAAGCCAATATGACAAGCCAAAGCAGGCTGGGAGACAAGCCAGAATTTGAATCTATATATTGCAAAGGGTAAACTTCAAACAAGAGATTCCCTCAAGACAACCACATCAGAGCACAGTGCAAGAAAACCAGAGCAAAAAGGCAGTGGAAAACCTTATTTCTGTTCCACCATCTTTAGAGCAAAAATGGTGATCCAGGATACAACTTACGAAGAATTGAAAATGATGCGGCAGACTTTTTCAGCAGGGTCCCAGGCACAGTGAGGGTCCCTGGCAAGGACACACTCTATACAGCTTTCATAGACACTGCAGTTGGCTCGGGGGACCCTCAGAAGTCCCTTGGAGTAGCCCACAAATAGTGCTCCCTGGGGGAAGGATGGATAGAAAGATGTGTCACCCTGGGTGAGGAAAGCCCAAGACCAGCCCAAGTGTCCCTTTCCCCAGGAGAGACCCATACTATGAGAATCAATCCCCTTGACAACCAACAAAGTTCCCTTCATCTCCTTCCCCACTTAAAGTGGGACTTGGATCCCTTCCCACCTGGGCAGGTGCCAGAAGTAGGTTTCGGATGGGCTCAGGTTCCTGGAATAGCTGAATCTCTTCCACCAGATGTGTTTCATTGTGCTCACCTACCACAGCCTTGTGGAGAGAACCTGTGTCTGGTAGGGATATAGAAAGAGGAGACTGGGGCACTTGGAGAAGGAATTTTGGCTTCTCTTATTCCTTCTTCATTCTGCTTTCTTTTCATATAAGATTTCCTTTTCTAGGTTTCCCCCTTCCAGCTATCAAAAAAGTTGGTGGGTTTTTTCCCTCTTTCTGAGAAAACTTATATCCTTCTACTAGATCATCTCTACGATTTCTTGTAACTCTAAATTTCTACAAGATGGATTTCAGAGAATACTCCTTAAGAATTCCCACCTCCTCCACTGCCTTCTCTTTTCTTCTGGGACCCTAGCTACCCTTTCCTTCCTTCTTAGTTCCCCCCATCTCCAGATCTGAGAGGCATTGTGGCAGATTGGAAGGAACCCTGTACTTAAAATACAGAAACCCGAATTTGAATTTGACCTCTGACATTTTCCAACTCTTTTGTGGTTGAATCAATTCTTTATTGTGTTCATCTATTCCTTACCCCATTTGGGGGTTTCTTTGGCAAAGATACTATAGAAATTTGCCATTTCTTTCTCCAGCTCATTTTACAGATGAGAAAACTGAGACAATCAAGGTTAAGTGACTTGTCACATAATTAGTAAGTATCTGAGGTCATATTTGAGCAAGTCACTTTCCTTTTCTAAACCAGTTTGTTTCTCTGTAAAATCCACTTATAATATTTATGCTGCTTCTCTTGTTGAAATGTAGAAAAACACTTCATAAATCTCAAGATGCTATAAAATGGATCTCTAGAAGACATCTATGACTTCCCATATCAACTCCCTTTTGTCTTATTAAAATTTCTCTGAGAGGAATCTTTAAGCACTTACTGGTGCCCAAGTACATGACCAAGTAGCCTTTTCCACTGATGTCCTTGGCCATCTCCACAGCCAGTTTGGTGTACTCCACATCCAGTTTCACCAACAGGGGTTTTCCTACAACCTTCTCATCCATCAGGAAATGTTCTTTCACGAAGGTCAAAGCTTTGTCAGAGGAGGGACCCACAGAACACTGAAGCCAAACAGAGGTAAGATTTAAAACTACCATTTAATGCCCCCCACCCCCCATTATCCTCCTTTGAGTTCCTCTTTCCATGTTGCCTTCAACTGTAGATGGAAGATGATGTGATAATAATCAGTATATGTAAGGTGCTTTGTAAATCTCAACAGCTTCAATGGGACAGGTGCTAAGAGTGTTCCTTATAGTCAGAAAGGCATGAGTTCAAATCCTGCTTCAAATACAAATCCTGTGACCCTGGGCAAATCACTTCACTTCTGCCTGCCTCAGTTTCCTCCTCTATAAAATGAGGATGATGATAATAGCATTATCTTCCAGGGTTGTTGTAAGGATCAGATGAAATAATATTTTCAAAGCATTTTCCAAACCTTAAAGAGTTATATAAATGCTAGTCATTTTCTGTTGTTTTAAATCTTAAAGCACTGTAAATATCAGTACCTTTACTTACTAATTAGAACTCCTCACTTTCAGGCTGACTCATTTGGGAGTATTTAAAAGGCAGGATTTTTGTCCCCTTTACCCTCTCCCCTTACCCGGGTTCCTAGCTCAGGTCTTCCTCCATGTCTTTCTGTACTTCCCTTTGGAGCTACCAACCCACATAGTAAGGTTGGCAGGACAGATTCTGGGTGTACACAGAGACAGGGATTGACCCATACTTATCAGGCCTGGAAGGTGGAGCTTGGCAGGTGTGTAGTGTTCTAAGGTGTGGACTTACACTGCCAGGGCGGGGGTTGCTCACAGGGCCACTATATGTATTCCATCGGGAGCTTTCTTTGTTCATCTCCTTGTATTTTCCCTCGAAGACCTTTTCAATGTCTGAGAGAGAGAACTCGCAGACCGCAGAACTTCTAGTCTCTCCAACCTGCCTGAAGATACACACAGGGACTGAAATAGTCTTCTGACTGCCTACCTTTCCTTCTTCAGGAAGGGCAGTGCTCAGCATTTAGAGATTCCCTCAGTGATATTGGCCACCCAGCCTGGGGCAGGATCTTTGCCCAGCATGTGATCTGAAGTGGCATTATCCTTAATGAGGATTAATTGAGGCTCAGGCCCAGGGGCAGGTGGCGGGCACAGATGGGTGGAGGTGTTTCTTACACCTGCTCTTCTTGCTTGGTCTGCCCAGGACTGAGCTGCTAAATGGGAGAGATAGTGAGAATGGCAGAATTACAGAACCCAGATCTCAAAAAAATCTCAGGAACAGAAAGGGGATGCTGGAAACTAAATTTCTCTATACCTTCAAGCCAAATCACAGATCTCTCTCAGACCAGATCTTACAATTAACCAGATTTCTAGATGCTCTCCATATAGGGCTATTGGAACAACAAGTAGCTCTCTCTTTAAAAATTAAAAAATAATTTAAAAACTCAGATAATTTGAGTGTCTCACCCTTCAATTACCAGATCTCTCAGACACCAGATCCATACAGATATCCAAGAGTTCTAAGCTACCAGGATTTCCCCCCACTTTACCCCTGAGCAACTGAGCCTCTTACTCACCATTGGGATGTGAAGACTGCATAGACTTTGGGAGAGGCAGGAGGGTCAGCAGGCATCAGGACTGCATGACGGATCACGTTGAAGGGTAGCTGGCCAGCCTGGCCACAAAGCATCTGAGCTTTCAGGAATGTCGTCCACTTCTTCTGCAGCAGCTTCTCTCCCCCTACGTCATTCTGTAGAGCAGAACCAAACATTAGGACCCCTTTCTTTGTTACACTTTAGAATCCACCCCCTCCTGTCATCCTGACCCATTTCCAGCTCCTCCATCCTATCCCAAAGGTCCCCTCTGACCTTACAGACTCGTGCTACTCGGGAGATGGTGAGTTTCTCGAAGAAGTCAAATTCTTTGGCTGTTTCCCCAAAGAAGAAGTAAACGACCTGAGTAGAGGGGATGGAGGCCACAAAGGAGGCATCCGCTTCAGGGGGGAAGAGGAGATGGGGTTAGGGTCTGGGAACTGGAACCCACAGGCTTAGGTCCCTCCCCTAGCCCATGATACCAAGGACCCCAGAAGCTAAGTTGCCTAAATGTCTGGTTCCTCTGCCTAATCCAGGTCCTAGGATGCTGTGATTATATGCCAGATAGAGTTGTGGGATCAGGGCTGAGGTTGGAAGCCACCAGAACCACATGACTCAGGGGTCCTTACGCTGGAGCCATCGGAGGAAAGCATCAGTCTTGAGGACAGGCTGGGTTCCCAGTGTTCGCATCAGGATGGGCTCATTGCCCAGGAAGTTGTTCATGGTGCCAGTGTAGAGCATTCCATCTGAGGTGGCAGTAGGAAGAAACAGAGTGATTGAGCTTTAGCAAAGTTTCTCTAACTCTCCTGAGATGGGGGAGGGCCTGGGGGAACCAGTCTTTTGTCTTACTTTGGTCCCCTTGACTGTTCATTTGCCTACCTCCCTTCCTCCCTTCCTTCCTTCCCTCTTCTCTGGATTCTTGATAGAAGATTTAGATTCATACTGGGGCTTTGGGCATGTCATTTCATTTTTCTGACCTCATTTTCCTTTTTTTTAATTTAATTTAAGGCAATGGGGTTAAGTAGCTTGTCCAAGGTCACACAGCTAAGTAATTAAGTGGCTGAGGCCGAATTTGAACTCAGGTCCTCCTGACTCCAGGATCAGTGTTCTATCCATTGTGCTACCTAGCTTCCCCCTCATTTTCCTTTTCTGTAAAATGAAGAATTTAAACTAGCTGATCTATAAGATTTCTACTAACCTTAAAAAAAAGTCTAACATAGCTGATATTTATATATTGATTTAAAATTTGTAAAGATCTTTATATAACACTATTCAATTTAATCTTCACAACAAACTATGAAATACATGCCGCAGGTATTGTTATCCTAATTTTATGGATGTGGAAACTCAAGCTCAGAGAGGTTAATATCCTTGCCCATGATCACACAGCTTATTAAGAATTGGAGGGGCAGCTAGGTGACACAGTGGAGCATTGGCCCTGGAGTCAGGGGGACTTGAGTTCAGATCCAGCCTCAGACACTTACTAGATGTGTGATCCTGAGTAAGTCATTTAACCTGGATTGCCTCCAAAAAAAATTGTTGGTAGAATTTGAACTCAGACTTTACTCCAACTCCATCCACTAAATCACACTGCTGCTTCCTATAAGCCTATGATTCTTCTCCAATTCAACTGCATCTCTTATAGAAGCCAGAATGACTTAAACTTTTTCTTATTATGTCACTCTACTGCTCAAAAGCCTTCAGTGGTTTTCCAGTCACTGAAAACTGAGATCCCATGTGATCTAGAGCAATCATACCTTTTCAACCTTATTTCCAATCACCCAACTTCATTACTGTTTGACTTTTCTTCACTGATACATGTTTTGTTTCTCCTTTATCTCACTGGTCTCTTAACCATATCTCCTTTTACTTTCCTCCAAAATTTACTCTGAGATCTTCTCTTGCCTCTTCCTTTCTAAAAGTCAGAGGCTGAGATATGGGAACATATAAGACCAAGACTTCTGACTTCCCTTCTTGTGTTTGTGACTGTCTTTTCAAACCTGCAAACTGGAGATCCCCAATGATGAAGACCTAGGGAAGAAACTAGGGAGGGGAACTGGAGGGGAATTTGACACTTACCCACCAGAACTGCAGTGTGCTTGTGGGCAGGGTCAAAGGGGCTCTGTCCTTTGCCATCCAGGATTTTCTCTTCTGGGATAGGAACCAGGGAATAGTCTTGCTTCAGCTCCTGGGTTGTTAGTGGGGAGAGGAAAGAAAGACCAAGTTGATGGAGTCTCAAATCTGAGAAATAAGTTGTGTGGGAGAGGAGGGAGAAGGGATAGCTAAATCTTGGGGCCTAAAAGTCAGAATTTGAGCATCTAGTATGCCAGCATTACATATTTGGGGAAAAATTATCCAGAGGGTGAGTAAAGAAGGAGTGTTTTTTGGTTTGTTTTTGGTGGGAGGAGAGAGATAAGCCTGGATGCTAGAACATTCTCCCCAAAATAGTCTTCTGAAAAGTAGGAGATTGTGGGCTGAGGATGCCTAAGTCCCATATCAGAAAGGGAATATTTTTCAAGGGATGGAAAATGGGTTGTGGCTGGGTTAGAAGGAAAAGCCAGGAGGCCTAAGGACTCACTATGAAGGTACAGGCTGGGCTGAAGGCAAACGTTCCACAGGCATAGAGCTGAGAGGCATTGACAGCCACTAGGACTCTGATGAAGTTGAAGCATTCAGTCTGGAGGACAAGGGGGGGGGGCAATATTTTCCGGATGTTATTTGCCTGGATACCTGAATCCCTCCAAAAGTAGGACCCAAGGTTGACCCAATGTGGAGCACTAGGAGGAGAGGAGCAAGGGTTTGGGGGCACTGGAAGACAGGGTTAGAAACTAGGAAAGAGGGGCAGTGAATCTAAAACCCTTGGAGTCAGGAAGATCTGAGTTCAAATCTAGCCTGAACTTTCCTAACTGGATTTAACCCTGATTGTCTCAAAACAAAAGAACAAAAGGGAAACTGAGGAAGAAAGGCAGAAACTAGGAGAGCAAGGAGAAGACTGAGGAGACACAGGAAAGACAGAGGAGCAATTATGGGAGAGATGCATAGAGAACAGGGGAGGAGGCAATTCTTATCTGACTTGTTGCTTCTCCAAATTTTGACAGTGTTGACTGTCCCCTCCTATTGGATTCTCTCTTCTTCCTTGGCTTCCCTGACACTGTTTTCTTCTGATTTTCCAACCAGCTTTCCATAGTCTGGCTCCCATTTTACCTTTTAAGATTCATTTCATGTTACTTTCCTTACAAAAATGCTCTTATTTGCTAAGCTGGCACAGTTGCAGTTCTCTGAACTGTATTCTTCCTTCAGTTCCTTTTATCTTGGCACAGCAAAAATTCCATTCCTGGAATGCATTTCCTCCTCACCTCCATTCCCTGGCTTCCTTCTAGGCTGTTAAAGGGTCAGCCTCTACATGAAGCCAACCTTTGGGTGGTTGGAAATAGGTTGAAAAGGTATGATTAGTCTAGATCACTAGGGATCTTAGTTTTCAGTGACTGGAAAACCACCAAAGGCTTTTGAACAGTAGAGTGACATAATTAGCCCTGAAGCAGGACTAAGGGTAGCAAGGGTAACATCAATGTAAATTATTTACCACTTTTTTTTAAGGCTTTTGCAAGGCAAATGGGGTAAAGTGGCTTGCCCAAGGTCACACAGCTAGGTAATTATTAAGTATCTGAGACAGGATTTGAACCCAGGTACTCCTGACTCCAGGGTGGGTGCTTTATCCACTGCACCACCTAGCTGCCCCAACTGCGCCACCTAGCCACCCCCACTGCACCACCTAGCCACCCCTTGAGCACACTTAATATTCTTCTTTTAATATTAAGTTATTATAGTTCTCCAAACACTTCTGTTAATTGTTATAAGTGATTATGAATGATTACAAGATTTAGAGCTAAAAGGAATTTCCTCATTTTTTCAGATAGAGTAATAGAATTGACCCAGGTTACATAACTAGCAAAGTAGAAGAGCTGGGCTTCAGTGTAAAGTGCATTTTACCTGTCTGTGTACCTACTGTATACCCTCCCCCCATGGAATATAAGCTTCTTGAGGACAGGCACTGTTTTTTGTTTTGATCTCCCCAGCCCCCAGCATGGTATTATGCATAAACATCTTTGTTAAATTGGATTGGATTGTAACCGGCATCCAAACTGGCATCCATTGATATCCCAACCTGGGGAAAGCCAGACCAAGTCAACTCAATGAACATTTATTAAATAGGGCTCAGGTATCCATCTTCCAGACCTCTACCCCCTCATTCCCTCTTACCTCATTGCTCTTTTTCTTAAAGACACAATCTCTTTTTTTCTTGGGACTAGCTTCCCAGGAAATCTGGAGAGACAAAAGAAGGAGGATGAGTCCAGGTTCATTAGATCACTGAACCCTAACTTTACTCTTCCCTCTCTCATCTTTCCCTCATAGGTTCTGCCCATCAGGTGAAAGTAATTTGTAAAGGATATGCATCAGTAAAAACCTCTGTTACCATTTTATTTAGCATGACAATTAGTAACATCAGTGTAAATTACTGAGCATTCTTAATATTCTTCTTTTAATATTGTTATTATAATTCTCCCAACACTTCTGTTAAGTGTTGTCAAAAGGGATTATGAATGTTTTCAAGATTTAGAGCTAAAAGGGATTTCCTCATTTTTCAGAAAGAGGAATAGAGTTGACCCAGGTTACACAACTAGCAAAGTAGAAGAGCTGGGCTTCAGACTCATATGGACTAACTCTATATCTACTGTTCTTTCTACCAGACCAAGGTGCTCGTGAATATGGTACTTATAATTAGTTTATCAATAAGTAAAACTGATGTTCTTTTTTACCAAAATTTTAGCATAATTATAATTATTTTAACATTCATTATCCTAGGTGATTGCATGCTCATTCTAATTATTTCATTAATTAGTTACATTATACATGAACAATGAATAATCAGTTGCAAGTGAACACCCCAGACAGCCTACCCAGGGGCCATTAGCTTATGTCCTCTTCCATCAGTCCTCCTTACTCTCAATCTGGCACTCACCTCACTTTGAAGGTCCAGGATGCCTGGTTCACCAATGTTCAAGGCCAGGATGGAGTCCCGAACACCCACGTACAGAGTGGCCTCATCCTCACTTAGAAGCAGTTCATCAAAATCCTGAAGACCCTCCTTGCTAAAGAAGCTCACAGAACGATGCCTATCACCTGAAAGAGGGTGAAAGTGAAGAGAGGAGAAGTCAGAGCTTGGTGGGGGTGACTGAAGAGCCAGGCAAGGGGAGGACCCAGCCAGGAAACAGCAAAGGAGTAGGAGCCTAGGGAACAAGGAAGGAATTGGCAGTGTATGCCATCACTACCCAGACTCTGGCAGCAGTATCACCCTTCTCCTGCCCCATCCTGCTGGCAGCCATGCCTTCTTTGTGTGAAAAAAGCAGCTGTGTTGGAGAACTGGGCATCCAGAAGGCAGATATGACAGACATGGGGCTGGGGAGCTTTAAGGAGGGGTAACAAGAGAGGAAGGGCAGGCCCACAGGAAACGAACAAAAGAGAAACACAAAAGTTAGAGGCAACGTTCTGTAAGTTTATAGATCAAATTCATCAAAGTTAATGCCCTCATTTTTTAAAATGTGATTCAGAGAGCAGCTAGATGGCTCAGTGGATAGAGCACTGGCCCTGGAGTCAGGAGGACCTGAGTTCAAATGTGACCTCAGACACTTAATAATTAACCTAGCTTTATGACCTTGGGAAAGTCACTTGGCCCTACTGCCTTGCAAAACAAACAAACAAATAAATAAATAAAATATGGTTCAGGAAAGGAAGGGAGTTGGCCAAGGTCATGCAGGGTTAGTTGCAGAACCTGAACAAGAACCCAGGTCTACCAACTTCCATACCAGGGTTTGTTCCACTGCACATTTGGTATATAAAGATAACAGAAAGACCAGGTGAAAGGGGCACATCAACATGATAGGGGTTGGAGATGGGTACCCCAGTTCTTCCAAATCAATGGGGAAGCTAGGTAGAAGGAAGTAGTGTCAAGAGATGTTCTCACATCGTTGTGCACGATAATGTTGTAATAATCAGTGTTGAAAGGCTTGGCTGCTCTGATCAATACAATGATGCAAGACAATTCCAAAGAGCTCATAATGAAAAACTTTCATCTATACCTTCAGAGAGAAAACTGATGAATTCAGAGCACGAATTGAAGTAAATTTTCTAAATTACTTTTTTTAAAAGTATGGCTAATAAGGAAATATGTTTTTCATGATTTTTCACATGTATAATTGATATATTGCTTGCCTTCCTAGTAGGTAGAGTAGGTGGGAAGGAAAGAATTCAGAACACAAAATTTAAAAAGAAAAGAATGTTTTAAATGAATAAATAAATAAATAATACACTAAAATGTTACCAAAAAAAAAAGATAGTCTCATAGATAGACTGAAGACATATGCAGATAACAGACAACTATAAGATTAGCAGAGATAGATCAACAAATGCAGAAATAGTCCCAGACAGGATCATAAACAGGCAGACTCACAGATGAGAACAGAAATACCCGTAGGTGGCTGCCTACAGGGTGTGATATTTGAGCAGCACCATGTAGCTTCTCCTCTCAAAGACATTTCCCCCCACATCTTAGCCTGCCAGAAGCCTCCCCACTTCCTACCTGGGCTCAAGCTACCCACTATTCCTTAGCCTGTGTTTTAAACAACCAAAAGAAGTATTATCTCCAGCTCCAAATGAAATACTGGGGAGTGAACAAAGCAAAATCAAGAGAACAATATACTGTTAACCACTATTACAAAAGGAAATCTCTTTAAATGGCAGCAAAACTCAGTTAATAAAAAAGAATAAGACATAGTTAACTTTTAAGTTTTGCAAAGTTTTATATATATTATCTCATTCGGTGCTCAGAACAACTCTAGTGTTATTACTCTCATTTTCCAGATGAAAAAACTGAATCTGGAGGAAATTAAATGATGTCCCTAGGATAAGGCTATAAAGATCCTAAGGTAGTGAGTAGAGTAGTGGGGAGAGCTGGCAACAGTGTCAAGAATACTGGGTATCTTTGGTATTATCTTATAAAACACCCACATAGTCTTCCTGTTCACAAACAGATAACTGCTCAAGAGTAAGATTTTAAGTACTATCAGTCACAGTCCTTCATCTATGGTATTTTTTTTAACTGCTCTAAGGGATTGTGTTGGATGGGACAGACCAGGTACTATGCTAAAAGCATAGCATAAAGCAAGCAAGAGATTGAGGTTTTGTACAGTATATTAAGATAAAATATGTTAGCAAAAATTTCAGTGGAAAATTGTGAGCAGTATGGGGCAGGATGAAGGCTATATGTTCTGGGTGGTCAGGGAATAGCCTAGGGTATGGAAGACATTGGAAACACAAGAAGGTTCCCAAGAAATTCCCCCAAAGCAGGGAAGTAGAACAATAGCGGTAAAGAAAATGAAGACAATTTTGACACACTTCAGAACCTGGCCTGGGCCAGGGGTTAGGACAAATATGAACACCCATACTCACTGACCCAGGAAATCAAACATCTAGAGATTCACAGAAATGCAGTCCCAGAGAAATGCATTGATAAAAACAAACTAGAGAAAGAAAGTCTTAAGGGGATAGGGAGGGAGGAGAGTATGATCTCACTGTCTCTGAAGGGCTCTCCCATAGAAGGGAGATTAGATTCTTTCTGCTTGACCCCACAGGGTTGAAATCAGAGAAATGCAGTGAAAGTTGCAGATTTATACCTAATGTAAGGAAAATCTTACCAACAATAAATGCTCTCCCTCGGTGTCTTTATGAAAAGACTGAGCATTTTTTTAGGGGTTTAGTTTTTTTAGGTTTTTGCAAGGCAAATTGGCTTAAGTGGCTTGCCCAAGGGCACACAGCTAAGTAATGTAATTATTAAGTGTCTGAGGCGGGATTTGAACTCAGGCACTCCTGACTCCAGGGCCGGTGCTCTATCTACTGCGCCACCTAGCTGCCCCTAAATTCTTTGTTAATAAATATGATCCTAATGCAACAATCATAATGTGCTATCACTTTCAATTCTATTTCCTATCTCTCTCTTTAACAAATAACTTTAAAACAGATTGATTTGGTGAGAATATAAATTTAGGTTTTTGAAACTATGTAAATATGTAAATAGACCACTTTCTCTCAAGAAAGAAATAATGTAATCCTAAATTCTCACTTCAAATTCAGTTAACACCACAGTTCTCTAGGGCTTAGCTAGTTGCCTATAAGATACCTTTATGCATGCCAAATAACTTTGTATATATTTTATATTTATTTATCTATGTATGGGGTTATTTTTCTCTGCAATCCTTAAGGGGAGAAGTTATTTTTTTTTGTTTTCTACATAATCCAGAGCCTAGCATAATGCCTTGCATACAGAAGGTATTTAACTAATGTTTGCTGGACTGAATTGAATTGACACAAGGGGAAATAGTATAAAGAAGACAAAATCCTTAATTTTGAGGATTTCAGAGGTTAATTGGGGAAATAACATATACACAAATACCGAACATATGGAAGGGTACATTACTTGTTGAAGAATGGATTAGTACAGATCTAGCACTCAATCAATCAATCTGAGATTCTGTGATTTTGAGCCTGTCAGAAACCCAGTTACTTAGGCACGCATAGGCAATGACCCTGACCCAGGTAAAGATTTAGGCAGATAGACATTCACTCAAACAAACATTGACTGAGCTTCTGTCTATAAAAGGCTCTGGGTTAGGGGCTATGGAAGATATACTCCTCTCGAATCACTCAATCACTTCTTAAACTACAGACTCAAATGACCAGAGCACAAAACCCCAGTGGGATGCCTATATAGAATCATCTTTCTGTTGTACTCTGCCCACTGCTCCCCTAGTTCTTGACTCAGTCGTGAAGCAACCCCAATTCTTGTGTGCCCTTTATTTCAGGCTCAGCCTCAGCCCAGGCCCTAACTTTGACTCTTAAGTAGAAAGATGAGCAGTTGCAGATGCCTGGGGGAGAAATCTTAGCCCAACCTTTTATTGACTACAAGAAGTATATCCCTCCTGAGTTGCAGATAAGAGCCTAGGCAGCCATGGTCCTCTAGGCAGTGGGTAGGGTGGCCAGAATCTGGCTCTGTGGCTTGGCTGTGTAGTTGTGACCCTTGTGCCAGGTCTACTAGGTTTTCTGTCCCCTGGTGTAATCATAGGATCATAAATCTAGATTTGGAAGGGTCCTTGGGGGTCAACTAGTACAACCCCTTGGGAACAAAGGCCAAGACAGGTTAAATGACTTGCCTGGTTCATACATGTAACAACTGACAGGTAGAATTTGTACCCAAATTTTGACTACAAATCCAGAATTCAAATTTCCACTGTATTATGCTGCTTCATAGCCTTAAATATGAATATATGCCATGGGATAAGTAGGATCTGCTCTTGGCTTATCCACTATTGATCTCTTAATTGTCAAATCCAAAGGCCTTTTTCTCCAACCTCCTTCTCTTCAATGTTTCTCCAGCCTTTGATACTGTTGATCCCTCTCCTCCTTGATTCTCTCTAGGTTCTGGGGGCACCAGTCTCTTCTGGTTTTTCTCCAACCTGTCTGACCATTTTCTTAGTTTCTTTTACTGTCTCCTCTTCTAAATCGCATTCTCTATTTGTAGATGTCCTTCAGGATTCTATCCTGGGTCCTCTTCTGTTTTTCCTCTATATTATTTCACTTGCTGATCTCATCAACTTTCTTGGATTTAATTATCATCTCCTTACTAACAATTCTCATATCTACCTATCCTGTCATAACCTCCCTCCTGACCTTCAATCTCACATCTGCAGTTTCCTCTTAGTCATCTCAAATTGTAAGATGTCTATTAAAAGATGTCTAATAGACATCTTACTCTCTTAAATTTAAATATTTATTTATTTTTCCAATTACATGCAACAGTAGTTTTTTTAGGTTTTTGCAAGGCAAACGGGGTTAAGTGGCTTGCCCAAGGCCACACAGCTAGGTAATTATTAAGTGTCTGAGACCGAATTTGAACCCAGGTACTCCTGACTCCAGGGCCGGTGCTTTATCCACTGCGCCACCTAGCTGCTCCTGCAACAGTAGTTTTCAAAAATCATTTTCTTTGCATGATTTTGAGTTTTACATTTTTCTCCCTCCCCCCTTCTCTCTGACAGAAGCAATTTAATATAGGCTCTACATTTATAACATGCTAAGCATAGATTCCTATTAATCATGTCGTGAAAGAAGAATCCAATCCAAATGAAAGAAGAAAAATTAGAGAAAAAAAATGACATAATACATAACAACGCTTACTCTTAACATATTCAAAATTGAACTAATTATCTTCTTTTCTTTAACCTTACCTGTTAGGTGGGGCAGCCAAGAGGCAGAATGAATAGAGCATTAGGCTTGGAAGCAAGAAAACTCATCTTCCTGAGTTCAGATCTAGCCTCAGACACTAGCTATGTGACCCTGGATAAATTACTTTACTCTATTTGCCTCAATTTCCTCATTTGTAAAGTGAGCTGGAGAAGGAAACAGTGAACCACTCCAATATCTACAAAACTCTAATTGGGGTCATGAAAAGTCATGCTAAAATGCCTAAAATCAATAACAAATATTCCCCATTTCCTGCTTTCCATGTTAATGTAGAAGGCAATACTATTCTCTCAGGCCCTCAGGTTCACAACCTAGTTGTCATCTTCAACTATCATTATCTTTCACCTGCCACATTGCAGTAATGTCTCTCAAATATGCCATCTTCTCTCCTCTGTCATTGCCATCACTGTGGTGCAGACCCTCATTTCCTCACACCTATACCATTGGATTAGCCTACTGGTGGGTCTGCCAAACACAAGACTCTCCTCACTCCAGTCTGCTTTCTACACAGCTGTCAATGTAATCTTCCTAAAATGAAGGTCCAAACATGTCATTCTCCTATTCAACAAAATCTGGTGACTACCACCTCCAAGATCAAATACAAAATCAAAGCCCTTCATAACTTACCCCTCTTTCACCTTTCCAGACTTCTTTTTTTTCTCTCTCTTTTTTTACTTATTTCTCCAAATACATGCAATAGTTTTTAGCAGTCTTTTTTTTGCTAGGTTTAGAGATTTATATTTTTCTCCTTCCTTTCCCTTGACAGAAAGCAATCTAATATAGACCATATATGTACAACCATGCTAAATATAGATCTATATTAATCATGTTGTGAAAGAAGAATCAAATCAAAACAAAAATAGAGAAAAAATACCTAAGATAATTTTTAAATATAATAATTAAATATAATAAATATAATACTAAGCTTTGATTTGCATTTAAACTCCACAGTTCCTTCTCTGGATATGGATGGTATTTTCTATCTTTTAGAACTGTCTTTGATTATTACATTACTGAAATGAACAAGTCCATCATAGTTGATCATAACCTAATGCTGTTAGGGTGTACAATGTTCTGGTTCTGCACCCACTTTCCCAATCTTGGCATTCTGGCTCTTCCTTGAGTAAGATACTCCATCTCCCAAATCACTGCCTAGTCTCCATTCCTGGAATGTTCATCTCACCTCATCTTGGCTTCGTGTAAGTTCCAACTAACATCTCATCTTTTATAGGAAACCTTTCCCCAGTTCTCTTAATTTTAATGCTTCCCTCTGTTAATTATTTCCCATTTATTCTGTGTATAGCTTGTGTGTACATATATTTTGCTTACGGTCTTCTTTAGATTCTAAGCTCCTTGAGGACAGGAACTATCTATATTACCTCTTTTTGTAACCCTAGCACTTAGCAGAATACCTGATTCTTTTTTTTCTTTTTTTTAAAATTAGAATACCTGATTCTTAACAAGTATTTCTTGTTCTGTCCCAGCAGATTTCCAGACATTTTTTTTGGTATACCTTTAGATTAAGGAGGGAAGGGAAAGTGCAGGGAAGGTCCTGAGAAGCTGAGATAGGGGCACAGGCCATCTCCTTTACTTTTTTACTTCTCTCACACCTCCTTCCTTGTCTAACTCAATTCTCTCCCCAAATGATTTTTCATTATCCTTGTTTCTCCCCTCCTGCTCCAAAGGGTCTCTCTTTTCTGATCATTTCCTACAGTGTTGCTTTGTCTCAGTCTCTAAAGACATATTTCTTTCCTCTTTTATATAATTTTTGCATGTATATGTCTACTGTCTTTCCCCTCTTTTCTCTTTCCTCTCTTTGTACCACTCCCATCTTTCCATCTTTTTCTGTCCTCCTTATCACTATCACTTATAGTGTTTATCGCTCTGATCTTTCTCAACCATTTCTTTTTTCCCCTCTACTGTCTTTCTCTCATGTTTTGATTCTTTCTCTGATGCCTCATAGCAACCAAATTTTGTTTTTATCTTCATACTGTCTTCTATCTTCACACATCTTTTTCTTTCTTCTTCAAGGCCCCACACCCCCTTCCTAGTTTAGACCTCATCATCATTTGCCCTGACTATTGCAAGAACCTCCTTATTGACCTCCCTGTCTCAATTTTTTCATATTTCAGTACCTCCTTCTTATAGTTGTCAAAGAGATTTTCCTGAAGTACATATCTGACCATTTCGTCTTCCTATTCAATACACCCTAATAACTTCTTATAACCTCTAGAACCTCTATCTTAGCTCCCCAGGGCTCAGGTTTCCCTTCCCTCCTTAACCTAAAGGTATTCTAAAAAAAATCCCTGTGAATCTGCAGGTGTAGAACCTCCAAATAACTATGTTTGGTACTTAAGGCTTTATATGATCTGACTCTAAACTACCTCCCCAGGGGTGGCTAGGTGGTGCAGTGGATAGAGCACTGGTCCTGGAGTCAGGAGTACCTGAGTTCAAATCCAACCTCAGACACTTAATAATTACCTAGCTGTGTGGCCTTGGGCAAGCCACTTAACCCTGTTTGCCTTGAAAAAATCTAAAAAAAAAAACCCAACAAAAAAAAACTACCTCCCCAATCTTGTTATATAGTCCTTCCCTACCATAAGCATTGACAGTTCAGCCAAACTACCCTTCTTATTATATGTATATTATATATATGTGTGTATATATAAAATATACATAATTGTGCACATTTATATGTTTTTGTATATACTTGTTCTCTGTCTGGATGTAAGTCCTTTAAGGGCAGGGACTACTTTACTTTTATCTTAGTATGTCTGGTACCTAGCCCAATAATGCCTAGAACATTTAATATTGCCTGTTCATTGACAGATCTTTGCTGTCTATTTTCTCTTATTTCATTCTCTCTCCTACCTCCCTTTCTCTCTCATATCTCTTTGTCTCTGACCCTTCTGTAACTTTTCTGTCTCTGTCTTTATCTTACTTCCATCTCCATCTCTTATCAGCCTCATATCTCTATTTCTGTCCCATCTCTCTGTGTCTTTCTCCCTTGTCTCTCTAGGGCCCCACTATTCCTATTTCTTTCTTGTTCCCATTCCTGTCTCCTCTCTCCTTTCTCTCCTTTGAGACTCTTTTTACCCCTCCCCCATCCTCTTCTCAACAGCTGTCTTTCATTTATCTTTACCTGCCTATATTCATCTTTCTGTATCTTCCTCCCCACATCTGCTACTCCTTTGCTCTTCTCCCACTGCTTTTAATTCAATTTCTTTTTTTTCTCCTTCTCCATCCATTCCCTCTGCCCAAGCCCTTAAGAACCTTCTCACCTGCAGCATATTTCACTCTGGGTATTAGACCTTGCCCCAAACCTCCAGGAAACAGTAGCAGCAACATTGGGGGGGCCAGGAAAAGGAAGGGGATCCTAGAGTTCAGGTGCAGGGCTGAGTGAACCATGGTGGCTTCCAGTGTCACTTGGAGGCTCTGTAGAAAGACAGAAGATACATATTCTAGTTGAGTAACCCTTCCCACATCCTTTCCTCCCCACCCCCTTCCCTCCACCCCTCCCCACTTTCCCTTCCCCAACTCAAAGAGGCACTGCCCAGGGAAGAAGAAGTAGAATGTTAAATTGGGGGTGGGGGAATGATATAGAAAATTAGAGAAAACTTCTATCCCTCTCATTAAAAAATTTGGGTGGCTCCCCAAATCTGCCCTTTGTGGCAGAAGAAGTAGAACAGCTCAGCTAACATTTCTTCTGGGTTTCCTCTGCCACCCTTGATGCCCTTCCATGTCCATACTCAAACCTTACTCTGGCAAAGTCTAACCTCTATCCCTTCTGCTGAAAGACTAACCCCTCTCTTTTCCCTCTCCATAGAGGGATAGATTAACAATAATACCCAGCCTCTATAGAATCCTTTTTCAGATTCTCAGGAACCAAGGTACCTTCCCTCTTCATCTTTTTTTCAGGACCACCAAGTCAGTTATTTGCAATTGAGGTACACATTCATTCAGGTCATAAATGGCTCAGATTTCCCTTCTCCATCCTTCCCACCTCCCTTGTTCTAATCATCTTTCCACAGCATTTTTTCTCCAATTGCCTTCCCCACCCCACCCCAACTCACACATGCCCCTTGATCACAACTCTACCTATATCTGATACAGTTTGGGCTCTAACCTCCTCAATTTCTCTCTACCCCTTTCCCCAACCCCTTGCAAGTTAAATCAACTGGAATTGAATTGCCCCATCTGTTAGAGCTTAGACAGTTCTCTGACACTAACTCCAAGCTAAATGCAAATTAGTAAGTCCTTTTTTTTCTCACTCTTCCTCTCTGGATTTCAGGGAACTGGGTATGAGTCTTGTCATTGTTAGTCCATTTGACTCAATATGGGCAAAAACCACCGGAGGGGCCTGCTGATTCTCCCCAGTCTTTATTTCTCTCTTCATGTCACCCCATTTCTCTGTATTTCCTTTCTTCATGTCCTTCTGTGTCTTGATATTTCTATAGTTCCCTATATTTCCCTGTCTTCATTCTCTCCTTAAGTCCACGTCCTCCCCTTTACCATCTAAGTTCTTCCCACCCTCTCGACACTCCCAGCACTTCCCATTTTCACATACCCTTGAGATGTAGTGCTGAGCTGCCCCCCCAACAAGAACCCAGACGTCTTGGCTCCCAGCCGGGAAGATCATCCAAGAATGGGTGTAGTCAGGAGGGGAAAGGGGAGAATTGGGGGGGGTCAATGCCCCAGTGGGGGGAAGACTCAATCTGGCCAAGTCAAGAGGGTAGCAATCCAGGTGTCCATGGTGCCCAGGAAAATGCCAGTTTCAAAGCAGGGAGTCCTGGGGTGAGTGAGTCAAACAAACCAGAATTTCCGCCTCTCAAGTTGCTACAGATCCCAATCTGTACCCGGAAGTTGTGGGATTGGGGAGGAGAGAGAGGTAAGCTCCCCCTTCTCCCCAAGGAACCCACCCTGTCTCCATCTAGAGCTAGCTAGAAAACCCAAGTCAAATACCAAAAGGTTTAAAAAAAGCAACCCACCTCTAAGGTCATATCAACCATCCCCCTATTTTTATGCCTTGTGGTTCCTCTTCTCCCCCAACTACCTAGATCTTTTCTTACCCCCAGGAAGGAAACACAACACACCCTCTGACTTACCAAAATTCATCCAACCACTACCTGGGGTCTTCCCAGCCCGCCCCCCCCAACCCTCCATCCACCCCACTCCAGGAATCCCTTCTTTGGTCTGATTATGAGTACAAAGGATCACGTTAAAAGTGCCACTCCTGATATCTAACCTCAGTCTGGCATGCTTCAGCATCACTCTCTCTCATATGCTCCCCTCCCAATTCTTGGGATATCTTCTCCCCATTCTTTCTTCCATGAATTCTAAGTCTGTGACAGGATACTATCCTCTCCTCAGCCAATATTTGTTGGGGCTCCAATTCCCTGGAACCTCTGCCTCTGCCCTCTTCTCCTCATGCCTAGCTCCAAGGAAAAACTCATAAAAGCCAAGTTAACGAGGCATCCTTCCATCAGGGGCCCAGTAGCCCATAAATTGAGTTTCCTGTTCACCCAGAACAGGTCAGCTCCAGCCTCCAACACCCCCAGGTGAAGAGATGATACTTAGAGATCCTATGACCCACCTTATTCCAGGTGCTAAAGGATAAGATTCCTGGGTCCTGATTGCAGCCTCCTAGGAATGGGAGGCATGGGAGTCAGGGCTCATATACCCATGCTCTTGCCTCTGTGACCCTTAAGCCATGGTGCTCTGGTAGAAGGAGCCCTGGAGGGGGAGTCAGAAGATTTATATTCCATCAATCAACCTATCGATCCATCAAAAGGCATTATTAGGTGCCTATTATGTGTCAAGTACTCTACTAGATACTGGCAATGCAAAGACCAAAAAATGATCCCTGATCTCAAGGAATTTATTCTATTAGGAAAGACAATATAATGTATAGCATAAATATGAAATAAATGAAATCAATATGAAATCGATAACAAGGTGATTTAAGAGGAGATAGAGGTGCTTGTTGTGAGTCTTGAAATAAGGAATTCTAAGGTAAGCCAGAAGTACTTTCCAGGCTTGGGGGTAGCTAACCCAAAGTAAAGATAAGAGACAATGCTTTGTGGGAGGTACAGGGAGAAGGCCAGTGTGGCTGGACTCATTCAGGAATGGGAGATCTTATAATAAATATACATCCACACATTCACACACATGTGTATATTGTAGGTACATATATATGTATGTCTAGAGAGAGATTAAAAAGCTAGGTTAGGGCTAGGACATGAAGGGAAGGGAGGGAGGGAATGAGGGAAGGAAGGATGGAAGGAGGGAGTGAGGGAGGGAGGAAAGGAGAAAGGGAGAAAAGTTAGGAGGGAGGGAGGCAGGGAGGTAAGCCCCTGGAGTGAGTAATTGAGTGTCATCCATGGTCACATTCCTGGAGCCAGTCAAGCTATCTGCCCATTCGACTTTTGACTGACTCTCCCTCCTTCCCTCTGCCTCCTGGCTTCCCTGGCTTCCTTCAAGTCTTAGCTCAAGTTCCTACTGACCACAGGAAGTCTTTCCCAATGCCTCTTCATTTTCCTGCCTTCATACTACTGATTACTTCTGATTTGTATATAGCTTGTTTGTCCATAGTTGCTGGTGTGTAGTCTCCCATATTAGACTGGGAGCTCCTCAAGGGCAGAGATTCTTATTTTATTTTCTTTTTTATCCCCAGAGCTTAGCACAGGGCCTAAGGCATAGTAGGTACTTAATGAATGCCTTATTTATTACTGACAGATATCTACACTTAAGAAAAGTTCTTTTGGTAGCTGCATAGATAGGAAGAGACTTGAGGGAGAAAAGACCAATTCTAGTCTCAGAATCTTGAAAATATGAGTCACTTCCCTTGTCTATGCCCCAGTCTTCTCATCTGTAGAACAAGGAGTTGGTACCCAAAGAACGTCTTAGCAGGGGTCAGCTAAATCTTCCTCTCCACAGAAGAATCATTCATTTTTAAATTTTAATAAAATAAACCAAAATAATAAAAAATCTATTAGGAATTTAATGAAAATATTATGTACATGTCCATATAAATCAGTGCACAAGGTTCCCTGTTCTTGAGAGTCAACCTCTGCTCCTAGACCAATGAGACCACACCATCTTCCCAATCCAAATAGATACCCACCGTGGTGGTCAAACCAGGATGGTTTTTCTCTCTTTAGTGTCATCACATGTCTAGCAGACTCATTCTTAAGGGGAATGCATCTCCTTGACCTCCATTCATCCTAGATTATTATTTTGTCTACTTGCTTGCTTTTTTCTTTATCTTTTTTTCCCCCGTACCATCATCCTGTGTTGTTCTGTGCTCTCCATAGACTGAATAAAATCAGCCCATCCCAGATCATGAAGAAACTACATCTAAAGCTTTTTTCCTCTCTCTGTCTCCTCCTATTCTTGAAGTCTCTGCATCTAAATCCTTCTCTGTATCCTCTTGTACATAAGAGGTGCTATGGCAGGGCCCCAGGTACTCTCTATTCTCAGCAATTATTATTTAGAAGAATAATGCTTAGCATTTATATAATGCTTTAAAGTTTGCAAAGCAGTACATATATATTCTGCCATATTGGAGGTTGTAGTTTTCAGGGGTTTTTTTTGTTTTGGTTTTTTTTTTTGCAAGGCAAATGGGGTTAAGTGGCTTGCCCAAGGCCACATGGCTAGGTAATTATCAAGTGTCTGAGACTGGATTTGAACCCAGGTACTACTGACTCCAAGGCCGGTGCTTTATCCACTATGCCACCTAGCCGCCCCAAGGTTGTAGTTTTCAATAGACAATCCTGTCTCCCCCATTTCCAGATGCCTGACTTCCTTCATTACCTTCAGTCCATAGGTCTGAAGGAAACTGGGTAACTTCTAATATCGAGACCTGCCCAGCCTCCACCCCATCTCAATTCTGATCTAGATGCCAGCCCTTTTCCCCTAATCTGCCTGAAGAGATACTCATGCATCTGGGTCAACTGGGAGGAGCTCTGATAAAGGGAGAGGACAGGTGGGGTTGGAACTTCCACTCCACATCATCATCAGGTCTCCTGAGATGGGTTCTTTGGTACTCAGACTATAAGGGGCCTGGAGATGGTAACATGAGGCTCTGTTGAATGAACTACAGATATTTAAGCTGGAAAGAATAATCTAGTTGTTTTCAAATATTGGAAGAGTTAGTTGGTGTAAGAGAGATTGAACTTGCTCTGTTTGGTTTCAGAGGTAAGGATTAGGAACAATAAGCAGGAATTTCAGAAAGGGAGATTTAGACCTGATAGAAGGAACCTCTCCAACAATTAGAGCAGTCCTGAAGTGAAATCTTCATTTAAGAGGATTGGTGTGTGTGTGTGTGTGTGTGTGTGTGTGTGTGTGTGTGTGTATGTGTAATTCCTGTTCAGATTGCAATACTGGACCTTTGAAATATCTTCCAACTATACAATTCTGTCATTTTGGGTCTTCTGGCTCAGTCATGTAGATGAAGGAGGGAAGGAGGCACTAACATAGAATGAAAAAGATAGGAAAGCATTCTAACACCTAGTTAGTTTTACCTTGGGCATCTTAATCCCCAATACCCCAAGGACTCAAGTAATAGGTTTCTCCCCCTTCCCAGCTCTCACAAACAGATATGTGTATCTTTCAAGCAGCCTATGTTGGAAGTTCACCCTGAGGATAAGTGGGGAGAAGGGTGTGGTGAAGGAAATTCCCTTCTCTTCTAAAACTGGAGACTTCTTTCCCTTCTTCTGTCTTGCTGTTGTGGGGGGGGGACACAAACTTCAAAAGAGAAAGGCTATTATGGCTGCCCTCCCAGAACCATCACAGTGATCTGCTCTCTTCCTAAACCTGGCTCCACAGATGGAAAGAACCTTACTCCCTCCCCCCTTATCTGTCTCTCATAATCTAGTTCCTCCCAAAGTCTATCTTCCACAGTGTGAATGGAAAAGGGAGGAGCTGATTCAGAGTCCCCCCCCCCTTCTCACTTAGAAATCAGAAACTGATCCTCCAGAATAATAACTGGGGGAACAATGCAACCCCAAAACAGGGGACTGACCATAATGACCTCCAAAAAGGCCCGGGAAACTCTAAAATTGAAACATAGGACTGCTTGGGTTTTCCATTCAGGGTTCCTCCTCCTTAGCTTCCAGACCACATCAAACATTAACCCCTTCCTGTCTATGTTTTATGGCTTTAGAGTGGAGACCAAAGAGGGAGTAGAGATGGGAGTGAAGACCCAGGTATCCCTAGCTTCCCTATGCTAATCACCACCCACATCCTCCCTCTGAAACCTAAATCTTGGTAAGAATAGCTTCCTGAACTCTACTACAAGCAAGATGGGAGGGTATTTTCTCTTTCCAGGAGAGAAAAGGAATGAATGAGCTGTTCTGCTCATGGGGAAACTGGAAAAATCCATACTGGTCTTGTTCCGCCCCTCCACCCCATAGTTCCCTTTCCATCTGATCTAGGAAGAGTCTTTCACTCTAGGGGAATCCAGAAAGTCCCAAAGGATCTCCTTTCTGTTGGTTTAAATAACCTCATACTCCCTCCATGTCCTCCTAGCCCCTAGCACTCCTCTTCGAATGCCCCCCTTTAATGTTTTCAGTCCCACCTTTCTTCCATAGTGTATCTCATCTTCTTTCCCTCCCTTCCAGTGTCCCCTAACCCCTACCCCTCTCTTCCTAATGATCTTTCCAATCTAATCACCTCTCCTCCATCCCCCCCAATGATACTGAAAGAGCTGGGGTCTCCACACAATAGCTTGCCCTCGCCCTCAGCCTATCTCTTCCTCAGACAGGAAGCAGTGCCAGACAATAACATGGCCCCCACCTTTTCGGGATACCATCTGCCTTCTTAATCTCCCCCCCCACAACACTTACCTGGAGCTTGGGAATTCCGAGCCTCCCTCCCCCTTGCAACCGGGCTGTTCCCATCTCCCTCTGTCTCAGTTCTTGCCACACCCCCGCC
Organism: Macrotis lagotis; assembly: GCF_037893015.1. Lineage (NCBI taxonomy): Eukaryota > Metazoa > Chordata > Mammalia > Peramelemorphia > Peramelidae > Macrotis > Macrotis lagotis. The sequence goes on from NC_133659.1 coordinate 163,673,098, forward strand.
CCTCACAGCATCCTCATCTCCGCCCCTCTGGTCCTCATGTCACCATGGCAACCGCATCTCCTTGGGGGGTGGGGCCATAATCTCCCCCCTCTCTCTCCTCCTACCCTCCCCTACAGCAACCAGATGTGTGTGTGTGTGGGGGGGAATATATGAACAACCCCCAGTCATCTAATCCTCTACCATCCCCCCCACTTCTTCACAGTTCAAGATGCAGATGTGCTCCAGATGTGGCAAGCAAGTCTGACTATGGTCAGTGCTCCTCATGCAGACCTTTCCTTCACCACTTCCGCTCTATACCCACCATGCCCAAGGGACTATTTGAAAGATGGGACACCTGGGTTCCAGCCGGGTCCCAGGCAAATAAGGATGATAATAGCCTAAAGAAATGTGTGTGTATCAGTGGGCATTCTAGTCCAAAAACCAAAGAAAGCTTTTTTTTTAACCTGCTTTTGATGGGAAAGGCAACCCTAGGATTCAAGCTTGGGGTCTCCTACTTGGCCACCCATGAAGTCTACTGACCTCCAGACAACTTTCTTTGGATTATCCACTGATGATACCCAAATAAGAAGGGAGTACGTCTCAGAAAGCAATTCTCAATTTTCTTATTGGACTCTCATCTCTAAAGAATTTAATCTGGCCAGGTTAGAAAGAGGAGGAGCCAGTGGGTTCAGAGGCAAAGACTGACCCCCTGTATTGTCAGGATCAAGTTGGAATATCTAAGGGTCCAGACTTATTTTATCCTTCAACTCTGTCACACCAACACAATTTCCCAACTGTTTCCCCTTTTTAGGAAACTTTAAGGCTGGAGCTTGGTAAAATGAAAACCACATTACTCTTATTCTCAGAAGACTTAAGTTTGAAATTCAAGCTCTGATACTTCCTAGCTATGTGACCATAAACAAATCATAAACACTGTAAGACTAGAACTGGAAGGGAAACTGAAGATTGGACACAAGGTTCAACCATCTTATTTTACAGGGGGATGAATGACTTACCCAAGATCATAAATATATTAAGCATCAGAGGCAGGATTGGAACCCAGGTCCTCAAATTCCAGAGCCCATACTCTTTCTACTATCACACTTAACCTTTTTGAGGCGGCTTCCTCACTCATAGAATGGGGATAGTAATACCTGTCCTAATGCCTCAAGAATTAATATAAGGAAAATGTTTTGTAAAATACTATAAAGTATTGTAGAGAGGTTGCTAGGTAGTGAAGTGTATAGAATTACAGTGCTAGAGACAGGAAGATCTGAGTTCAAATTCAGCTTCAAACACTTACTAGCTATGTGGACATGGGTAGGTCACTTGACCCCAAATGCTCCCTTTCTCTACAAAAATAAAAAAAAAAAAGAAATAAAAGCAATTTAGAAAATGCTGAGCCCAAAGTGCCTGAGGCTTTGATGAAGAACTGGAGCTTTTTCCCAGAATCAGCGGCTTTTCCAGGAAGAAATAAAAAGAAAGGTGGTGTGTGTGTGTGTGTGTGTGTGTGTGTGTGTGATCAGACTTAGAGGGAGTTTCAAAGGTTAAGTGAAATATGTCCAGTTCCCCTTTAGAGGGGTAACTAGTCTGGGAGTAGAGGATGAGTAATTTCCTGATGAGAAAGGTAGAAAGCAGAAGGTCAGCTGGACCCACATCTCCTCCCTTACCACTTCCTGTCAATCTAATCCAGCTTCCCCAATTATAGGGGGCTGTGGGTGGGGTCCTTGTTTGGGTGAGGGCCTCTAATTCTGTCCTCTTTTCAGGGTCTAGCACTGGGAAATGTAAAAAGAGGATGGTGATAGTAACTGAGGGAAATGGACATTCGATTTAGAAGGGAAGGCTGTTAGGCTACAGGATAGATTTCTCCTTGAGAAAATCTGCCTCAAATGGACAGTAATGTGCTGCCTCCATTTCCTCAATTGTAAAATGAGGGAATTAAATTCAATGAATCTAACTCTCCCTATTTATGATCTTTTCTTTCCAGCCTCATTGAACATAATCTCATAATCTCCTTTTTCTATAGCCTGAGACTCACCCAAACTGATTCTCTCTCTCTCTCTCTCTCTCTCTCTCTCTGTTCCTTGCTTAGACACTCAAATTCCCATCTCTATGCCTTTGCCCTAGCTGTCCCCTCTGACTGCCATGTACTCTCTCTTGATCTTATCCTCAGAGTCCATTTGAAATGAAGCCCAGGGGGTGGCTAGGTGGTGCAGTGGATAAAGCACTGACCCTGGAGTCAGGAGTACCTGGGTTCAAATCCGGTCTCAGACACTTAAACATTACCTGTCTGTGTGGCCTTGGGCAAGCCACTTAACCCCATTTGCCTTGTAAAAAAAGAAAAAGAAAAAAAGAAATGAAGCCCAGGCACCATCTCTCACATGAAGTCATTTCTATTCCTCTCCCTCCCAAACAACTTTGTATTTATCTGTTTTGTTTTATCAGTTTGAATTAATGCTTTATATATTTTTGTTTATTTTCTTCCCTAAAAGACTTTAAGTTCCTTGCAAGTAGATATTGTTTCATTCTTTCTATTGTATCCTCAATATAGAACCAGCAATAATAGATATTTAATGAATTCTTGTTGATTTGATTGATCTCAGTTTGCCCAGTTGATTTCTTATGACCCAGTGCCTGCTACTCAAGAAAATTTTACCATGATAAGGGAGCTAGGGCTTTGACCTTGGGCAGAGAGAAACAAGGGAACAGTTGATTTGGGTGAGCTGGACATGTGGGTACTTCCTGAGTCCATGGGAGAGACGCTCTTTCTTTGGTCTAAATGCCATCTCTCTTGATAAACCAATTTCATGGTTATTAATTTGCTTCTCTTTCCCATCCTTAGTTTCCTTATTTTGGGAAAACTAGAATGCCCAGGGAAAGAAATGAGATTTGAGGGAACCCAGGAAATAGAGAATGGGGGGGTAAACCAAAGCAAAGATGGAAATCCAAGCATCCAACTTCACTGCATCTGTCTCTCAGGATCTCAGTGAGTTATCTATCTTTTACCTAGGTGTCAGAAAACTTCCCAGTCCTGGAACTGTACTCTGAAAATTTCAAAAATACTGGGGACCCATCTAGGGTATCTCCAGGACCTAGAATTAGAATTATAGAAGAAGAAATCTGCATAGCCATATGTCCCACCTCCCAGCCCCAGAGATTCAGGATCCCTTTCCCCTGACCCCAGATCTTACCCCTGGCCCAGCAGTAGAGACCCCAACCCAGGCGTCCAGGCTCCAGAAGTGTCTGTATCAGGCAGGGGGCGAAGCAGGGAGGGCATGGTAGGGGGAGGTCCTTTGGTGCCAGCCCCTTCTGGTGCCCCAGTTCCCAGGCAGCTCTTAAAGGAGCCAGGTTGGATTAGCTGGGGGCAGCTTAAGAGGGTTGGTATGTGTGGAAGAGTGAATGGTGGGGCTGCTAGGGCCTTAGATCCACACCATTCCCTTGAGTGCTCCAGATCAATATTGTTCAGTTATTTCTAGGTCATGGAAAACCCAGGCATCATATCTTCGCAGACATTTGGTTTCTACTTTTCCTGAACCTGTATCCCCTGAGGGACTCTAGTGTCCAAACCTCCCAGTTCCCCTGGATTCTAGACTACCACTCCCCACGGGGGTCCAGGCACCCAGCTCCCCTTCCCCCAGCATTAGTGCCACCTCATTTCCTGACTGGGGCTGCCAGCTGGCACTGCCTAGCACAGAGCATGGGCACCCAGCCCCTGAGACAAGGCCCAGGGAGAATAAAGGGAGGGAGGGGGAAGGGAGCCAGAGCCTCAGATTCTATAGGACAGACTTGACACGTTTAGCTTCTTGAGTGGACCCTGAGGAGAGAAGGAAACTGGTCCCATAGATGCTAGAGCAGAGATTCTTATTGTCCCCTTCTCATTTGCCTCCTTAAGCTTTTCTTGTTTCTGTCCTCGGAGTAATTATGGAAAATTGAAGCTCTGAGGTAAATGACAAGGACCAGGCAGCCTGATCTCCACCCTCCCCTCCCTTTGTTGGAAAAAGGGAAAGTAAGCCCTTCTGCTTAGTCTTTTGTTTGTGTAGGGGTGGGGCTTGTGGGGAGGGGAATCCTTGTTAGTAAACCCCTCTTCTTAATACATATCCAATAGCAGTGTTTTATTTACAACACACAAAATCTTCAAGAATTGCTCAAGACAGGTTGAGTGTCATCCAGAGTCCCAGTCAGTATATGTCAGAGGCTGACTTAACTCAGTCTTCCTGTCTCTGAGATAGTCTCTATCCACTCTATCTTGCTGCCTTGTACAATATATTTAGCACTTTCCAAAATCCATGGCTCACATTTGGCTGATACCTCAAAGTGTTTTACTAGTCACAGGCTGAGAGGTAGGTTTGGCAAGGTTTATTTATCTCCATTTTACTGGTGAAGAAGCTGAAGTTCAGAGAGGTTGCCCATGACAGAGCTTTAAAGACTCCTTGTTGCCTTTCTTAGACTAATGATTTCTTAGGTCACTTCCTGCTCTGTGGTTCTTTGTGAAGCAGAAGAGCCAGAGAGAAAGCAACTGAGAGAAGCTAAGACAGCACATCCTCCCTGTTCTAGGGGGATGAGTGGATGGCACCCTCCAATGACAAAGACAGGAAGTACAAGCAGGCAGGAGGCAGAGCTGTTGTTACATACATGCTGAGTTTCTGAAGAATAAAGCCAAGATGTTAGCTGCCTTCTAATGGAAAGAGAGTCTGAGAGTTTATGTCAAATCTGAGTGAGGTCATTTCCACCTCTTTGAGACTCAGTTTCCTCAACAGTAAATCAGGAATAGTGATAGTCTAATTCCAGTTTTTCAAAAACACTTTACAAACATTGCCTCATTTGTTCATCATAACAACCTGGAGAGGTAGTTATTATCTTCGTTTCACAAAAAAGGAAAAGGGGAAATGACCATACAGTTACTTGACCAGAATCATCTAAGAACCCTGGACAACTCTCAAATACTTTAAGAGGCAGAACAGTTTGCAGTAAGTATGATAGACTAGCTTTGCTTATTGGAAGTTCCCTATAGGGTAAACATCATAGTTCTGGACTAAATTGATATTCCTAAAATATAGACCTAATTCTAGGACCTTAGATTTGTAACTGGAAGGGACATTAGAGATCATCAAGCCCAAATCCACCAGATTACAGTTGAGGAAACTTAATGGAAGAGCTGAAGTTTGAACTAAGTTTCTCTAAGCCTAAATCCTACCCTATTTTCATGCTGCCACACTTGCTCTGATGTCCTCCAAGTCACCCCCATGCTCAAAAATTTTCACCAGCTCCCTATTACCTCCAGGACATAATGCAGTCTGGTATTTAAAGCCCTGTATATTATTGCTCCTATCTACTTTCTGTTATCATTTATTATTATTTCCCTTCAAGTACTTACTGGGTTTTTTTAAGGTTTTTGCAAGGCAAATGGGGTTAAGTGGCTTGCCCAAGGCCGAATAGTTAGGTAATTATTGAGACCGGATTTGAACCCAGGTACTCCTACTCCAGGGCCAGTGCTCTATCCATTGCACCACCTGGCTGCCCCTTGCTGTTCTAATCAATCTGACCCGACAGCTGCTCTAAAATATTTCATCTCCAAATCTGTGCTTGGGGGGGGCACTTTGTCTTTCACGCCCACCTCAAAGTATCTCTGCCTTCCTTCAAGATGTAGTTCAGACACACACATGCAAAATGTATGTGTTTATATACATATGGCATGGTATATATTCTGTCTCTATGTATACATACATTTCCATGTGCATGGGGAGATTATATGTGCACAAGGTACAGATATCCACATAGGTAATATACATATAGATTATGAGTTTACATGTGTGTACATGTGTATTCTAGACACATAGCCCTCTTGCCCCTTTGTATGTATTCACATTAAATGTATATACACAAAGCACCTCTGCATTTGGATTCCTGGTACACTCATACACATATGCATATTCACACATAATAAACACTTGTGCACATGCACACGTATATAGAACATGTATGCAAGTGTCTATCCCACAGTATACATATTCTGTACTCATGTATATATATGTATTATGCCTAAATATGTCCTTTCCTGAACTCTTCAGTTCTGATCATGCTTTCCTTCTTAGTTATAAAATAACCATGTGTTACTTTGTAGTTATTTGTCTCTGTATTGTATCTTCCTCACCTAACAGAAGTTTCTTGAAGGTCAGGATGATTTTAAGATATTTGTATCAGAGTGCCTTGTCTGTAAGGGCAAGAATTGAATATATTCTTTTCTGATTTCAAATCCTCCTGTCTGTCTGTCTGCTCCATTTTCCTGTTATGCACTTGTCTGAGTTACCATTTGATATCTCTTTTGCCTATGGGATGCTGAGAATCATGAGAAAGGTCAAAGAGTCCACTTTCTAGCCGAGGATGGGGGGCTGCAGGGACTTCCTTTGCCTTCCCAGCATCAAGATTTGCAGGTGCTCACACTTGTGTTTCCAAAGACTCTCAACTCTTCTTACTATCCTCTTTTATAGTGATATTAATTAATGCTATTAATAACTCACATTTCTTAGGCTTTTTAGGCCTCACAAAGAACTTTCTTCACAGCACCTCATGAGGTAAGTGGTTTAAATGGCATAGTCCCTATTGTATTGCGAATAATAGTTGGGGAACAGCAGAATGGAGGGAGGGGGGAAGAAAAGAGACAGACAGGGAAAAAGAGAGGAGGGGGGAACAGATACAGAGAATGGGGAGGATAGACGAGAGAGAGAGAGAGAGAGAGAGAGAGAGAGAGAGAGAGAGAGAGAGAGAGAGAGCCAGCAGCCCTGGAGTCAGAAGATTTAGCTTCAAGTCCTGCCTCTGATGTGTGCTGTAGGTTGTTGGGCAGGTCTTCTAACTTCTCAGGAGTCTTAAATCATTCTCAAAGACATAAGTGGGACAACAGTTTCCCAATAGTCATGGATAGAGGAAGTTTCTTTGCTAGAAGTTTCCTACAGGTTAAATATCATGGGTCTCGACCAAACAGAAATAGAAATAGGACCTGTCATTTCATTACCATAGGGAATGCCTACATAAGGAAATTTCCTTTATCCATGAAGGCTGGAACTTTTTCTGACCGTAAAAAATTACCCAGAGACTGAGAAATTAATTAAATTAACTTCTCCCATCATTACCTAGCTAATCCATGTCAGGGCCAGAACAGGAACTCAAGTGTTTTGACTTTGAGCTCAGTTCTACAATCATTCTGCTTCTCCTAGATCAAAAAATAAAAATGGACACATTAAAATTTTGAATTAATTTATATATATTATCTCAATGGATGAAGAAACTGGATATAGAGATTACATGATGGAATAGAAAAGTGGGCTAGATTTAAAGTTAGAGCCAGTTCTGCAAGTTATTACACCTGTGACTTTGGACATATCAATTTACTTGAGCCTCAGTTTCCTCATCTGTAAAAGGGAGAGTTGGGATGAGATGACCTTTAAGGACCTTTCCAACTGTTAGTCTGGGGAGGAGGAGGAAGGAGAGAAGAGAAACCACAGCTTCTAGCTGAAGTAGGGAATTCAAGGCATTTGGATATTATCAATTAGAGCAGAAGTTCTCAGTCTGGAGTCTGTGAATTTTTTAAAAATATATTTTGATATCTATTTTAGTAGAATTACTTCCCTCTGTAATACCCTTTATTTTGTTTTATACATTCAACATCATAATTCTGAGAAGGGGTCCAGAAGCTTTGCCAGATTGCTATTCAGGTGTAGGACATCAAAAAGATGAAGAACATCTGATTTCATCATTGTGGCTCTAGCCAAATGGACTGGTTGTGCCTGGGAAGTAATCCACAGAGCTTTCTTCCCCTCCCATTCTGCAGTCCCAGGCCTGGTTGCTTTTTGACTCTCCTTAGCCTCTGAGTACCAGGTTTTAGGATGGAGTGTTCAAGGCTGACCTAATAGGTGACTCCTGGGTCTGGAGGGCAGATTCTCCAAGTCTTCTTCTCCAGATTACAGATTCTGCCTTGAAGAGTCACCATGGAGGCATAAGAAGTAGGGGATATTAAAGTGGGCAATAAGATATCATGATATCTAAGGCATGTGGACAGGCAAACTTAGTAATGAGTGTGAGCATCCATGGCACTATATGAGGTTCTCTCCAACAAGTTATTCCCAGGATGTGAACCTGCCTTTTGATTGCCCCATCCCCACAAAGGAAACCACACACACAGGGACAAAAAATTCTAGTGTATTGATTTGTTGGGTTTGGGGGCAGAAGGGGAAATTGGGTAGAAGAAAGCAGAGGGGTTAAGGGGTTTGGGGCAAGGGGCTCCTTAGTGTTTGTCAAAAACCACCTGAATAACCATCTACTCCTCTGACCCACCCCATCCCATCTCCACACACTCCCTTTTCTCTTGGGGGTGGGGCTAGGATCTAGCTAAGTTATCTTCCCAGTTATACCCCCATTGTCCTCCTCTCCCTTCATCAACCTTCAGTGACATATTGGAGCCCACCAGTACTAAAATCAGGTGGAAAGCAGATATTCAAAACTCAGCACCTCCCCTCACCCCTCATTCCCATCCCTTGTCTAAATAAAATGCAGGTAAAGGCACTGTAAGCTGGGGGGCTAAGCAAAATGAGGGAGAGGAGTGGCCCTTGAGGGAACAGAGAAGCCTCAGCAAAGGGAATGGCCTAAGCGCCCTTTCTCTCAGCATGCTGGCCACCCCCAGGAGGGCAAGGAAAAGACCTTTGTTCCTCTTAGGACAGAAAGCAGCTGGGCAGGTGACTTTTTCCACCTGCAGGTCAGGCACCATTGAAGAGGGTTCCTGGTTATATGAGGGGAGAAGGATATTGGAAACAGAAGCAGGCAGTATCAGAAAACAAAATCTAGATTCCCTAAAAGCACCTCTCCCCCCTTGGCCCCTACAGGAAACCCTCTTTGGCTTAAAATATAGGGTTTGGGCTTTAGAGGAAGGGGAAAGGAAAAAGGGGGAATAGACCATTATCAGGAAAGAGGGGATTATTTTTCCCTTTTCTTTTTCTTTTTTTTTCTTTTTTTTTTTGCGCTTGTGTTTTTCTTTCAGTATAAAACCACTGTAGAAAATAACTTCTCTTAGAAAAAAAACACAAAACACAGGAAAGGGGAGCAGAGAGGAGAACAAAAAGTGTAGAAGGGTTGGGGTTTTGTTTTTTGTTTTGTTTTGGGGTTTTTTGGCTTCAACCTCTCCCTCCAGGAAAGGAGGAGGGGGAGAAAAATGGCATAAAGTGGGAAGAGGGAGCAGACAAGGCTGCTGGGTTCTCCCCACACCAAGTTCCAGGTTACATGATGCTGCAATTCTGGGGAGTCTAGGAGAGAAAAAAGGGAGAGGTGAATAGACTCCTAAGCATCTTCTCTCCCTACCCCCTTCCCATCCTACTCACCCACCCACGTCCTCTCAATGGGAAGGACAGGACCCTTATCCCTTGGTGGGGGAAGCTCTCTATGGATCCCAAGCTACATAAAAGCTTCCCTAAGGTCTCTCCCCCAGATAACCAGGAGTATAAGGGGTGGGGAAGGAGCTGACTCACCTGGGTTTTCGCACGTGAATTCCCTAGGAGGTAAGATCGGGTAACCAGGCTGTCCCCAAAGCTACTGCCTCCAGTTCCTCCAACACTTCGGTAGCTCCGAGTAACAGTGACACTGGAGGCTGAGGAGGCAGAGGAGACAGAGCCGCCAGCCCCGGCCCCAGCACCGCTCCCGGATTTGTCAGCTGGCTGCCCACAGGTCCCGCACAACACGGTGCGAGAACGAAGGTTGTACTCGGCCGGGTCTCCCGAGCCACTGCAGTGGGCACCCTGGGGAGGGAGACAAGACTCAGGCGGGATGGGGCGAATCTGGGATGGAGTAACCGGCCAAAAGTTCCTAGGCTTCCATCCATGAGGCTCAAAAAGTAAGGAACTCTGCTTCCTACAAGACTATGGAGGCCGAGAATGGCAGAGCACGAAAAGGGAAGACAGACTGTCTTTAGGAGGGAAGACGTCCTCACATTTGGGAGGAACCAGAAGGTAAAAGTCTGGCATTGCCTTAACTACTCTACATTGCTAAAGGGATGAGAAGCAAGGTTTTAAGTAGAAGACAGAGGTTTATGTCTACAGAGAGATGGAGTCAGGGGCTTCCTATTCCTTCTATCTATTGTGCCTTGTAGGAAAATCCAGATCTCACCCACTGCCTTGCTTCCCCTCCTCTGGGAGCACTCATTATATAACATCAAGCTGTCCTCCCTCCCTCCCTCTCTCTCTAGGACATACAGACACCTGAGTGCCAGCTTTGAGGCATGAGGGAGGAGGAGAAGAAAGGCCAGGGCAGCTGTGTGAGGTTATAAAAAAAAACTCTTTAATGAGAATGTACTTGGCATGGAAAGGCCCAAGGAAAGGGTTGGACAGGGTGCCTAGGCTGAGGGCCACCTGTCCACTTGGCTCAGCGGCGGCTGCCACTCACGTGGTGGTGATGGAGTAGGACTTCTCCATCCTCGTCCTCATCATCATCATTGACAGTCACTGTGCGTACCAGCTTACGCATGGCCACCTCCTGATAAGGGGAGAAAGAAGGGGGATGAGGTCAAAGGACAGGGTGGTCCATCCCATGTGATTTAACATCAGGTATACTTTTTTCTACCCTTTGCCCTCCGAAGAATCCTTGTATTTCTTCAGAGTTTGGAATACCTTCTTTTCCCTTAGGTGCCCCAATCACCCTTTGCCCCCCCACTTCCATCTTCTCTAGGAACCCTTCAGTCATCTGCTGTATATCAATAACTATATATGTATTATATATAGATAATTATTATAAAAAACTTTTATGTATACCATCTTCTCTAAGAACCCTTCATTTCAGTTTCACTTAGTACACATTTATTAATCAGTAACTGATTATTAAAATTATATATTATCAGTAACTGATATATATGTATACTATATATAACTATGGATATAAAAATCTATATATATGTATACAAGTGCTACAAATAATTACTATATATAAATAATAGGGCAGCTTGGAGGTGAAATGGATGGAGTAGTAGGCATGGGGTCAGGAAGACTCATCTTCCTGGTTTCAAATCTGGCCTCAAATACTTCATAGCTGTGTGACCCTGGGCAATTCCCTTAACTCTGCCTCAGTTCCCTCATCTATAAAGTAAGCTGGAGAAGGAAATGGCAAACCACTCCAAAATCTTTGCCAAGAAAACCCCAATGAGGTCAGTCAGATATGACTAAAGTAACTGAACAACAAAATATTAGTAAACCACTACAAAGATGAAAAATTACATAATCCCTGATCTCTCAAAGAACAAGGAGGTCTATAAGAATGCTAGATGGTAGACTGTATCGGAGCAAAAGAAGAGTCTAGAAAAAGTGCTCTACTAACAATTCAGATAGGAAATCACAGATTTCCTGTCTCCATACCACTCCCTCTCTTATCTCTTTTCCAAAATTGGGTAAATTCTACTGCCCCCTGCCCAATACTCCCACCGCTCCTACAGAGGTGAGACTTCACTTCCCAGTGCCTCTGGTGATTGTTACCTGATGATTCTGTCCTCCAGATCTCCCTTAGACTTCATTATCTGCCCCTCAGTTTCCCCATTAGATTGTGAACTTTTAGGTTTGAGGATCTCCAGCACTTAGCACAATAGCTGGCACATAGTAGGCACCTAATAAATCTGTAATTACTGACTTACAGACCCTCTGAGAGGAGATCCTCCAAAATGAAAACACAACAGAAAAAAGATAGGGTAGAGAGAGGAGGGAAGAGGAGGGAGGGAAGGAATGCCTGAGCCAAGCAAGTTGAGAAAAAATTGGCCATCAGGGGGCAATCTTGTACAACAAAAGGAGAGGGGAGGGTGAGGAGGAGGGGGAGGGAAGAGAGATAGAGACAGACTGAGGAGGGTTAGAGATATGAGTGTGGTGGTATGTGAGAGAGGGGTGCATGTGTGAAGAATTTGTGTTTGTGTATGTATGTGAGAGGGTGGGTGGGTGGAATTATGTGTATGTGTGAAGGGGATAAGAGAGAGAGAGAGAGAGAGTGTGTGTGTGTGTGTGTGTGTGTGTGTGTGTGTGTGTGTGTGTGTGTCCATGTACCCCTCACCTCTCCAGTGGCACTGATGAGTGCTGTGCGCAGGCTGTTTCCACAACCCCAAGAACTCTGGGCTTTCCACACCATGTCAGTGGGAGGGCTATGGGTGGCTCCTGCCCCTGAGGCCCAGATCTGAAAATGGAAAGAAGACAAAGTTCACAGATGATCCTCCCAAATACTGCCCACTCCACTGACCTCTCTCCAGGACTTCCAAAAGAAGGCCACCCAAGCATCTAGGACCCCTTAACTCACCGTCACCACCTGCCCAGCCTTGAGAGTGAATTTAGGGGGAAAGCGATAACTCAGTAAGGGCTCATCTCCATTCTGGCGTTTGATCTGCCAGTTGCCCATGGATTGGTCCTGGAAGAAAGGAAGAGGTGGGGTTGGGGAAAAAGAATCAGAGAAAGAGGAAAAAGTTCAAGTAAACCTCTTTTAGCCTTGCCTTGACTCTGAAGTGTCTGATCTTAGAAATTTCTCCCCCTATCTTCATCAGCTCTTTGTAGGCTGAAATGGAAATTGGAATTTTAGGGCTCTGGCCAGTCATTTTTGTTCTTTGATTGGTTTTTTTTTTTTTTGCAAGATAATGGAATTAAGTGACTTGCCCAAAGTCACACAGCTAGGTAATTATTAAGTGTTTGAGACCTCATTTGAACCCAAATCCTCCTGACTCCAGACCTAGTGCTATATCTACCGCCACCTAGCTTACCCTTTCATCAGTCCATTGAAGTCTATCCCCATTGTTTATACAAAGCAGCACCCCCAACCTTCTCTCTGGGCCCCTGAGCTATAAGAGGTTGGGAGCCCAGCTCTCCAGATTGCAGGGTGCCTTCAAGCACCTCCTCATCCCCTTTGCCTACTTCCCCACGGACCTCATTGGACTTGTTGCGCAGCCGCACGAACTTGCCCTCTTCATCCACCTCCTCCACAGCCACTCGACCACTGGTGCGGGCATGCTGGGAGAAGCTGCTTCGGCTATCACTGGTCTCCAGCTTTCGCTTCTTGGTGATGCTACCCCCACTCTGAGTGTGGGATGAATGTGATGAGGTCCGGCCCCGGCTTCGCTGAGATGTAGGGCTGGGTGACAGCCTCAGCCTGGCAGAGGGGAGAGAGGAAGACAGATAATAAAGCTGGGCTTAAGGTGGGAATCTTGGCCTTGTGCTTGCCTCCAGCCCATCCTCCCCCTCATTTTTTAGTCCTCCCCAATTTCCTGGGTCCAGTTTTCCTTTTCCTATCCTTACCGCTCCTCCTCTCCTTCCAGAAGTTTTCGATAAGCATGAATCTCCATGTCCAGGGCCAATTTGATATCCAGCAGCTCCTGGTACTCATCCAGTTGTTGCTGCATCCTTGCCCGCATCTCTGCCATCTCCCGCTCCTTCTCAGCCAGCAGCCGCCGGCTCGTATCCCTCTCCCGGGCCAAAGCATCCTCCAGATCGCGCAGCTTTGCCTCCTTGGCTGACAGCTAGTTGAGAAAGAAATCCTTGAGGTTCTAATGAACTCTCCATAGGGATCTGACATCCCAGTGATGAAATAGGTACAGGGATCTTTTGTGGTTCCCCTTTGTAGTAAGAGGTCAGTCTTTAGAATCTCCAGGAATTCCAGTTAATCCCAATAGATTACTGACCTCAATACTGCTTCCCTTAATGCCAAGAAATATTTCACAAGGTCTAACAATTTCAATTACATTACACAAACATTTAAGGAACTAAGTGATTCAGATAAAAAAAAATAAACTTTTTAAAAAAATATACTAATTCCCTCCTCTCAAAAAACAAAAACAAAAAAAAACAGCTCACCTGCAGCTAAAAAAATTTATGGTCTCTATTCAGAAGAACCCAATTGGGTTCCCTAGAGTCCTATTCCCATATACAATCTAACTGTAACCTGTCTCCATCTGCTTGGAAGCTCCTGAAGAATTTCTCTCCCTCCTCCCCTTTCTCACTTTTTTATCCTGACAGCTCCAGGGAGGAACCTTTCCTCCTTGTCACTGGCACCTCCATCACCTTCAGCCTCTCAATCATCATTCCAAGTCAAGAGGGAGGGCATCATAATACCTGTTTCTGGAGCTGGCTGAGCTGGGCAGAAAGGCTATCAATGCGGATGCGTGATTGCTGCAACTCCTCATGGGCAGCTCCTACCATGTTGCTGTTCCTCTCAGCAGACTGTCTGGCATTGTCCAGCTGATGGAAGAGGTGGGGAGGGAAGGAAAGGAAATCAATTAAATTAGTGCTACAAAGGCATGGTGGGATGAAGGAATGGTAAACAGTCTCATTGGCCAACCCACCCATACCCTCCTATGCTTAGGAGACAGGAGAAAAGGCTTTCCAGAGAAGGAAGCCCACAGGAGCCCAAGGGAAGGGGGGAGATCAAGGCACCTTGGCAGAATAGGTCTTCTCCAGCTCCTTCTTATATTGTTCCACTTGTTCCTCATGTTGAGCCCGAAGGTCCTGCAGGGCATCAGCTAGCTTGCTCTCAAACTCCCGCTGCTTTCCACTGTCAATCTCCACTAAGCGAGTCTCATGGCGACGTTTGGTTTCACGAAGCTCCTAGGAAGTGGAGGGGAGCCAGGGGGCAGGATCAGAGTCAGTGCCAGCCAGGCATACAACCACAGGATCCCAGGTATCAGGGATACTCAGCAGTAGCTGAGTGTTTCACCTCCCCACCCAAGCAGTCAAGTTTTCAGCTGTGCCTTCTAAATAAACTCTGGGCTTAGCTTACTGGGCAGCCCTGTGAGCCAGGCAGTCCTTAATACCCTGGCATTCCTGGAGTTCTGGGCCCCTACCTCGCTATAGATGTTCTTCTGGAAGTCCAACTCCTCCTTTAGTGTTTGCAGCCTGTTTTCAGCATCCACCCTCCTCAGCATCTCATCCTGAAGTTGCTTCTTAGCTTCACTCAGAGCTGCCTCTAGCTGTGGGGAGAGGAAAAAAAAGAAGAGATAGAAGTGTCATAAATCCTTAGAAGGGATTTTTAGAGATCAACTAGAACAGAAGTTCTTATTATCTTTTGTGTCCTGACCCCTTCAGTAGTCTAGAAAGGAAACCTAGATGCCTCTTCTCAGAATGTCTTTAAATGCATAAAATACAAAGGATTCAAAGGAAACTATTTTGAAATAGTTATCAAAATTTTAAAAAATTAAGACTAAAATCAATTAACAAATAAGTAAGCACCTATTATGTTTTAAACACTGGTGATATAAGCATAAGCATAAAGAATGAAACAATCCCTATTCAAAAGGAGTTTACAATGTATTGGGGAAGGCAATAAAAACATATAAAACATAAACATAAAAATAGATATATAACAAAAAAATATATATATATATATACACACACAAAGTAGTTAAATACAGGACAGTTTAGGGGGAAAGGTTCCAGCATTTAGGAGATAAATAGTGTTAAAGGTGAAGAAACTGAGGCTGAGAGGGGGGGCAGTTAAGCCTTCAGCCAGGCTTAAAAGCCTGTTCTCACATATTCTCAGTCTACTAAGTTCTCCATTGTACCACATGACCAGCCTATCTCTTTCTCCTGCAAAATGGGACTTAACTACAAGGTCATCTAACAAGTATGTGGCAGGGCCAGGCAGGAACAGATAGAAAATTCCATTTTGAACTTTAAAGTCTACTATCTCCTTCCTTTAATTTTTTTTTTTAGGTTTTTTCTAGGCAATGGGGTTAAGTGGCTTGCTCAAGGCCACATAGCTAGGTAATTATTAAGTGTCTGAGGCTGGATCTGAACTCAGGTACTCCTGACTCCAGGGCTGATGCTCTATCTACTGTGCCACCTAGCTGCCCCTTGTCCTTTAATTTTTAAGAAAAATTTAAAAACCAATTTTTTTCAATTAATAATATTCAACTTTTTCCTTCCTTCAACTTTCCCCATTAGAAGAGAAGAATAGTCCAGCAAATTCCTAAACTGCTTATATGAAAAAAAAAACAAGTCTCCTTCTTTATCCTGAGTCTATTATTTCTCTGTCAGGAGATGTTTACTGTCTCTTAACTTCAGTGGAGGTGATTAGTAAGGGTTTAGTAAGAGTTGGAAATGTATCTGATCCTAGTTGGGGCTACATTGGGATAATAATAATCTGCTGTCAGTCAAGTCTTAGCCTCAGAAAGGAACTGCATGTCACAAGGGCAGGAGATGACAGGGCAAGAGAATGCTGAGTCAGAAGATAGCACCCCAGCTCTGCCATTAACCATCTAAGATGAGCTTAGGTTGCTCCTTGAACTTTTCTGGGCCAGTTTCCCTAGCTTGTAACTTGAGGATAAAAGGAGATAATAGATAGGAAAGTTCTTTGGAAAGTAAAGCACATTATATTAATGTAAGGTGTTATTAGGACAATTACTCTGTGTGTCTGTCCCCTGCACACCATATAATTATTATTAAATAAATATCCAACTCCCAATTATGACTTTTGTGAGCTCCTAAGAAACACACAATTCTTATACAGTGGAAACATGGGCAGAGTATGTCCGTTCCATGTGTAAACTGAAATGAATTACAGATTCTTTTTTTTTTAGGTTTTTTGCAAGGCAAATGGGGTTAAGTGGCTTGCCCAAGGCCATACAGCTAGGTAATTATTAAGTGTCTGAGACCAGATTTGAATCTAGGTTCTCCTGACTCCAAGGCCAGTACTTTATCCACTATGCCACCTAGCTGCCCTGAATTACAGATTCTTTAATTCAGCTCAATTTATTAAAGAGAGTTCAATATGCCCCAGAGAAGTATAAGACATTATTCCCTGACCTCAAAGAACTTTAGAATCTATTTGAAGCAAGATATACTTGGAAATATTCCCACCTCTTCTTCCCCTTCATGACTGGACTGAAAGATTATTATTCTTGTATGAATCTCAGATTAGGAACATCCTGAAGGCATTAAGTATAAAGTATAAACTTGACTTGGAGAAAGGAAGAAGAATGAGAAAAAAAAAACAAAAGAAAAGAATGAACAGTATGTGGAAGGAAAAAGTATGTGGATTATAGAGCCTGTAGATGGTGATTTGTGTTTACCTTGGCCACCTGGCCCCGGAGCTCATGCACCTCACCATCCAGAGTACGCTTCTCACTCAAGGCTGTGCTCAGAGCTGCCTCCTTGGAGTTAAGCAGTGCTTCCAGGTCCTTGAGCCGGGCCTGAGCTGACAGCAGATCCCCCTCCTTCTTGGAATTGCTGAATAGAAAAGAGAAGAGAAGGTAAAAGAAGGCACTCAACATACCAAGAAAGTAAAATTGTCAGAGATGCCTGGATCTTACATGGAGCCAACAGGAGCCCACATTCTGATGAATAAAAAGAATGCCTGGAAACATCTCACCTCAGCCAATTACATATTAGCTGTGTTGACTATGGACAAATCAGTTAACTTCACTGGACCTCACATTCCTCATTTTGTAAAATAAAAGATTAAAGTAGAAACCCTCAAAGGTCCCTTTCAAATCTATCAACATTCTACATCACACTTGTTCTGTAATATATGTGTCTTGCCTTTTCACTTACTACCAGCAGAGGGTACCATTGACTGAACCATTATTTGATTCCTACCTATAACAAAGAGTTAGAATATTGCCAAGGTCCCTCCCCACCCTCCCCCCAAACTCAAACTACAGGGTGCAGCCAGGATCACCCAGGTCCCATGAAACATTCCACCTCTCCCATGACTCAGGGGCCAGGAACGTGCCTGGGGGTTGTACAGAGAGCCTGGGTCCCATGATTTGAACCGATTCCCTGCCCCCCTTCCATTCTTCCTCTAAGAAACAGGGGTACCTTTGTTCCCCACCCTCCCACAGAGATCCTCAACTTTCTCTTCCTTAGACCCAACCCACCTCCTTTCAAACCAGCCTTCTTCCCTCCCTCCCTCAAATCAACCACCCACATCGGAACCCAGCCACCATGGCTCTCAAGTTGTTTCCATGTCTGTCTCCAAGAGACTTTCAGGTGGCTACCATGTCTGGGATTCCCTCCTTCCCTGCCCCCTTCCCTGGTGCAAAGGAAAGAACTAAAGGGAGAGTTTGGGAAAAGGAAATCTAATTGAAATCAACATTCCAGTGAGTCCTTGAAAAACAAGCCAGAGAGTTCTCCCTGTCTCTTCTCTAAGCCGTGAAAGATGTCTAGATTCTCTCTATTCTTTCTTTTCAGTCAACCAGTTCTTTTGGGTGGGTAGGGGAGAAGTTCCATCATATCCTTGGGAGAACTCTACTCATTCTTCTTACAAATGAGGAACCTGAGTATCTGGCTCCAGATGGAGGCTCTGAGACAACTGGGCACATGTGGGTGCTGGCCCTGAACTCAGTTGAAACTGTTTAGAACCTAACCTAAATTAAATCTAGGGATGGCAGAGATCACAATTCAGCTTACCCCACCTTTAGGACATTAGTTATTTCAGATGGAGAAAGGACACACACACAACCAAAAAAAAAAAACTCTTAGAATCCAGACTGTGAGATCCAATGGATTCTAGAAGAGGAGAGAAGAGGGGGAGAAAGAGGCCCTATTATTGTATAGAAACAGCACATATTTGAAATCATTGAATTCTAGAATTCTAGCTGGAATAGAACCTTAGAGACAATACAGTGCAACTCTTTCATTTTTCAGAAGAGTAAACTGAGGCCCTGTGAAGGATTAAATGAGTTGTCTAGGGTAGGATTTGATCCCAGTTCTCACTGACTTGACTCCAAATCCAGTGTCCCACTCACTTAAATCACATTTGAATCATAGCTCTATTTAGTGGACAAGAAGAAACCTCCCTGGATTTTAATTTCCAGATCTGTAAGATGAAAATGTTAGACATTCTTTCATTTTTCAAGTTACTTTTAGCTCTAAATACTACCATCTTGTCTATATTATGGCACCCTTAGGATGTATGTTAAAGGAAAGGGTTAAAAAAGAAGCAGTCACCACTCCCTTCCCCCAGTGCTACCTACAACTCTTAAGCACAAGGCCATAGCAGTGGATATCCAGAAAACAAAACAAAACTATATTTCCTACCCCCAATGGAGAGCAGAGCCACACTTTCATTTATGCTTCTAGTATGAAATCCTTAAGAATCACTTAAATTCCCACTAGAGCAGGACAGATAGAGGTTAGACTTTAATCTAGGGAAAGGCAGGAAATTGGAACAGGCATATTTGTTCTCTCACTACCCTGAGAATTATAAAGATAAGAAGTCACTCTACCCTAACTAGATCTGATTAGCCCAGGAAGAGGGACATGATGACCCTGGCAAGGAGGGGGTTGCCACTTTTGAGTTTTGCCTTCTTAGCCTCTTCTCTCCAGCCCTGCTGCGTGCACCTCCCACCCCTATCCCCAATCCAGGACAAGGTACCTCATATAACATTCATTTCATCTACAGAAAGAACTGATTTCTCTCTTCCTCATCTCAGCCAGAAAAGCTAAAAATAAAATCAAAATCCAGCTCTGGTTTTGGCCGCCATCCCGTCCAGCCCCTGGCTGGGAGTACAGCTCCAACTTTCCATGACTTCAGAACTTTTCCAAAGTTGAAGCAGCTGGAGTAGAGAAGGAGGAGGAAAAGAAAAGGGGAAAACCAGCCATTAAGTGATAGAGCAGAGAATACTTGTCTGACTCCAAAGCTACAGGAACTTGGCTTTTCCATGAGCCCTCAGGGCCAGAAACACATAATAGATGAAATGCCCCAGATCTAATAGGCTGGATTCAAGGTTAACTAGTAAGGAGGCCTTCCTGAGGCAGGGCCCAAGAAAAGCATGGTAAACAGGGAAGGAGAGAGCCATCCCTACTCCTACATAGACAGGTAAGGGTGAGTTGAGCTACCAGCCTGAGCAGAAACAAGAAAGGAAACAGGGTGATCTCAGTGGGCTGGGCTCCCCCAGGCTCCTGATGAGTCATTCTCATCCTAAAAAGAGTTTAAGATCCTAGACTTGCTTAGGAAATTTTATAGCTAGAGATCACCTAGTGATCCTTATCACCATTTGATGGATAAGAAAACTAAGACTCAGAGAAATAATATGTCTAGGCTATTTCTTCTTTACCTTTGCCACAATTTCTCAAATACAGACAAGTTCTTAACACTAAAGGGAGATTGGGGTGGAAAAGTCTCAGTCTCATCGATGGGCTAGGTGGGAAGTCTTTTCCTTAATTTTTTCCACTGTTGTTTCTAAATCATGATATTCCTGAGAAAAATGGATGAGCTGTTTCCCTTCTCTTCTTGGCTGGAGGAGACCTTAGTTATAGTTTAAGAGAGAAAGAGATTAGGGTATGTATGGTAAGGAAGACAGATCAGAAGACTAAGTCACACCCCTCAGACTAGGGAAGTCACCAACAGAGGAAGAGGAGCTGAGGCTTTTGTGGTTTCCTTAGCCAGGCTAGGGGGGTTCCCGGCCCTTGGGAGAAAGCCACCATCTCCAGGCCACATGACTCAGAGCCCGGGGGAACCCACAGCTATTAGTAACTAAGAGATGGCATCTGGTGATGTGGTTCTCCCCTCCTGTCAGCCCATTGCCCACATCTCACTGTCTCAAGAGAACCTTCTTTCCTAAGTTTCCTTTTTATTCTAGGATCCAAAACCAGATCTCTAAATTTACTCCATCACACCTTTAGGAATTTAAAGGGAATTCTTTTTGTCTTTTCCGTTTCAAAAAGTTCAAGGAAGGGATCCTTCAAAAAGAGTTCATAATTGAAGGCTTGTGGGAATTAGGAGAAACCCAAATTGCAGGGCAAGGAGATAGGTTTGAGATCACTGTACCTTGGTTTCCTCATATGTAAAATTAGAGAGTGGCATAGTGATCTCTTTGCATTCTAAATCATATTATCCAATGCTTGTGCTTATGCTCAAGATGGCCATTTGGGTATCAGGATATGGACAGGAGTCTAAGGAGTCTAGTGGGGACAGTCAACAGGGGTTTGGTGGGCATATATCCACTTCTTTTATTTATGCCTGGGCAAGAAGACTGGAAAGGGCGGGAACCAGGGGGTTCCTCAGGTGACTCATCTTCATTCAGACAATACCCGGGCAAGGGAAATCCTCTAGTTCCCACAGGAGAAAAGCTGACTCTGCCCATGTCCTGTTCCAGAATCTCATACCCCTACCTTAGAGAAAGGATCTCGACCTAACTCCCCTATGTTCTACCTACCAAGACCTCAGAGCACAGTTTGGAGCATTCCTTGCTATATCTTGTCAGATGTAATACCACAGGAAGAAATAGGATAAGGTGGGGGTGGGGTGAGATTCGGAGATGAGAGAGAGTGGGAGTGGGTGGGCAAGAAGAAAAGGCAAGGCTTAGCAGAAACCCCATAAACTGGAAATGAGTGAGAAGGTAATGGGGAAGAAACTGGGTGACCCAGAGATTTTCGAGTAAGGGATAGAAAGAAGCCCAGTTCAAGGGAAGGAACTGAATAGAAGGGAGGTCTAAAGCTAGAATGGGGTGGGGGCTGGATCTAAAGTCAGCTATGAGGAGAGAATCCTGGGCACTGAGGCCTGAGGCCTTGTGCAGGGCTGCCAGCCAGGGAAAAGGAGATGCGGGGGTTGCAGCTATGCTGAGAGGTGGGACGGGAGCCAGAGGAGGCTGAGGGGCTGGGCCGGGCCCAGGGCCAGCCTCTGACCCGCCCGCTGAGTCACCCAGATCCAGCCTGGCTCCTACAGCCACATATGGAAACAAGGGCCAGGACTGGGTGGGGGGAGGGAACTCTTGAAGCCTTACTGGCCGGGAGTGCTCAGTGGGGCCTGGGCCGGGGAAGGAGAGGCCCCCATTTCCTCCACTAGGTTGGGGTGGGGCTGGGAAGGGGGAGAGGGAGGAGAGGAGGAGGAGGAAGGCTCCCTGGGCTGGGGCTAACAAAGAGGGAGAGGCAGGGACAGACAGACACAGAGGGGGGGAGGAGCTCCTGAAAGGGCTGGCGATGAGCAATAGGACAGCTATGCAGGGGAGACACACACACACACACACACACACACACACACACACACACACAAACACACACGTTCCCAAAGTAGACAGCAAGAGATTTCTTAAAGACAGGGTGGGAACAATTCTGTGTCTGTCCACCCCCCCCACACACACACACACAGACATGCTCCCAGGCCTAATTCTGCCCCTAGAGCTTTTGCCCATGCTGTTCCTTCTCCCTGGGGTACGGCCCTCCCATCCTTCTGCTGGCTGTTCTTTCTGTACCTCCTTCCCTCAGACTAATAACAACCATCAAAATCATATTAATTAAATGGTCAACTCCTCGAGTACAGGGACTGTCTTTGCCTCTTTGTTTTCCAATGCCTGGCAAACAGTGGGCACTTAATCATTCCTTATTGACTGATTACTTTAAACTGCACAAAGTGCCTCAATCTCAAGCCTCATGGATTTTTTTCCCCCAAAAGAAAGCTAGACATAGTCAGGAAACCTGAGTTTGAATTCATCTCTGACACTTAGGAGACATATGACCTCTGCCAAGTCCTTTTCCCTCTGTAAGCCTATTTCCTCATTTGTAAAACTGGATAATGAGACTTGCAAGACTTCCTTCACGAGGTTGTTGTTAAGAAATTGTTCTGTAAACCTGAAGTACTGTTTTAACATGTCATTATATTATACTGTCATAACTTCTGTTATTTATCATTTAATTATTCTTTTCCCTGGATGTTTTATTCATGTTGGTCATTTGTTTTTTTCTCCCCATCCCCCCCAAAACACAACTAGATGGTAAAGTTTCAGAACCAGGACACATAAACACACACACACACAGACACACCTTTTCCCAACTTTACACATAAAAGGGTCACATCATATCATACCTGGAAGAGAATCTAACACTCCCCCAGTGGAACTACCTCATTTTTACATAAAGGGAAACTGAGGTCAAGAGAGGTTAAGCACCTTTCCAAATAATTAACAGGGACAAACACACACACATGCTTCATGGGTGAGAGAGTCAGACAGAAATAGCAAGAGACTCATAGGGAGAAACAAGTGTCACACAGAAAGACAACAGTAGAAGACAGAAACACAGGGGGAGACAAAGAGGGAAGGAAGAGAGAGCAACAACCACACACATTAGAGAAAGACGCAGAGACTGAGCAAGACATATACACACACATACCCAGATATATATATATATATACATATATATATATACACACACACATACACACACACATATATACATATTATATATAGAGAGAACCTCCCGCACCATGTACTAAAGTCAAGATTCAAGTTTATGGATCCTCTGCTCCTCAGAACAAACCACCTCCTGGTTTCCTTAGTGGTCTGTGGCTCTGAAACCACTTTCAGGTGGACAGGATGTGGAATCCAGGGATACCTGGGCCCTTTGCTCTCTCCCACTATCACCTACCCCCATGCATTCCCCTACTCTAACTATCCAGGTTCCTTTCTTGGATGGAAAAAATGGCTCTGAAGAAGGGAGAAGTAGGTAGGCAAACAGGTATAGGAAGAGGCAATAAGCCATAGTGGAAAGTGAACAGGTCTTATAAACAAGGGAAATTTGAGCCCTTGTTTGACCAGTTACTACTTATATGATGGTAGAAAAATCATTTCACACTTTCAAAGGACTTAGATTTATCATCAAATTAGGGGTTCCACTTAATGACCTCTTACATTTCTTCTAGATTTGACATTCTATTTCTCTGTGATTCTATATATCTGCACCTTTCCCCTAGCAAGAGCAAGTACCCATGGTGCAAGGTCAGAAAGGGCTCTTCCCTTTCACTGCTCCTCTTATCCCCTATATGCATAATTTCACACCGCATGCAAAACACAGTTTGAACCAATACCTAAATCCAATTACATATAACACAGGTACAGAACACCCCCTAGGCACCCCCAAGAGACTTCCACAAGTATGCACTAGGTGTGGCAATCCCTTTCCACACCACTCATGGTATGACACTCGCCAACATGCCCAAGGTGTGAGGCCCCTCATATCTCCACCCAGAATCAACAAACTCCCAGTCATTCTCCTGCTGCCCCCCCCCAGCTAGGTAGGACTAGATGCCAGGGAGGGAAGATGAGTTTTGTGTGTTGGGGGAAGGGACAGAAGACAACTATTTACATGTTCAGACACAACTACAGAACAGAAGAACTGGGGATTGGCAAGAGGCCATGGGGCTGAGTCACAGCTGCTGGGCGTATCAACGTGGCATTGTACAGAAGCTATGGGCCAAAATGCCAGGGTCCTTTATTAAAAGCAAATGGCAGCTTTCCTGACTCAACTTCAAACTAAAAGATTTTTTTCCTCTTCATTCCTTGCTTCTTTTCTTCCCTATCTTAGTCCTTTTATATTCCTCTATACCTCAGCCCAAAATCACTCTGTCTACTTAGGCAAAAAAGAAGTAGAAGTAGAAAAAGAACTAATAGTATGGTTGGAAAGGAAATTACTGAGGGTAGTGGAGGTCAGTGACTGGATGAAGGAGGCAGCTGTCCAAGGTGTTGAGACTGAAGGGAATCCCCTCTCCCCAAACTTCAACCTCAGCAACCCATCTTTGACTATTATGAACCTTCATTCTGCTGGATCGTGGCTAATAATCCTATTAACCATTAAGAGTACAGGAACTCCACCCCTAAATTATGAAAAGAAGAAAGGGGAAAATCTGGGAATTCTAGACCCACTGCATTCTAACCCTGGTCTAGTAATGATAATGCTCCCTCCCAATATAAGAAGAGTGGAATGGACAGGGCATCCCCACTATCCAGGAGCTGAAGATTCCAGAACTGTGAACTTCTAAAGCCCTCTTTCTCTTTCAATCCCCTTAACTAATCTAGAAGAGGCTATGTGTCCCATACTTCCTCCCATCAAAAGACAACATGAATGAGGAGAAATAGTTGTCCCTTGCTTCAATTCTCTTCCCTCCCTCTCCCCATATCACTGTTTCATAGTAGCATGAGACCAGAGGATTCCTCACAGATCATTATAGTCATCTTGCCAATCCTTCTGATTCTCCAAGTACCACCTCACATGGTTGTTCTCCTGACACAACTTTTTTTTTTTTTGACACAACTTTGACACAACTCTTCCTCATTCCAAGTTTTGGTATTTTATTGTTGAAAAGCTCAAGAAACTAACCTTCAATCCTCACAGGAAAGCTGGATTTTACTTTTTAGAAAGTATTTATTTCCTCGGTCTTCTCTTCTCCAAACATTATAATCCCATGATCTTGACTTCTCTCTCTCTTTCCTAGCTCCCACCATGACTCAGTGCTCCCACCCCTGGGATGCCAGCCAGAATTATGGTTGGCTCCAAGAAAAGAGATTCCAACTTCCTCTCCCAGTCAGCCAGGAGAGACACCCCCACTCCCTTTATGTTCCCTCCTCCCCAAGAGACTAATAAAAGTCCCTAAACTACCTCATACCCTAGCCTGAGGAAAAAGAAACCAGAAGCCAACAAACAGGACAGGAGGAAGGAAGGAAGAATATTGACCATTAAAAATGTAATCCTGCAGGGTGAACCCCAACCCTAAACTATGGATACTGGAAAGTTCTTCCTATTGACTACCCTACACTCTTTTCATCTGCTATACTAACACTTCTTTTTTCTTATCCTAAGTGGAGAAAGGATGAAGAAAGACATCAGAATTTCAATGGATGGAGTAACTTTGAAACTTTGGAGCACTGGCAGCAAGCATTATTTCCCTCCTCTCAGCAGATAAGTGATGGACTATAGGTATGGAAGAAGGTATTCCTTGTTAAATATGGCAAGTGGGTTGGTTTGTTTTACTCTACTATATTTCTTTCTTGCCAGAGTCCTGAGGGGATATCAGGAGATAAAGGGAAGAGATGGTTGTTTTTTAAACACAGTACTATCAATAAAATATTTAATTTTTTAAAAAATCAACTGCTTTTTCTTAATTTAATTAATTGATTAATTAAATTAAATAAAAAATTAAAAGTAATTAAATATCACCCAATGGGTGTAAAATTACTGAAAAAGTTCTTTTAAAAACCAATGATAAAGGGCAGCTAGGTGGCGCAGTGGATAGAGCACCAGCCCTGGAGTCGGGAGTACCTGAGTTCAAATCTGGTCTCAGACACTTAATAATTACCTAGCTGTGTGGCCTTGGGCAAGCCACTTAACCCCGTTTGCCTTGCAAAAACCTAAAAAAAAAACCACACAATACATTGTATAGAAAAATATTGCTTAGAATGCCTTTGGCTATTATATTCATATTTAATGTAAATATTTTCATATTTGATAGGGTTATTTCTCCATTTTATGACCAGTTTATAATGATACTTTTTTTTTTGAACTATGGACTGGGACCTAAAATCTAAGTTATTTGAGATCTCCACAAAGCATTTGAGGGAGAGATTCAGTATTTATTAAGCATTTGAACACATGATAAACATATTAGTAACTTTCTACATTCTAGAGATGAAGGGGATGAAAACAGACAGAAAGCCTGTCTTCCTTTCATCTAGGAAGGAGTAAGAGAAAAGTAAAAGAAGGAATTGAGTTTGGGTAGAAAGGGCAAAGACTTGGGAGTCAGTAACTTTGGCAAACTGTGACCTTGGTCAAAACATTTCCCCTCTTTAGGGCTCAGTTTCCTCATCTGTAAAATGAGATGGTTATACTAACCGATCTCTAAGATCCCTTTCAGCTCTAACATTCTAGCTGGGTACAAGGGCCTCTCTAAGATATGGACATCTGAACCAGAAGCCAGCTTCTCTCTCCAGTTGTCCCAGACAGCTGGGCCTTGCTTTGACTCTAACACTGAGGTTTATTGAATTGAGAGTAAGGGTGGGGTTAAGGAATGCTCAGCTATATTGCATATTGAGGTCAGGGTCCTTACCCTATTAAGGTTAGGGAGAGAAATATTCTGATTGAGTAGGAGAAATTTGAGCAATAGAAATGGAAGAAACAAGTTTTTTTTTTGTGCTTTTCTTGACATTTAAATCCTTTACTGACTCCAGGCTGAGGCACTGTTAGGAAGACCAGTACCCAGGGATATATCTTCACCATTCCACCCTGCTTCCCTTCTCTAATCCTTCCATCAGGATCAGGGCTCAAGGAACCTTAAAGGGTTCACTCACACTCCCATAGTCCAAAGGGAAAACACAATCAGTTTTTGTTTTCCATCAAAAGGCCTTGCCCCCTCCAAAGACAGACAGTCAGAGAAAGATGAAGCCAAAGACAGAAAGGCAGAGGAAAACATCACTTCCAAGTCAGGATTCAGAATTGGTTTCCAGCTAAAGGCAAAATGGATACAAAGAATCTGTCTATACCTCTGCCATATATGTACATATTGTCAGCCAACCAAATGAACCCTGTGCCTTTAACCAATTCCTACCATGTAATTTAGCACAGATCTTGGTCATCATGCTGCAAGTAGTGAGTAAAGTAAAAAGAATGATTTATGAACTTGGAGAACAAGAGATCCAAATTCAAAAATCTCTAACCTTGATGAATCTAAGTCACATCATCTGCTTAAGCCTCTATAAAATGAGGATCCTACTTATATTGAGACTATATTGTAGTAAATGAGGAGTCAGTTTTGGGAGTCAGGAATTCCTAGGGTTAATTCTAGTTCTGTGAGGCTATGAGAAAGTCTCAACTTCAAAGGGCTGTAACACTACAACTTATAGATTTAGTGAACCATCTGCATTAATGGAAGGAGCATCCATAACTCAAGATGATATATAATCAGTCTGACTCCCCTATCCTCTCACTATAAATACATATATGTATATGTGATACATATATACCATATGTTTCACAAGGTTATTTTGAAAAAAGAACTTTGTAAAGCCCAAAGTACTATAACACTATGAATGATTATGAGCATGGGTGGGGTAAGGGTTGCAGCACTTCTGGAGTTAATGAGGCAGAAGTAGGAGTAAAGAGATAGGAAAAAAAGTCTATCTGGGACAAAAGGAAAACTTCTGATCCATAGCATAGCTCTAGATCATGAGGCCCCTAAACCTAAATCTTCTTTCTAACTAAATACTCAAGACAAAGATGGCACAGTGTAGTATAAAAAAAAAAAAAAAGCTATTGGCCTGAGAGTTGGAGTCCTGGGCTCTATTTTTGGTTGACACTATATAGACTATGTGACTTTGAACAAGTCCTTTGAGATTTTGGATTGCCACAAAAGAGGCTTCTAGAAAAAAGGAGGTGACAGTCCCACTATACTGTCTCTGGATCATACCACATTTGCAGTATTATGATCTGTTTTAGGAACTGTAGTTTGGGAAAGACACCAAAAACCTGGAGAGAGTTGGTTGTAGTATAGTGGAGATACCTATCATGTATAGATTCAACTGGATGGTTCTTCTTGACTCAGAATTCTGTGGTTATGTCAGCCATAGGAAAGCTGAAGGGTCTTAAGTCCTTACCAGAAGAATATCAGCTGAAGGAAGTGGGAACATTTAGACTGGAAAAAAAGAAAACTTAGGAGTGGATATAAGTAGCTGTTATTAAGTATGTCATTTGGAACAAAGATTAAATGTATTTAATTTGCTTCTCTAGGGCAGAAATTGCAATTATGATGATGATGATGATAACCAGCTTTTTCATAATTCTTTATGGTTTTTTAAATGTTTTAAAGTTTTTCAAAGTGTTTTACCTATGTTATTTCATTTGATTCTCATCACAACCTTATCAGATAGATATTAGGGTGTGTGGTTGTGGGGATTCTTTTTTGGTATGGGTTGGACTAAATGGCTATTGAAGTTCCTTCCAACTCTAAAATTCTATAATTCTGAGAAATCAATTCTAGACCTCAGTCTCCTCATCTGTAAAATTAGAGGACTGTACTCTATGCTCTCTAAGTCATTTTCTTTTTTCTTTTCTTTTCTTTTTTTGTGAGGCAGTGGGGTTAAGTGGCTTGCCCAAGGCCATCCAGCTAGGTAATGATTAAGTGTCTGAGGCTGGATTTGAACTCAGGTACTCCTGACTCCAGGGCCACATTATCCACTGTGCCATTTAGCCACCCCTAAGTCACTTTCCAATTTTATAATCAAAGAATGTTAAAATCTTCTTAATGCCAGAGTCTCAGCCTCTTAGTCCACATAGCAGCTGGGAGAGTAGAGCAATCCAGGAAATCATCGAGCATTAGGACCAAGTCTGGAGGGAAGAGATGGTTCCGCTTTTAGAAGCCCAGGGTCTCCCCCTACTGATTCATACTTCCCTTCCCCCAAGGACCCTAATGGAAAAAAGGATGAAGGAGCTGATTTTCTAATCAAAGTTGACTGCATTTTAGCTCCATCCATCTCCCATTTCTTTGTAGGCATTCTCTAGTCTGACTTTGACAAGACAGCTTCAGAACTACTTCCCTATCTAGAACTCTAGATTCTAGAATTGCTTCCAAGAGGAATCAACTACAAGGGAGGAAGGTATTCCTCTTCTCTTCCTATCCCTTTCTCTCAAAATAAGGACTAAGGGAAGAGGAAGAATCCAAAAGGAGTGATTTCACCGATGGAAAAACCTGTGTGGCATAGTGGAAAGGATAGGTTATAGAGACACATGAAACCAGTTTGAGTTCTGATATCTACAACCATGGGCAAGTCTAAGTTTGATCATGTCATTCCCCTGATCAAGAAACTTCAACGGCTTTCCCAGTTACCTCTAGAACAAAATATAAACTCTTTTGCTTGTTATTTGAAGCCCTTCATGGTCTTCAAACCATCTTCCTTTTATGTCATTCTCCTTGAGCCTTCTATGTTTAGGCCAAATAAATCCTCTTGCTATTCTCCTACACAAAATTCCATCTCCCATCTCTACATTTTTGCATAATCTGTCCTCCATACCCATAATGTTGTCTCTTCTCATCCTTTTTTCTTCTTGGAATCCTTAGTTCACTCCGTGGAACAGCTCAAGTGTTATCTCCTTACATAAGACTTTTTCTGATCCCCCCATTATTATATTATTATACTCCCTCCACTCTGAAATTACTTTGTACTTATTATGTGTATATATATTATTGATTTATTTCTGTATATAGAATATAAGCTACTTGAATGCAGGGACTGTTTCATTTCTGTCTCCTAACCCTATCACCTGGAAGAGTGCCAGACCCATAGAAGGAGCTTAATAAAATAGAATCACTTTGAACCTTAGTTGCCCTGTTAGTTGGGATTAACAATACTAGTACTTCTTATCTTGTAGCATTTAGTAAATCTCAAAGGGTTTAGAAATGTCAGCAATCCTTATAGGGACCACTCTTGCCAAACAGTAGGAAACTTGGGTTCTTGGTTATTAGTCCCCAGATACCAAGATCCAGGAATCCATTAGGCTATACCCCTTCTCTTTCCTTGAGGTATCTCTCAGTCACCCTCTCTACCACCACCCCTCCTTGTAAAGCCACAGGGTGGGGATATAATAAGACAGCAACTGTGAGTCACCAATACAGCTGTCTGCCATTCCCCCTTGCCTCCCCCCTCGCCCCTGACATTTTCCTAAGCTACTGATCCTGACTGTTCAAGACTGGAGGACTAACTTTGACTCGACTTTCCATAGGCTCAGAGGGTTCTATTTGACTCAGTGGAAAAAAAGGAAGGGTCTGGGGGAATCATAGATACTTTAAGTGGGGACCGTGACATTGCACAATATGAAAAGTTCCTTGGACTTTGGAGTCCAGAATCTAGTAAAGGGAAGGTGTTATTGAGGGAACGGCTGGGAAGAAGTGGCCCCTCCTGTGGCTCCCTCCAAGCCTGACCCTGAGCTCTTATTAAAAATTAAACTAACATTTGCTTTCATGTGTATATATATTTATATGTGTGTGTGTCTCTGTATGTATGTATTTACAGAAGCCTCAACTCTCTACCTCTTGTTACTACCCCTAGCTCCAAGCCAAACATTTCCTTTTAGTCCAAACATCTGCTCTGCACTCAAAGACATCCAGAGGATGAGAAGAGCACTGCTCTCAATCCTCTAACACCTGGAGTACATGGAAGGGGATGAAAAAGCTCTGAAAGAGTCCTTTATCCCAGGCACCCCAACTCACAGCTTTCTACTTTCCTTTGAAATTTACCCTCATCTTCATTGCCCCGGGGCACTCAGCCTTCTCCGGAAACTCAGCCCCACCCCAAGCCAGGATCTGTGGGGGAGAATAGAGGCAGCTGGCTAAATAACACATACATAGCCTACACCCCCGCCTCTCCCCCCCCCACCTCCCACCTCCCCACACTCACTGCCATCCCAGAACCCACGAAGGGACAGCTGCAAAAGAGAAGAGTTAGACAAGTTTCAGAATCAAGAAAAGAATGACCAATCCAGATATAGATCTTTCTATTAACACCCCTGTTCTTCCCGGAAAAAAATAGCAGCCAAAGTCTTCCCTTCCAGAGGGAACCAAAAGAGGACTAATTTAAGACTATTAGCTAGTTCTTTCTTATTTCTTCTTGACTCCTTCATCTTGAGAGATCATACTCAGAAAATGAATGAAATATCCCAATTGATCTCCCTCCTGTCCTATTTAGTCACCCCCTTTCCCACTCCCTAATATGGGGGGGGGGGGTTAGATTGTTTAAGCAAGGCCATGAGGAGAGTTAGTTTTCACACTTAACTAACTTGGATTCTTCCTGGGTCAGCAGGGTATTCGATTGAAGGAGGGGAAAGGGTAGGATGAAATCTAACAAATAGAAGGAAGGGGTAAAGGCACAAGGAATTCTTTGGAGAGGAACAGATTAAAAAAAAAACTTTAGAGAAAATGACTGAGGAAACTGTTAGGAAGGGCAGGATCTCAAATCCATAGATTCACTGGAAAATCTCAAAGTACATTTACTCGTCTCATTAAGGAGAATTCAGATACAAGCATTAGAGGGGAAAAATGCCTTAGGTCTAGTGGTAAGAAGACCAATCCTCCCCAAAGCCATTTTTAAAAATTGGGGTGGGGTGGGGTGGGGTGGGGTGGGGTGGAGAAGAGTAGGAGGAGCTATGAGATCGACTACAGACTTCCAACGGCTGATTTTCAAAAAAGTCATAATCTCTAAGCATTTTAATAGGCAAAGATCAAACGTCAGAGAGGAAAGGGATGAACCAGATGACATAGCTGCAAAAACCTGACCACAGAAAACGAAAGTGACCAGTCCAGGCAGAAGGAAATCACTGAGGTCTCTAATCGGGCAACAAAGACAGATTGCCACTAACTCAAGGTTGAGTTCGCACTGAGAGCGCTAGTGCTAGGCGCAGAAGGTAAATACTTATCCATTTTTCCTCTGAGATAGGTCATGGGAGAACACAGTCCAGACGAGTTTTTTTGCTACGCCCCTTTCCTCTCTTTATTTCCATGCCAGAGAGACCAAGGACAGTGGCAACTCCAGAGGCAAAAACTTTTTTTTGTTGCCCAGCGACTGTAAAAGATCAGGAAAGGTCCCAGGCCAAGGGAAGGGGTATTGGGGGAGAAGGGAAAAGGGCTCGCAAAGTTTTTCCAAGAAAAAGGAACAAGAGTATCTGTGCCCACCATTGACAGGAGGAGAAAGTTTCCATGTCCCCATGTAGGGGGGAAAGGGGAATAGTTTTCCAAACCTGCCCTCCACCTCATAAAAGTATGAGAGAGGTCGTGTGCCAGTTTGGAAACCCATACTTGGCTAGTCTATACCACGTGCACGGAGACAGCCTGGGCAAGGTAGGCGTGGTGCCAATTCATGCAAGGGTAACACTTGACAGGACCCTTTCAACCACCCCAACACCTCTAGGACTTCCTGACCGGCCTATGCCAGCTCCAGTTGGTCATTGCCCAATCTTCTCCTCGGGGCTTCGGGAGCCTGGCAAGGTCCCAGGAGGACTCAGCCAGGATTCCTTAGGCAGGAACCCAGGCGCCCTGACACATGAGTCTATTGGTAGCATTCTCCCCCTCACTTCCCACACCATCTCCAAATGCACCCGATTCCCCCGGTTCCCCTACTTAGAGACTCTTCTGAACTGACACGCGTGTGTCATTGGTCTCAGCCCAGCCATCGAGGGGTCCGAGACTCTGGAACAGGCAAACTTGTTCTTTTCTACGGTTTCTTCCTCTGCTGTTGGCAGAGAGGACCCCTCCCCCAGGAGAAAGCTGCATGATCTCCCCCCCCCCCCCCGTCTCTCTGTCTGTCTATCCCTGTCTGTCCCCCCGCCCAGGGCCATGCCACTTGCGGCTTCCTCGCTCTCGGGGACTGGAGGCACCTCACACCCCACACACCCCCTCCGGCCCTGGCCCCCGGGGCCCTCTCCCTCACCGGGCTTTGAGCTCCTTGAACTCCTCCCGCACTTTGCTCAGCTCCAGCTGCAGGCGGGCGCGCTCCTTGGCCACCGAGTCGAGGGTCTTGCGGGCGTCCCCGAGCTCGGCCTCGTAGGCGGCCTTGATGCCGGACACCTCCCGGCTCACCACCTCCTCTGACTCCGTGATCCGGAGGCGCAGACCCGCGTTCTCCGTCTCCAGCGAACGGACGCGGTCGATGTAGACAGCCAGGCGATCGTTGAGCTCCTGCAGGTCCTCCTTCTCCTGCAGCCGCGTGATGCGAGTCGGGGACAGCGGGGTGGAGCCCGCCGGCGCCCCGCTCCGGGTGGCACGCCGCTGCGACGACGGGGTGTCCATGGCGGGCAGGGTGGCAGCGCCCTGGGGGCGGGGGTCCCGGAGGCTGGAGGAGGACGGGGGGCGGCCGGAGTCGGGCGGGGGGCCTCCTCTCGGAGCCGGGCGCCCGGAGGACTTCGGAGCAGGGGTGTGATCTCAGCCC
Source organism: Macrotis lagotis (assembly GCF_037893015.1). Classification (NCBI taxonomy): domain Eukaryota; kingdom Metazoa; phylum Chordata; class Mammalia; order Peramelemorphia; family Peramelidae; genus Macrotis; species Macrotis lagotis. Next base: position 163,706,741 of record NC_133659.1, read on the forward strand.
TCCGGGAAGCTGACAGCGGGCAGCGGGCAGTGGGCAGTGGGCAGCGGGCAGCCTCCGGGGCGCGGACAGCCTCTGGGACGGCCTGAGTCTGAGTCAGCGGGCTCTGGAGCCGGGGCTCAAATAAGCCTGGGAAGAGGGGAGGGGCCACACTCTTAAAGGCACAGAGGCGGCCCACCCAGAGCTGGGGATGGGCAGTGAGGCCTGTGGCCGAGACGCAACGGGGGCGGCAAGGCTTTCCCCCCTCCTCCTCCACGCGTCCTTGCGCGCATTGTAGCTCTGACGGATCCCCCGGGGTCTCGGGTCCTCGATGCCCGCCCGGGGCTTGCAACTTGTCCCTTCTTCCAAGAGGCTGGGAACAGAACAGTGGAGATTAGATTGGGGGAGAAGGCAAAGGGGGGGATGTCAGGAGCATCTAGTGTATCTACAAATAGTAGAGCTGGGGGACAGTACAGTTAAGGGGTCCCAGGCAGGTGGGGGGGTAGGCTGGACCCAAGAAATGACTCACTCCACTTCTCCCCTTGAGTTCCCTTTCCTTTTTCTACCATAGTAACCAATGAGTCACACTCCTGGGCAGCCCATTCAGCAACTAAAATTTGATCAAGCCAGATGTGGGGGAAGGGAATACCTGCCTTCAAGTGAGGGGCTCAGGACACCTGAGACACCAAATCACCCATCCACCTCAAGGTCCTGAATTTTTCTGCCCTTTAGCCCTCCTTCATTCCATTTCCAATCCAAATCCAGTTTGGAGAACAAGACCCCAGGGATCTGGATCCCATTCTGGCCATCTCCCCCATGGTTCAAAACTAAAATCAAGATTGCCAGATGTTGCACCCAGAAGATGGGGAAAAGAACTTACCTAGGTCCCTTCCCCCCCTTCAGCCCCTCTCTTTCTTAACTGTAGGACTTATTTTTAACTAGTAATTCAAAACAGACGCCCAGAGACGTGCGTCACGTTGCCAGGACACCAGGGTCCCAGATTCCTGTGGTTCTTAGAGGGGCCAGGAGGAGGGGAGTCAGGCATAGGGGTAGGAAGTCAGATGCCAGAATCCCTATCCCTATTCTCTTTAGAATGGGGGCAGTGGGTTAGAGTTGGGGGGGGTGTAGAAGGAATAGAAGCCTGGACTGTTGGAACCTTGGACCCTGACCTTGATTTTCCAGAAGCCGAAAGAGGCCCAGGTTCCCCCAACTGATTAGCTGGGAGAAAAGCGAAGACAGGTGAACTCCCTAGGGCTCTCACAAAACCTAGGCTTGGAAGTTCCTAATCCTGTCTAGTCCAGCTTCTGAAAGCTTCTGCTCTTACTTGAAAATCAACTATTGAGTTCTCTCCAATACCTATAGACCCAGAGTTGTGTCCCTAACTTTATCCACCCTTATCCTCCACAGCCTCCAGGGTCAGGTATCAAGACCCAGATTGTGTACTTATTCTGATGTTCTCTCTAATGATGAGATGATAAGCCATGGAAATTGAATTACATTGCTCTTTTCCAGCTTCACAGTCTAATTGTTGAAGGAAGATATTAAGGCTCTGGACCTAGGTATCAGAGGTGGCCAAAGAGAAAGAGAAAGGCTGAGGAACAAACTGAACTTTGGGTATCCAAGTTGACATCAAGAAGAATGAGAAAATAGGGGGGCGGCTAGGTGGCACAGTGGATAGAGCACCGACCCTTGAGTCAGGAGTACCTGAGTTCAAATCCAACCTCAGACACTTAGTAATTACCTAGCTGTTTGGTCTTGGGCAAGAAACTTAACCCCATTGCCTTGCAAAAAACTTTAAAAAAAAAAAAAAGAAAGAAAAAGAATGAGAAGAGACTAAGGGTTGGAACACCTGGATCCCAACACTAGTGAAATAGAGCAAAGTGAGTGATTGCCTGACTGGGTTTCCATCATTTGGATCCCATTGATTCTCCCTCCTGATCCCAAGACTAAAGGACCCATAAGCCTGGCTCCCCACCCTTGCAGTTCTATCCCCTCCTAGGGCGTGGTACTTTACTACCACCAAACATCAGCTTCCCCGACAAAACAAAAGCTCTGTTCTCCCTCTTCTGTTCCCCAAACCACCAGCGGGGGAGTGGTGATGGGGGGGGGGGCGGAGAGAGAGCCAGAGAAACGTGAGGGACAGGGCTCGTGCTGTTCCCGTCTGCCTCAGCCCCCCTCCCCTTTGGCATCTTGCCCCCCCCCACCCCACCCAGCCTGCCTGGCTTCCCTTCAGGGCTGGGGAAGAAAAAACCACATTTAACTCTTCCCAACCTAGAGTCTCCCCCTCTTTAGGAAGAAGAAAGGATTTATCTCCTCCCCATGTCTTTCTCTGGGTTTTGGGTAGAGCTTTTGACTCCCCAATTTTCAAGGAATGAACCTCCTGATTCTATAAGCAAGCCTAAGTCTCAACTTCAAACAAAATCTAGATACTGGATCAGAAACCTCAAACTACAAGTTCTTACTGAGACCAGAGGAGTTCATTTGCCATTTCTTTTTTTTTCCACCTCTCCCCAGGACCAGATAGTCCTGAGGATTGTGCCACAGACTGGGTCCTTGGAAATCATTATAGAAAATGGATTCAGAAGTCAGTAAATAGCCAAAAGCAGTCCAAAAAGTACAATAATGGATTTGTGTTAGGAAAGAAAATTTGACTCAATTATAATGGGAAAAATGCATTTTACAGAAAGTCTAGAGACCTGGGTTCTAGTGACTTCATTCTGAGCTTCAGTTTCCCTATATGCAAAGTGAACCCTAAAATCTTGAGATTCTTATGAAAGGAAGCTCTGGAGTCACCAAGAAAGGTACCATGGGGTGAAGAACTACTGACATGACTGGCAAGTTGGAGAAATTGGGTTCTTGTTGGAGTCTGCTTTGAGCTAAGCCCAGGTCAAGAAAATTGGTATTCTAGCCCCTTCTCTTCATGACTTTCTCTCTCTACTGATCACCAAACTTCCTAGAACCTCAATTTCTTGCCAAATGGGAAGATTTCTGAACTCAAGTATTCATTGTCCATTTACTGTGTCCAGATCCTAGAAAGCATAAGTCTCTGGCCATTTTCAAGATTCTAGGCATTGACCCACACAGAAAAAGTTTAGAGAGCAATTTATGAACCCAAAACAGGGATAAATGGAATAGTCAGGATAGATAGGGTGGAGTTAGTCTAGGCAGGCTTCTTGGTAGAGGTGGACTCAGCCCAAGTTTGAAGGAGGTGCTCAATAACAATTGGTTAAATGAAAAAGAGAAGCTAGCAGTGGATTGGTGGAGGTGGGAGGGGAAAAGAAAGGAAGGGAATGGTTTGTGCAAAGGCTCAAAAAAGTGGAATAAGAACTTGTGCCGGGACCAGTCGGAAGTCTGGTCTGGTTGAAGTGAAGGGACTCTTTTGGGGAGTAAGGTAAACTTGGAGAGGGAAGGGATGGGGAGGTAATTGGTGCAAGGGCCTTGAAGACTGAGCTGAGGAATTTGGATTGGCTATAGGGATCCACTGTAGATTCCAGAGGGAGGGTGGGATGAAATGAAAACACTGTTGTGTGGAAGGTAACTAAGGCAGAGTAGGTGGGGAGGAAACTGGATGGAGGCAAGGAAGCCTATTCGGAGTCAAATGCAGGTATAGTAATTGGAGCGATAGGAACCTAAGTAGGGCTGCTGGCAGGGAAAAATGAGGAGGGTGGGTCTATGAGAAAATTATCAAGGAAGAGTTAACCTTCAGCAGGAAGAAGAGCTGACTGATGACTGGCTGCATGTAAGGGGTGAAGAGAAGAATCAGGAAGAACCAGGCACTTTCAAACTTCAGAAACTAGGAGAATGAGGGACAGAAAGACTGTCACTGGTGGGGGGGGAACACACTGGTGTTGACTTTAGGGAAGGTGAGTTCCAGCTTTGGTGCAATCAGCCCAGGTCTACGACAGGGGGAAGCTCGTTGAGGGAGGGAGAAGGAAGGGAAAAGATCAGAATGGCAAGATTTAAATTTTGAGGGCCAGCCCTCCCCTCCCTACCCCAAAGGGTAATTCTGTGGGGATATAGCAACCACAGCTGAAAAGAAACAAACAAACAAACAAAAGAGCTAACTGCTGCAATAGTCTCCACCTCTAGCTTCCTGAGGTCCTAGCTAAAAATCACCTTTTACTGGCAGCTTTTTCCAATCCCTCTTAATTCTAGCACCTACTTTCAGTTAATTGTTTCCAATTTATCCTGTATATAACGTGTTTATCCATAATTATTTGCCTGTCCTCTCCCAGTTTGCTTTAGTTTTCTCATCTGTCAAATGAGCTGGAGGATAAAATGGCAAATCACTCTAGTACCTTTGCCAAGAAAACTCCAAAAGGGGATATAAGTAGTGGGATACAACTGAAAAATGACTAAAATACAATTCCTTCTTTTAGACTATAAGGTCCTTGTTGAGGGCAGGGACTGTCTTTGGCCTTTCTGTGTATCCCCAGAGCTTAACATAGTGCCTGAAACATTAGGAGTTTAATAAATGTTTATTGATGGACTGAATTAGGATCTTAAAACTAGAAAGGACTATACAGAGGCAATTTAATCCCCCTAATTATCTGATCAGGAATTTCTTTGCCAAATCCCTTACAAATGATCACCCAGCCTCTGCTTGGAGACCTCCAAAAACAGGGAATTGACTATTAAACTAGGCAGCTCATTTCAGAATATTGCCATTTCTTTTATGGGGTCCCAGAAAGGAGTCTGGTGGGTCTGAGTTCCATCTCTGCCAAAGAAAGTTGACAAGGGACTGGTAAGCCTGGGTAAATTCCTCCCTACATCCTCCATCTAGATGCCAAAGGTAGTCTAATGCTAGGCTCAGATCCCAAACCCTAAATTAGGAGATCCTTTTTTCCCAAAGTCACAAAAACCTTGAACCCACATTCTGAGCTTTTCAGATGACCCCAGTACCAACATTTCAAATCAACAGAACCAGGTAACAACCAGACTAGATACCAGATTATGAGTTAAATAAAAGTCAGACAAAGGAATGAATAGAAATCTGGTCAGAAAGAAATGGTCTTTCCAGAGAGATGTAACTACCCTGAAATATTGCTACATTTGGTAGTGACAAAGCCTCAGCTGAAAGTCTAGGACTCTCTCCCCATGCCAATCCAGTTACTTCCATCGTAAGTAACTTTACTTCCTCAGATTGCTGCCTGCAACTCTCTTCTTGTGTGAAATCAGTGAAGGAGCAGGGAAAAAGGATTATCGGTATCTCTTTGGACATTCCTAGTCTCTTGGCATAGGTCAAGCTATTATATACTGTGATAATCAATTAAACCACTCTAGTCTATACTATGCTTGTGTACTTTTATGCACATTGTGATGATTTCTGGAATTCTTGGTAAAAATTTTCTGTCCAGTTTTTGACTTTTTCCTTCTTTTTTCTTCTTTCTCCACCAGCATATGCTCTTCACCAGGATCTGTCTTGTAATGAAGAAGTCCTAAAAACAGGCCTCTGAATAAAATCTCATAAATGAGGCCAATTGTGGTTTGGAACCAAACTGCCAACATCTTCAGGGATACAGGGTACTTTAGTAATGACTGAGAATTGAACAAATTGTACCCCAAGTCTTTCTGGTCCCTAAGTGGGTGGAGGGCAGTCCAAGTGAATGGAAGAGACACTGAGCTCTGACGCAGGCAGGAGTAGGAGGCTGTGTGTGTGTGTGTATGTGTATGTACATGTGTGTCTGTCGTTGCCTGGGGCCTCCCCGGCCTCCTGAATGGGGGTTTCCTCTTCTTGTTGCCAAGGAAACAAACAGAAACATTACAACTCTGGCCAGAGTAGAGGATAAGTGAAAAGAGAAGAGAATGGGGGAAGCCTGCTCCCCTCACTTGGAAGGAAGTTCCCTTTCTGCATCTCCATCTCTATTCTTTCCAGCCCATCTCCTCCAGAAAAATCTTCCTATATCAAAGAAGTGGAGAAAGGAGGACTTTTCTTCCCACCAAGTTCCATAGGTTGTTTCTTGACTGTTCTGCCCTTTCAGCTACTCTCCACTTCAACAACAGGGACTCTATATAGCAAAAGGGATGAGAGATAAGGCCTCAGGAAAGACCCCTTACCAAGTTGAAGATGGAGTGAAACAAGGTAAGAGAATCCCTTTGGATTCTGAAAAACTATTCTTCTCATTGGTTTGGGCTATGACATGATGCTGAACCACATCCTGGATGGCAAGAAGATAGACATGATGATCTATGGCATCTCTGCTCTCCTCCCAGAGGGCAGACTCAGTTCCCTGAATAGTATAAGTGAAAGCCCTATTTCATATCCATCTATTTCCCTAATCCCATCTACCTGTACTTGTCTTGTAGACCTTTCTTCTTCATCCAACAAGACTGTTCTTGAACAGTAGCCATAGCAGTAGAAAGCTAGATAGAGGGAGGTTCCTAGCTATGGGGGGGGGAGCCCACCTGAGGATAACTAAGGCTTCCTCTCTACCCTTCCCTCCACTAGGCTCAAGGGGCATCTGTTTCCTTTTGGCTTAGCCTCCCTCCAAAGGAGCTTAAAATGGTTCTGGATTTCCTGGCTTGGATTTCCTTGGGACAAGAGGATGGGGTGAGAGCTGAGTCCAGGAAAAACATCCGAGCTCTGCTTGACACCCATAAAGTTGGGGTCTGGGAGACTCAGTTTAGTCCTGGAAATGGGTGGAGCTGGCTTCCTATGGGAGGTGTGTTAGGTATCTGGGGGTGTGTTAAGTATCTGCACATTCTCAGAGCAGGATTTCTCCAGTGAATTACTAGGCATCACTGAGGAAAAAGTTCTTCTGGGGGAAAGGAATATCTCTGTGGAGAGCTATAGTATCTAGTGGGCAGAGGGAGAATAGTGAATACTACTGAGAAGTAGCTGGAATAGAGACTGGAACTACAGGTAGAGATTTAAGGAAGTGTGTAGAAATGTGGGAAAGGAGAAGGAACAATAGAGGGAAAAGGGAAAGAAGAAAGGGACAAGAAGGAAGGAATGAAGAGAAGAAGAAGTGAGGGAGAGAGAAGAGGCAGAAGGGTAGAAGTCAAAGAAGGAGGAATGGAGGAACAGAGGGATTGTGATGAAAGGTTAGATGGAAGAAAGAGGACAGAGAAAAATGGAGGATGGAAAGAATGTAAAGAAAGGATAAGGATAAAATGAGTGGAGAAGAACAAGCTTAGTCTCATACCTCACTTCCCCACCAAAGATTTTAGATAGATTTGGAACCCATGATCAGTTAGAGAATTGGGGGAGCCAGTAGGGTGGAGCTGGAGAGATGAAAGACAAAAGACCAGAATGCCCAGACAGGCTGGGCCAACACAGAAGCTTTAGCCCCAGATCCTGGTGGGGCAAATATTTACCGGTTGCTAAGGAGGAAGAGAAACCAATAGCTGGAGGGGTTGTAAGGCTCCTCCTCCTTTCCCTCTGGCTTACAGATTCTGGAGAAACTGGCTTCTTCTCAGGGCCACTACTTGTGTCTTCTCCGAACCACCCCCCACTAGAGGTGTCACCCCATTTCCCTCTGTAACATTAAATCTAGTTCCTGGTACTTCCAAACAGACCTGCATGTAAGGCTTCCTGTGTGTAGAGATCTGGGATTGAAGAGGAAAGTGGGATGGAGAGGACTGGCTTAACCCTGAGGTTGCTAGGACCAGAAGACAGAGTATCTCTGAGGCTGGTACCAACTCCCAAAGGACTACAAGTATAGACTCCCCCAAAGATACTTTAATAAATATTGTGGAGGCATGAAAAAGAGAAAACAGGAGAGATTAGAGAGAGAGAAAATAAGGATATTTCTTTGAAAGCACATAGATTAAATTTTGAATGATATAAACATTAGCATGATCCCAGTACGAGGATGACAAGGAAATAGGGGAGGACTAGAGAGGGAGGATTAAAGGGAAACAGAGAAGGGAATTATGAAGGAAAGGCTGGAGAGAAGGTATAGCGAGGGAGAATTTGGGGACAAATATAAAGGCACTTTCATCCTTAGGCATTGGGTACCTTTGTGGGGGGAGGGAGGGAATGGGCAATCTTCAATGCCTAGGCTGAGAGTTAGAGTTAGGTGGGGCTGGGTGCCTGAGGGGGGTGGGGTGGAAGAGGGAGGTGGTAAATGATGCTCAACTAAAGCCAGATGTCGCGTGTGTGGTTGTGCATTTTCACTGTGGCTGGCACGGCAGCCCAGCCACTGGGAAAGATTAGTCAGCCTGCAAGGGAAAGGATAAAGGAAAGGAGGGTAGGGGTGGAGTGAATATGGGGGAGGCAATCCTCCATCCCAGCAAAGGAAGTTAAGAGTTGGAGGGGATATGGAGGAAGCATAGGGTGGTTGGGGGGGGGAACTATCCTGTGGGCAGCTGGGGTGCAATGGTCTGTGGCAATAGGGAGTGGTTCATGGAAGTAGACTACCTCTTTCCGCTTTTGGGGTTTCTTCTCCACATATGGAAGCTCTTTTCCCTCTAGTTCTTCTTACACAGAGTTCCCAACTTTTTAAGAAAATCTGTGGATCATAGAATCTCTGTGTCTCAGTTTGATGGGGATAAATTCAATGTCAATCTGACATGGGAGAGACTGGGGAGAAATTCCCTATGCTTTCAGTGATTTGGGATGTGAACTGGAGAGAATTAAGAACAGCTGGGGAGTCCTGGGACCCTCTGTACTGAAGAGTCTAGGTTTGTTACATAATTTGTAATGCAAAATATGGTTTTTGATTTCAAATCTGGAAGTCTCAGGTCAGTGTTCTTTAATATCAATCTGTGTTTGAGTGAACATAGTTTAAGTGAAAGTTTGAGAGACTTTATGAGATAAAAGGAAGGGAGGGGCTGAAAGGATCCAGAATAGGAAAATTTCTTTGGGGACAATAAGTAACCTGGGATTCAAGATTCAAAAAAGGGGTATCTCAGAGGATAACTGGTATTAGGTATGAGGTGACTGGATGATGCCCTGGGCAGGATAGCTACCAGGATGGGAAAAGGGTCTAGATGAGTGAAGAGGAATTCATCTCTTTAAGGAGAGACAGATTAATCCTGCAACTGCCAGAGATAAGAGGGACATTATATGACAAAATGAACCTCTTTCTTTAGCACAATGTTTCTCAAACTGTGCTGAAACTATGTAACACCCCAATTTGATTTTTAAATTAACTTTATCTTGTTTGGCAATAGATATTAAAAATAATGATTTCAGATGATCTTGCTACAGGGTTCTGCCAAACTTTTATTAAAACTGAAGGGTCCTGCTATTTAAAAAAAAATTAGTGGCGGCTAGGTGGCGTAGTGGATAAAGCACCAGCCTTGGAGTCAGGAGTACCTAGGTTCAAATCCAGTCTCAGACACTTAATAATTACCTAGCTGTGTGGCCTTGGGCAAGCCACTTAACCCCATTTGCCTTGCAAAAACCTAAAAAATAAAAATAAAAAAAATTGAGAACTATTGATCTAGTGGGAAGATAGCATGTTATAGGGGAAGGAACCTTGGGTCTGGAGTAAGAAAGGCCTGGGTTCAAATCCCACTATTTAATAGATGTGTCATTATGGATATGTCCTTATATTTTTTGAGCCTCAAGAGTTAATAATGCCTATAATATTGACTTTGATCCTAATACTAAGAATCAAAGGAGATTATATAATATACTTTATAAATTTTATATATATATATATATATATATATATATATATATATATATAAACAGTAGTGGTGGAAAGGGTATGGGCTCTGACATCAGAAAACTTGAATTCTAATCCTGACTCAGTTGTTTACTACCTGTGTAACTTTGATTGGCAGATGCAAATTGATGATATAATGAAATCTGATTTAAACATTCCTCTTTTCAGTGTCAGAAAATTTAAACCAATGCCAAAATAAAAGTCAATATATTGTATATTAAAGGATTCTTAAAAACGAAAGAAGACTAAAATTCCAATGAGAGCCTAGGAAAAAGTATATAATTTTCTGATTTAGCTACAGAATCCTGGGCTCAGGGCTCAGGAAAGAAACTGTATTGGTTAAGTCCTAGTTTGCAGTAGGAGCCTGAGGGCCAGGTCAGACAAATGACTCATTTCTGACTACCTGTGTAACTTCGGACAAGTCACTTCACCTCTCTTTGACTCCCTTTCTTCATCTGTAAACGAGACTAGATGGTCTTTAAATTCTTCTTTAGTTCTAATTCCTAAATATGGAATGTATTAAGACTAACAATGTAATAAAAGAGAAGGATCATAGGATCTTAAAGTCATGGGGGCGGCAGCTGGGTGTCGAAGTGGATAGAGCACCCGCCCTGAAGTCAAGAGTACCTGAGTTCAAATCTGGCCTCAGACACTTAATAATTGCCTAGCTGTGTGACCTTGGGTAAGTCACTTAACCTCATTGCCTTAAATAAATTTTAAAAAATCATAAGGGGGCTTAGAGATCATCCTACTGCCCCCCCCCCCAATAGCAAGGCAGCAAGATCATGTAGTAGGTAGAGGTTGGATTTGGAATCAAAAAATTCTAGCTTAATCTGTTTGCCTCAGTTTCCTCATCTTTTAAAATGGGGATAATAGTACTTTACTCCCAGGGCTATTGTGAAGATCAGATGAGATGTGGTTGCAAAATGCTTTGCAAACCTTAAAGCAGTACATAAAGGCATGTTATTATTATTATTATTTTAATAGATCCAATTCATTCAATAAATATTAAGAGCCTATTATGTTCCAGAGACTCAGCTACGTTCTATAAATATGAACAAGGAGCTTACATTCTACATAGAAGGAAACTGAGGTTTAAAGGCCATATGATGATAGACCTAGACACAAGGGTAAGCTGCTGATATAATTTCTGACTCCAAATCCAGTAAAGCTTTGAGATTACGGAGACTTGGACTGGTTTATTTCTAATGGGTTTTAACGTTTCTAAGATTTGTGAGTCTATGGTTCTTTGAGGGACTGGTGGTTGGAAGTGGTCAGAACTGGGAGAATTCCTTCCTGCTCTCCCTCCCCTTCAAGGAAAGCTTTCAACACCTCCCCTTCATGGACTCTACCACCTAGTGATCCTGGTCCCCTAAAAAGACACTCCACCTCCCAAATCCCAACAATACATTTGCATTGGCTGTCCCCCATGTTCAGGAATTCTCTCCCTTCTCATCTCTGTCTCCTATCTCCCTGACTTCCTTCAAGTCTCAACTAAAATTTCACCCCAAGAAGCCTTTTATAATTCCCCCTTTAATGCTGGTGGCTTCCCATCACCTCCGGTTACATGTGGATCAAATGTATCTTATTTTTACCAAGTTGTTTAAATAGTTGTTTCTACCATTAGACTGGGAGATCCCCGATATTGGGGATTGTCTTTCCTCTTTCTTTATGTCCTTAGCTTTGCACAATGTCTATCACAAAATAGGCATTAAATAAATACTTGTTGACTTGATTTAATGTAAGGCCCACAGAAAAGCCACACCCAAAGATGAGAAAAAAAACAGGATAGAAGAATCAATGGAGCCCCAGGCTGGCAACTCCAAGGATGTTATTTTCCAAACTTTCAACGGAAAGTTTGAAAAAAGAAACACACACACACACACACACACACATGAAAACGTGATTCACTGCCCCCCTCCTCACTTCCCTCCCCCTTTCTACAGGCTCTGTGATTTTCTCCCAAGAGTTAATTCAAATCACATTCTCAAAAAAAGACTAAAACGAGGCATTTAATAAGAAGGGGGGTGTGGAAAAGGCAGTCAAAGGGACTGGAAGGAGCTTGAGAATGAAAAAATGGAGGGGGGTTACTACTTTATAAGAAGGAGTAAAGTTAGACCGCTGGGAGTACTTGCCCTAGCCATGAGGATGAGGGATCATCTTGGGGGGGACAAGGGAGATTGTCTTGAGGGACTTATGACTTCCCTCCTTAAGCTTCTTTCAAAGAAGAGGATCAGAGTGTTTGAAGCTTGAAAAGTACCTTAAAGGTTACCTAGCTCAACCTCTCTCATTTTATGAATGAAGAAATGGAGACTCAGAGAAAATGACTGATTTGTCTCAAGGTCAAACTGTGACATAAAGACAGGTTTTCTGACTTAGAATCCAGTAACATTTAAAAAAAAAATACTAGTTCTCTTTATTGCACCCATGTTGGATGCCACTCATGGACCAGACTCCACAATTGGTCAGCCCATGAACTGTGACCTGCTCCATTTTTTCTGTTTTGCTGAACTGTGTCATTTTGTTCCTCCTTAATGACCCCAGTAACTCCCTTTCTCCTTAGAGAGCCTGATGGTCCTGGGGGGCTCACTATATTACTTTTATAGTGAGGATGCCCGATTGGTGGGACCTGCTTCAACCCAGAACTCATAAACTCAAAGGATACCCCCGTCTCAGAATGTCCAATTTTCAATGACATTTTTTTCCCTTAAGCCAACCTGACTCCTCTCTTCTTCCAAAGCCAAAACCAAGATGTTGGCTCCTCTCAGTCTTCTTTGATCTGACTCTGATAAAGGACAGAGGTGACTGGTCAGGATAGGACCTTTCACTAGGGCCTAATTCAGGTTGCTTCCATTCCCTCCTTTCATAAACATCTCTCCCTTTGTCTTGTGGTTAAGTGGCCTAATAAATTCCCCTGGGTTAGCTAGGTAGTGAAGTGGATAGAGCACCAAACCTGGAATCAGAAGGACCAGAGTTCAAATGCTGTCTTAGACATTAGTGACTCTGGACAAGTCACTTAACTCTGCCTCCAAAAGCAATAAAAAATAAAAAAGTTTCCCTATCCCATATCATATTCCCAATGAAGTTCTCTAAAAGTGTTTCTCCACCTTCAAGAATTCTCACCCTAATACATAAGGCATGAAAAGGAACTGCTTATTTTATAGATAAGCTACTATGAAGCCTACACATACCCATCTGAAGGTGATCCTGTCCTCAGATTTCTCATAGCACCTGGCCTAAACATCAACTTTGCACTTGTCTCATTCTCTCCTGTGTATTATAGTTAATTGTGTACATGTCTTACCTCTCCTTTTTAGCATCTTATGGTCCTAAAGAGGAGATACAAAGATGGATAGAACACATTCTATCCATCTTTGTATCCCCAGCACATAATAATAATATCTATGTAGCACTTTAAGGTTTACAAAGCACTTTACAAATATTTCATTTGCTTCTCACAACAACCCTGGGTGTAGTTTTACTATTATTACCATTTCATAGATGAGAAAACTGAGGCAAAAAGAGGTTAAATGACTTGTCTAGTAAGTGCCTGGGGTAGTATTTGAACTCAAGTCCTCTTTATTACAAGCCTAGCTCTCCATCCACTGAAGCACATTGCAAATGGAAAGTCTCAATTGGTTAAGTTGAATTGAGTACTATCATTTTACAGGTGAAAGAAGAATCCATTGGCTTTTTTACATTTCCTCCTTTGAACTGAGTATGTATATGTAATTCTGGTTCAGTACTTCATATTCTGTCAAGCTGCTGTGTTATTTTTGCTTAGCTGCTTTTATTTTCTATTTTATTTTTTATTCTTTGTTACCAGGGATGACTTGCTAGCTAGGGCAGGGGAAAAGGGACATATTCAGAAATGAAGGTGATGTAAAAACAAAAGATATCAATCTTTTTGTAAAACCCATAATCATTTTTGTTATGGCACTTTATAGTTTGTTTTTTTTTTTAACATTGTCACATTCATTATCTTATTTGATCTTCATAATAACCCTATGAAGAAAGCAGGGCAGCTATTATCTCAAGTTTATAGCTAAGGAAATTGAGACCCAGAGAGGGTGCAGAGTGATTTAATCAGGATAAAATCCAGTCTTTCTGACACCCAGTCCAAAGTTCTTTCTATTACCCCATGTGGCTAAAGATACTAACATCTGCATGTAGTCTTTCAGAGTAAAGGGGAAATGTTAGAGGAAGTTTGAGAGAGATAAGGAAGTTGCTGACCACCAATTTAGCTCTTCTTAAACCTCTCTTAGTTCTTGAACCCAGGGCCAGTCATCCAAGCTCCTTTATAATGCTAATTGATACATTCCTTTAATTGCCTATCACAGGGAGGCAATTATACCCCATTATGGAGCACAAGCTAATTAGTACTCGTGCTTCCAGCAGCCTCTAGGCACCCCCTCACCCCTTTGAGGTCTGCAGAAATAAGCCAGCCATCTCATAAGTACTTCCCACCCCCCAGGGAAAAAAACTGTCACTATCATCATCCATGGCAAAAATAATCCTTTTAGATGGACTTCGTAAAGAGGTGAGAAGTGAGGCATCCCCACCACACTTTTCTTTTTAGACCTCCTGTTTCCAAGCCTTACCTAACAGGGCAATGGATTAAAAAAAGGTGGGGGGGCGACTAAGTGGCGCAATGGATAAAGCATGGCCCTGGAGTCAGGAGTATTTGAGTTCAAATCCGACCTCAGACACTTAATAATTACCCAGCTCTGTAACCTTGGGCACGTCATTTAACCCCATTGCTTTGCAAAAACCTAAAAAAAAAAAAAAAAAAAAAAAAAAAAAAAAAAAAAGATATCCCATTAAGTAATCAATGGTATTTACACCACACACCTAATCATTCTTAGAAGCCTTCCTCCTATCCAACTATTACTAACCCTGTTAGAATGTCATCTATCTTAGAATGTCATTTATCTGAGCAAAACGCTTCATTCTCTATCTCTGATGTCACAGACACCACCTGAGAGTCAGGTGATATGAATTTTAGTTTGAATTCTTTTATTAACTCACTGTGTGACTTTAGCAAATCACTGCCCCTCTCAAGACTTCAGGTTCATTAGCTAAGAAAAGGGAAGGTTGGAATAAATAACCTAAGTGGCATCATAGAGCTCTGAACTTGGAGTTAAGAAGACCTGAATTCAAATTGACCTTGGATAATTTATCAGCTTTGTGATCCTGAGCAAGTCACTTAACTTCCTTCAGCCTGTTTCCACATCTGTAAAAGTGGAGGATAATAATAGTACTTACCTCCCATGATGGTTATGAGGATAAAATGACATTCTATTTGAAAAGTGTTTTGCAAACCTTAAAATGTTCTAGAAATGCTAGTGATTATTACCCATTGTTAAAGTCTTTCAAGCTCTTAATATGCTATAATTTCTATAATTTAAAAGACATGTGGAATAGTATAAAGAAAAATGGATTGAGGGTCACAAGATCTGGATTTTAATCTTAGTTGCAACATTGATTAGTTGTGAGACTTGAGAAAGTCACTCACCCTTTTCACCATCAATATCTTCATCAGTAGAGTGGAAATAAGATTTGTCCTAATTAACTTAGGAGATTGTTGTGAGAATCAAATGGGATAATGTATTTTTATTTAAAGTGCCTTGCAAATAAGGACTTATTAGCTCCAATTTTTCTGTTTTAGCCTGAAGATATTTCCTCTAAGTCTTGGGTGGAGTAATGACTTTCCTCTTTCATAGCACCTGCCACCAAGGCCCTAGAGAAGGGGATCCCCATTTCCTCTAGGAACTGGGGGTAGATAGAAATCTAGTGCATGAGGAAGAATGAAACCGATCTTGAAGAATGTTGGTGGCATTTTAGGGTCATGTGGAGATTCCAAAACCCTTAAGAAAAGAGAAACTTAACTTTCCTCTTGCTTTGCCACTCCCATTTTCATACCCTACCCAGTGAGAAAAGGAAGGGGATATGTGTGAGGGGCAATGTCACTGAGATGAAGCCCACAAAATTTCACCAGAATGTTAAGTATGGTTTTCTATAGTTGTTCTATGGCCCTCAGGCTCTTTTTTTTTTTTTTTAAATAACTCCTCTCTACATAGATCTATGGTATGCTGGCCAGAGGTTCAAGTCCTTCCTATATCACATACTGGCTCTGTGATCCTGGGCAAATCATTTAATCTCTCAGTACTCTAGACGACTCTTCTAAACCATATGTTTCAAGGAAGATGCTAGCCTTTATTAGTACAAGGAATTTACTCATTTGGAAGTTCCCTTTATGAATGAAATTACAGTTTCTATCCCCTTCATTCTGTAACTTTTCTGGTAGTTCATGTGTGTGCATGCACACGCTATGACACAATCTAAGATCTTGATCAAATGATAACAGATTGAGCTGGTTTCCCTACATTTAGTTAGTTCTCTGTTAATTTTATGTCATTCATATGTTTCATTCTTCTCTTTTGCCATAATTCTGTGGATTTTAAGAATGGATATTCCTCCAAGGGAAGGTAAATGTTACTTTTATAGAACATACTTCAATGACTATTGAAGATATTACAGTGGCTGCTGATGAAAGGACAGTAGAGCATTTAAAGGATCATTTAATGAAATGAAGCAGTCATGCTCAAGTATGGTTTAAAATAAAGATCTTAACTATTGTTTTAAAACAATCTAAGCCATTCTCAGAAAACAAGAAAAGATCTTCAAAGGAAACTGGAAACTGAATGGGTTGGTATTATTGATTCCTTTATGGTGTGTCATAAACTTTTTGAATTTGGATGAATAGCAAGAAGACCAGTTAAAAAAAAAAAGAACCACTGTTAGCCATTGCTATGAAGATTTGTCAAGGAAAGAAAATACAAAGACTAGTTACAAAAGATTTGGAAAAAGATAATTTTTAGTGATGAAACTTACTTCTTCATTCAAGGCTATAGAAGTCTAGGTGAATGTTAAAAAACTGGATATCATCACTAGACTATAAAAACAATCCATGACAAAAAAGTTTGGATAATTTAAAAAAATTTCTAGTGAGTCTAGTGTCTCCATTGAGATAATAATAAACTCCGAAAAAATATTGATTTTTTTATCAGAATATTCATCAAACATTTCAATAATTTGAATCAGATTTACTCCAAAATTACAGAAATTCCAAAAATTAAATGGAATGCTTTAATACAATTTTACAACAAGTCACACAACAGAAAAGTTAAAAAAAATTTTTAAAATTTTAAAAAAGTTAAAAAAGAAGTGGAAATAAACATACTTGTATTGTCTGGGAACTGGCATGATTTAAATCTCATCGAAAACCTATGAACTATATATAATCAAGCTGAGAGTTGGAAAAACGGATTTTTTACCAAAGGCACCCTTTCTATTTTATTTATTCTATTGACATTTTATTTTTCTAATTACATGTTATGAAAGTTTTCCAACATTCATCTACTTACATAGTTATAAGTTGCACAATTCTGATTGTGTGTGTGTGTGTGTGTGTGTGTGTGTTACTATTTGATTTCATGGTGAAGACTTCAAGTATACATATCAAAATCTTGTGAACTCAATGCCAAATTATGTAAAGCAAGTTTTTGTAGCAAAGGCACGACATATTAGATATGAGATAATTTTTAAAGATGTGAAAAAGTTGTAAGATTAATTGTTCACTTCAATAAACTTAATTATTTTTGCTTTGTCCCAAATGATTTGACCTCCTCTTTACTGCACTTTAATGGGCAGGTTTAAACAGGTAAGGGATGCTATAGGAGTATCTAAGGAAGAGATGTCCTCCATATTCTCCATTGAAGCAAAGAGTATGTGGAAAGATGCTTTGGATTTGAAATCAAGGTACTTTGGATTGAATCCAGGGTCTTTTTTCCCTGTTGGTGTGATATTGGGTCAATCATTTAATCTCTTTAGGTCTCAGTTTCATCCTCTGTAAAATGAGGATTCCCTACCCCTCTCCAGGAGCTTGAAGCAGGGGAATAGAGAATGCACAGGATGAAGGAGCCAGAAAAGAATTGGGTTCCCCTAAACACCCTGCTGCCCTGGCAACCCTTCCTTTCCTGCAATGAATCACAGCCCCACAGCCCAAGGGACCCAGGAGTCCCCTCCTCTCCACAAATACCACCATTTCCATAGCAACAGGGCTTCTTTCCTTCCCTCTCCGTGACTGAGTTTTACCACCAACCCTATTTCCCCAGAGAGTGGTCTTGGGTCCTAGCCCTATTTTTTTTTTTGTAATGAGTTCTGTTTGGTCTTAGCCTTTGACTCATTGGAATCTTATTCAAATATTATATGCATAATCTTTTTGAGTTCCTTCAAAGTCCCTCAAGCTCACCTCTCCTTTCCCTAGTATCTCCCACTAATAGCCACTGTCCCTCTCTTCTACTTTCCCTTTAGTTCCTCTCCTCTTCCGAGACTTTTTCAGATCCATAAAACACATAAGAGGGAAAACTTGTCCTGGAAGCCTCAGTTGTGTTGTCTTGCTTATGGCAATCTGTGCCATTCATCTTAGTACTCAGGACCGGATTTCTTTTTCATGTCTTAACACCCCAACTCCCCAATTCCCGTCAGTGAAGAGGCAGGACCTTGGCCAGCAGCCAGATTGGCTGCGCCACCCAGTGGTTTATGCTCAAACTCTGGTGCCTCTCTCCCCAGACTGACTCCACCCCACATACCCATCCAGCACACAAAGTGAAACCACCTGTCTGCTCTTCTCAATCTTCAGCCCTCTGTGGGCAAGTTATGTGCAGGATGACAGAGGGAAAAACTCAAAAGGAGAAAACACAATATCTGATTTCAAGAAGCACCCAAAATGATGGGAGAGATACAGCCCTTGCTTTGAGAGATCATACTGACGGAAAACCCCTGACCTTGAGGAGTTACCAATCTAATAGGGAGAGCCCCAATTACTGTCTTTGGAGAGCCCATATTCTGACAGAGAAGACATGTCACTAAAATAGAAACAAAGACAGTTTTAGATGTAGTTTTAAGTATCTTGTTTGAGGGGGATAGAAAGGAGTTTGGGATAACAAAGTGGGATAGGGGTCTAGGCCAAAGACTTCCTTGAAGAGACTAATATAAAGTAGGATTGAGAAGTAGTTGAAATGGTATTGGGGTAGAGGATAGGATGCACAGCAGAATAGCCCATGGAAATTCAACTAACGTTTATTAAGCACTTACTTAGTGGGCAGGGCAACAGGGTAGGTGATGGAACATTGAAAGAATTGAGAAAGGCATATCATGGTGTGACAGAACACTCTGGACCTGGAGCCAGGAAGATTAGCCAAATAAGTAACAAGTTACTTAACCTCTCCTAGTCTTATACTACTCAGTTCACAGGGCCATTCTAGTTTGTAAATTTTAAAACAGGATAGAAAAGGAGGGAGTCAGTGACCTTTTTTTTTTTTAAACAACGCATATTTTCATAGTGTTGGATTTGGAGTCATGAAGCCCTCCCTAAGTTCAAATTCAGCCTCAAACATTTACTAGTTGTATGACTATAGGCAAATCACTGAACATCCCTTAGCTTCAGTTTCCTTTTCTGTAAAATAGGGAATAATATCACCTCCCTTCCAGTATCATTGTGAGGATAAAATTAAATAATATTTGTAAAGCTTTGTATACCTCAAAGCACTATATAAATTGCTAAAATATTTTGACAATTTTCAAAATGATTGGTTTTCTTTTAATGAAATGTATTTTATCTTATGCATTTAAGAACATTACTCTGAGAAAGGCATCATAGACTTGATCAGACTGCCAAAGGGATCCATTATGCTAAAAAAGGTTAAAAAAAACCCCTAAAATCTGCTATAGAATAAAGGATGCCAGCAGAAGAAAGAGGAGGAATAAGGAAAATTTAGATGATATAAAAAGTCAATAAAATTATTTTTAAAAAACTCTAGAAATGTGAATAATTCTTATTCTTCTTACATTAGAAGTAGTGAATGGTGTGAATGGAACAGAATTATCTACCTGGAATAGAAAGCCTGAACTGGAGGGGAAGAAAAGCAAACTGAAGGATTAAGGAGAGGGTATAATTGAAAATCTATTGGACTTTATAATGAATGCAAGGAATGTGTTTTTCCTAAGTGCTAATGTGTGGATAAGGGGCATAGGAGCCCTTAGCCTTGTAAAATCAAGTCAAAAAGATGTTGATGTGCTAAGCCCTGGTATATTGTCCTCTATCCTGGACTCCTGGAGGAGAAATGGGTAAGAACCAGGAGATCATATTCTCAACAATTTGGTCAGAATGAATAGAGTAAGGTGGCTTATATGGGGGAAGGAATGGAGGAGGAATGGAAGTAGAGGCTCATAATTAGATAACTAAAAAAGAGGGAGATCATATTACAAAGTTCTATGCAGAGCTGAGATCCTGTAGATTTTTCCTTAACCTTCATATGCTTTCATTCTATCTCTATTCTAGGATCTATAAAATATGACCTCTTTCACCTCACCCTATCTAAAAGTCACATCACCTCTCTTGGCTCCACTTTACTTATCTATAAAATGATGGCATCATTTAGGGCCCCTTCTATCACTTCCATGAGTTCCAGGAATCTATGACATCTGGACAATGGGGACCACCAAAGATGAGAGACTACCTTGGGTTGTCTCTCAAAAATTTAGTTAGAGCCATATTTTTGAAATATTTTGGAGAGAGCTTCTAGGAAAAGCTGTTCTCATGCTGCCATCTTGGCCCCACCCTGAGAGACTACCTTGGGAGAATGACCAGATCCTGGAAGAAGTCAATATAGACACATTACAACAGAAGTGAGGCAAGAACAATGTCTCTGGCAATCTTTAGTACTAGGTATTGGCCTGCAGTGCCACCTGGTGGACAACTTCAGAGCATACTCTCCTTTCCCCCCATCCTTTCTCTCCAGTACCCGAGTTTGAGCCAGTCTGCCAACCCAATATGAATTCACACATCTGTTCCAGATATCCTGGTTCCTCAGGTCACCCCTCCTTTCTTTGTGCTTAACAAGTTTTAATAAATATTAATTGAATACCTTAGGCTTCCAATTGCTTTACCTGATTTTGTGATTCAAAGATCAGCTAAAGTCTCACTTCCTCAAAATCTTCTTGGATGCCTCCAGCCCATGCCTATCTCTACTTCTTTGAAACCATTTATTTGGTTTTTATATACTATACTGTGTGTTATCTGTCCAGTTGTGTCTTGTCTCCTCAATGAAAATAAAGAGTGAGAATCATATTTTTATACCTTTTTGTAAATCTCCAGGTGTCTAATCCTAGGTACAAAGTAGGCATTCAATAATATTCATTCAATTAATCAACCATTTATTAAGAGCTGGAAACATGTTAGGGTACAAAGAATGAAGCAATCCCTTCTTCACCAATGAGCTTACATTTCTTGCTGACTAACTTATTGACTCAGTTCAGAAGTTCTAATTCCAGCCCTGTCACTCTGTCCCCCAGGGACCATTCTCCTTCCCAGCTGGCACCAGGTTTCCAGGTGCCTAGATCCCTGCCCTTCTCCCTCCCCCAGGCCGAAACTAGAGCTGGCGCCACTGGGTGAGGAAACCAGGAGCCAACTGTCACAGCTCTAGTGTCTATTCCTGCTGGGAAACCTGGGTCTGGCCTCCTCCCCCACAAGGGGGTCTCGCTAACCAGCTGTCCTGGAGGGGATCTGACCATCCTGCCCCTCTGAGCTGTACTCCTCTGGGAAACTAGGGGTGGGGGGGAGGGGAGGTGTTAGACAATGGACAGAGATAAGGAGAGAATGAGTGTGTAAATCTTATGATTTAAGCCCAAACTCTTTATCCTGGCATTCAAAACCTTCCACAATCCTGCCCCAACTGACCTCCCAGATTTAATTCTAGCTCCTCTCCAGTGCGCTATTGCCACTTCTTTGTTCACACTGTTCTTCCTGCACAGAACCCATCCTCCAAGATCTACCATCCATGTAATCTTGGCCATATCACTTCCCCTTTCTAGTCTTCAGTTTCTTTATATGTAAAATGAGATAATTGACTGGGAAACCTGTTATGAACAATGCTATCTACCTCCAAAAGGGAAAAAATATATATAGAATCTGAATGTATATATTATGTTTACTTATTTAAAACTTCTCTTGTGTTTTTCCTTCTGATAAGAATTCATGGTTTTCTTTCTTTCCCTTTAGTCCTAATTCCTCTTACACAAAATGACTAATGTTAAATACAAATGTTCATGTACAACTTTTACCAGACTCTTTGCTGCCCAAGGGGAGGGGGGAGGAGGAAAGAAAGAGGGTAGTAGAAAAATGTGTAACTTATGAATCTGCAAATGGATGAATGCTGAAAATTTTTTTTAATTTTAAAAATTGAGATAGTTGAACTGACTATATTATCTCTAAGGTCCCTATGTATTCTCAATTTATGATCCTTGCTGTCAGAACTATTAATAAAATAGACCCCCCATTGTAATGTGAGTTCCTTTTGAGCAGTTACCATTTTATTTATTTATTCATATCTCCAGCATTTAGCCTATAATTTGCATCATGATAAGTACTTAATAAATTTGCTTTTATTCATTTATTTATCATGATCCTGTCTTCTCTAATAAATTTGGACATGGACAAACTCTCCTTTCTTCCCTCCCCCTACTCACCTTACAATCCTTACTACCTTCACTACTCACCCCCCATTCTATGTGAACTGAACTATTTTCCTACTTGGTCCTAGGCTGCTTTTCATAGTTATTTTACAAGCATGAGTTCTACTTATATGGTTTGTTTCTAATACAATACATGATTTGAATTTGGGGTAGTAAGGTGCTTCAGTGGACTAGTCAGGAAGGCCTGAGTTCAAATATGGCCTCAACTACATACATATTAGCTGTCAAAACATTTAATCTCGGGGCGGCTAGGTGACACAGTGAATAGAGCACCGGCCTTGGAGTCAGGAGTACCTGGGTTCAAATCCGGTCTCAGGAACTTAATAATTACCTAGCTGTGTGGCCTTGGGCAAGCCACTTAACCTCATTTGCCTTGCAAAAACCTAAAAAACAAACAAACAAAAAAAAAAACATTTAATCTCTATCTGCCTCAGTTGGGAGGTTGTAGACTCTCTCACTAGAGGCCTTCAAGCAAATCAAAAAGTATTGTTGTTGGGATTCTTTTTTATGGCAAATAAAGTATGATTCATGACTCAAATTACTTACTGGCAGTGTGACGTTAGCAAATCATTTCCTTTATCAACTTTATTTTCTTTCTCTAAAATGCAAATTAAAGCATCTCTGAGGTGCCACTGCACACCTCTCAAATTGACCAATATGACCAGAAAGGATAATGATCAATGTTGAAGGGGATGCAGGAAATCTGGGACACTAATGCATTGTGTTGTTGTATTTTTTTTAGGTTTTTGCAAGGCAAATGGGGTTAAGTGGTTTGCCCAAGGCCACACAGCTAGGTAATTATTAAGTGTCTGAGACAGAATTTGAACCCAGGTACTCCTGACTCCAGGGCTGGTGCTTTATCCACTATGCCACCTAGCCACCCCTACTAATGCATTGTTGGTGGAGTTGTGAACTGATCCAACCTTTCCGGAGAGCAATTTGTAATTATGCACAAAGGGCAATAAAAATGTGCATACCCTTTGATACAGCAATACCACTACTGGTCTGTATCCTGAAGAGATCATGAAAAAGAATAATAACCTTACATGTACAAAAATGTTCATAGAAGCTCTGTTTGTAGTAGCAAAGAACTGAAAATTGAGTGGATGTTCATCAGTTAGGGAATGGCTGAACAAACTGTAGTATAGGTATGTGATGGAACACTATTATTCTATAAGAAATCAGGAGGGATGGGATTTCAGAGAAGTCTGGAAAAACCTGAATGAATTGATGATGAGTGAGATGAGCAGAACCAGAACATTGTACACCTTAACAACAATATGGAGTGATGATCAATCTTTTGGCTCTTTTTTTTTTTTAAGTTTTTTTTTGCAAGGCAAATGGGGTTAAGTGGCTTTCCCAAGTCCACACAGCTAGGTAATTATTAAATGTCTGAGGCCAGATTTGAACTCAGGTACTCCTGACTCCAGGGCCAGTGCTCTATCCACTGTGCCAAGTAGCCACCCGATGATCAATCTTGATGGACATGCTCATTTCATCAGTGCAATGATCAAGGATAATTTTGGGGTATCTTTGATGGAGAATACCATCTGTATCCAGAGAAGGAGCTATGGAATTTAAACAAAGGTCAAAAATTATAATCAATTTTTAAAAAGTTGTCTTATGTATTTCATAATTTTGCTATCTCTAATATTTTCTTTCTTCCTTATGGAAATATTTTTTTCTCTTAACACATTCAATTTTGATCTTTGCATATCTTGGAAACAAATGGCCTTCTGTTGGGGGAGGGGGAAGAGGGAGGGGGGAAATTGTAAAATTCAAAACTTTGTTTAAAAAATGATTGGTAGGGGTGGCCAAGTGGAGCAAAGGATAAAGCTCTGGCCCTGGAGTCAGGAGTACCTGGGTTCAAATCCAGTCTCAGACACTTAATAATTACCTAGCTGTGTGGCTTTGCGTGAGCCACTTTAACCCCCGCCATGCCTTGCAAAAAAAAAAAACCAACTAAAAAATGATTGGTAGAAACTACTATTGTATAAAATTGGAAAACAAATAAAATATTTATATAATTTTAAAATTTTCTTTATAATAGGAGAAGGGTAGAATATATCAAAGGTCCCTGATGGGTTCAAATCTACAATCCCATGGATATCCCTGGAAATTAGTTAAATATTTGTGCATATTTTATCTTTTTTTGGGGGGGGCATTGAGGATTAAGTGATTAACCCAGGGTCACATAGCTAATAAGTGTCTGAGGCTGGATTTCAGCTCAGGTCCTCCTGACTCCAGGTCCAGTACTCTATTCTCTGTATACCACCTATTTGCCCTACACTCTATCTCCATTGGTTAGTTTAAGAGGAAGCCTCAAGGAGAGGTAAAAATTGGACAACTGGACAGAGTTCCAGTAAACTTTTTAAACAGGGAAGGAAGCCTTTTCTAGCTAAGATCAATGCAGGCAAGGCAAGAGGATGGATGCAATGACCTCTTAAAGGGACAGTTTTCTAGGTAGGATTTGTGTTGCAAACATTTTTTTTTAAAGTTTTTGCAAGGCAAATGGGGTTAAGTGGCTCGCCCAAGGCCACACAGGTAATTATTATGTGTCTGAGACCGGATTTGAACTCAGGTACTCCTGACTCCAGAGCCAGTGCTCTATTCAATGCACCACCTAGCCACCCCTGTGTTGCAAACTCTTAATGCTTTAGTTCTTTCTCTTCTCAAGAGGGATTGAGTATGGTGTCTCCAAATAGGAGAAGAGGGATTCTTTTACTCCCTTAGGTATTTTGATGTCTAGACAGAAATTACAGATGACAGATGAGACAAGCAATATAAGACATAGACACAATCATAACCATACCATCTATCTTCTATCTACTAATCTTCTGATCACCTAAATGATGCCTTGAGTCAGGAAGACCTGAGTTCAAATTCTGACTCATATACTTCCTTAATTGCTATGTGACATGAGGCAAGTCACTTAACCTCAGTTTGTCTCAGTTCTCTAAAAGTAGAGTAAAGATCACAATAGTACCTAATTCTCAGGGTTATTGTAAGGATCAAGTCAATACTTGATGCTTGGGGTTTTTTCCTTCTCTTAATAATTAACATGTAGACACACACACACACACACACACACACACACACACACACACCACACTCAACAGTATATTTTGGTCCCTGAACCTGGAATTAGATCGTGACTATAAAACTAGGACTCCAGAATTTCTCTTATTATATTGTCTAAGTTTCCCCTTTAAGTTCATATGTGTATATGTATATGTGTGTGATGATACCTGCATTTCAAAGCTAAATATAAGCAATTCAGGGATTATCTTCTATTTGTTATTTTCTACACTTTCTATTAACATTGTTTTGTTCAGAGCTGAAAGCACTATGGCTAATGTCTGCAGGGAGAGGAGAACAATTAAGAAAGGCAAGTATAAGGTTTCTGTTTAACCTTCTATTCCCAGGGCTAATTGTTTGATTATACACTGTCCCAAATGTCTTCATGCAGTTTTAAGATTTAATCGCTTTTCATACTGTGTTCACTTTTTAAAACTTCTTTTATGTTTTTTCTTTTTTTCCTCATGTTTTCCCTCCACTCGTTTTAATTCTCCTCTTACAACATGACTAATATGTTAACCATATTTGTAAATGTGTAATCCATATCAAACTATTTGATACTCTAGGGAGGGAGAAGGGAAAAGAGGGTGGTAGAAAAATGTGGAACTCAAAACCTTGCAAAAGGATAAATTTTGAAAACTATCTTTGCATGTAATTAGAAAATAAAATAAAGATTTAATTACTCTTTTGTTTAATAATTATTTGATATTAATAACTTTTAAATTTATTTAATAGCTTAAAACTGCACAAAGACTTTTGGAGACACCTTGTACTAGGACCTGTCCTTTCATCAGAAATTTAATAATTTGTGTGTGTGTGTGTGTGTGTGTGTGTACCTATACACACTCTCCCAGAGTCAACTGGGTTGGTAGGGCTCAGAACCAATTGTTTGGGTCATTTAATTTTGCTCAGAGACAAGTTCTGATACTGTCCTTCCTCTTAGCCTACCCTGGAGAGCGAGCTGAGGAGTCCATGGGGTCATCTCTCAAACAAATGCCTCTAATGCTTACTAGCTCTGTGATTGCTTGAAAATTAGTTCTCCCCTCTGGGTCTCAGTTTCCTCACTTTTAAATAAGGGGGAAGGACTAGGTTAGGGATTATTAATCTGGATTATGTGAACTGAAAAAATTGTTGATAACTTTCATTATAATTGGTTTCCTTTGTAATCCTGTATATCTTACTGTATGCATTTAAGAACAGTTCTGAGAAGGGGTTGTTAGATTTCCCTAGACTGCTGAAGAGTTCTAGGACTCACACAGAAAAGGTACAGAATACCTCCCTGGACTAGATGATATGGGGAGGAAGTTTTTCCTGTTTTGAATTCTATTTTCCTATTAACAATGATGCTGTGGGGGCAGCTAGGTGTCGCAGTGGATGGAGCACCGACTTCCTGATTCCTGGAGTCAGGAGTAACTGAGTTCAAATCCAGCCTCAGACACTTAATAATTACCTAACTATTTGGGAAAGCCACTTAACCCCACTGCCTTGCAAAAAAAAACCAAAAAAAAATCTAAAAAGAAAAAAAGCAATGATGCTGTGGCAGTTTGATTGGGATTCACCATAGACCCATTCTTCAGCATCCTTTAACTACACAACCATCAGTGCTAGCCTAGAATACCGTGTCCCAAAAGTGTCAATGCAGTTTTAAGTCTTAACAACTTGAAGCTGCACTAAGACTTTTGGGACACCTTATACTTCATCATTTCCATATAATAATAAACCCTAACATTGATAGAGCAACCTAAAGTTGCAATGCTTTATATATATATATATATATCAATAGATAATTTTCACACTTGCCTACACACATATAACATGCTCGCACCAATGCATGCACACAAACATACATAAACACAAGGACTTATGATTGTTATATATGTGTTTACACTGAATGGTTTACATGTATGCATGCAATGTGGGTCTTCATATATGAATGCATGAGTTATTTGGGAATGTAATGGAAGAGGGAAAATTCTCCTTCTGATAAAATCTCCCAGACTTGGAGTCAGGATATTATTCCTAGCTTTGACAGTTCCTAAGTGTGTTATTTAGCAAAGTGATTCCCACCCCTTAATCTCAGTTTCCTTATCTACAAAATGGGAATACCACACCTTGTACACCAATGAAATAAGTATGATGTGGATAGAGTGCTGGGAGTCCCACGTTGAAATTTGACCTCAGACACTTAGCTGCTTAATATGTGATGCTGTACAAATCACTGAATGCCCTTTTTCTCAACCCTAAAAAAAGAGATTAATAATAGTATTCACTTCTCAGGGTTCTTGGAAGCATCAAATGAAATAATATTAAAAAGTGCTTGATACATAATAGAAGATAAATGTTTATTCCCTTCTCTGTCCTCAACAGGTGTATGTTCTACTGGAGTAATATAGCATATTTATAGACACAAGACCCTTTGAGAAGGAAGTGGAGGATGAAGAAAGACTTTAAACTGTCTGCTTCCTCTGTCTGTGTGGAAAATAAAAGTGCTTAAATATGAGTTATTATTATTATATTCCCCTGCACATAACACTCAACACGAAACCAGGAGTGTTTGTACATGCCCACACTCATATACATACATGCAAAATATACTGATGTGCATGTGAGCACAAAGCATGTGCATGTGTGTCTTCATGCACACATGTTACCATATGCATGTGTATTCATGTATACAAACAAGTCACTAAATTGCTACACCTCTCTCATTGGTCTTTTTAACTGGAATATCTTCAATGAACTAGCACTCAGATTCTACCAGGACTTCTTAAACACCAATAAAGTATCTCTGGTCTAGGGACTGTCCCCTCCTATTACTACCTGCCAGGAAGGCCCCTGTCCCTGCACATCTCCAGAAACCCCGGGCTTTCTCAGTTCTTCTCTTTCTAGGAAGGAAGTAGATCCAGCAGATGTGTTCCCTGTTTCCCATACCTCCCCACTGTGTTTGCCTCTCTTGTCAAATCCCCTGGTCATAGTCTTGGTTGTCATTAACCTGCAGACTTTAATTGGTTTGGGAGGGGGGAAAGTTGAGGACAGTTGAGACTTCAGAGCCAGATCTGGAGAAAACCCAAGGGACTAAAGGTGGGTTTGGGGGCAGGACTGTATCTGGCAATTGGACAATTACAATTAGTTCCATCCACCCAAGGGCGGATCCCACTAACTGTAAAGGACTTCACCCTGTCCTACTCTTGCCCCAAGGGACTAGAGCAAGCACCAAGGGTTTCAATAGACAGCTGTATAACAAAAAAGCATTATGTGTACACATATAGAGACCTACTGTAACTTTGGGTTAGCTCCTAACACATCCCTGGCAACTCTAAATAGATACTAACTTGATTCCTTTGACCTTGCTTTCTGGTACACCAAATTCCTATTTCCAGACTGACCCATTCCCATCATTCTCCCCTCAACTCTCTCTCTCAGTTCCACTTCCTTTCCATATCTTCAATTTTCAATGTGAACTGTTCCCAGTCTATTGGAGGTCAAGAATGAGCCAGAGATCTGCCAGACCAAGGATTTCCAAGAATCTTTAGCCTCAGTTGCTAATGTTGTGTAGTCCTTCCCTCTGCCTCTCAACCTTTGCTCATCTCTCACTTCACTCCTGGTTCCACAGGTGTTCATTTTTATTCTTTTTTGAAGTAATCGATGCAGACAATGCATACTTGGAACTTGGCTCTTATCAGGGTTGAATACTGTCCTGACCTTCTCCATCATAAAATAAATTCCAAAGAGATCCAGACATCAGGTTGCTAAACCCCTAACTGGCCCGATTCCATTTCAGTATCAAGAGGGCAACACCTAGATCTCATCAATCATTTCACACTTCTGTTTAAAAAAATCAACAGATCCCTACTGTTTACTTAGTAATGCTCAAATTCCTTTTCTTGGCATTCAAGGCCCTCCACAAAGTGATGCTAATCTATCCAGGCTTAAGTGCCTTTCATGCCATGCTATACTCTAATCAAACCAGCCTTAACCCACCACTCCCAAACACTGCACCTAGCCACCTTGGTGCTTTTGTTCTTACCATCCTCTGTGCTTGAATGCCTTCTCTCCACTTCTTTGTCCATTTAATTCTTCCTCAGCCTTTAAAGACAAATTCAAATGCTACTTACTCCACAAAGCTTTCTCCTACCCCTCCTATGGGTAATAATTCTTTACAGAAAGCACATTGACTAATTGGAGCCATTCAGACATGGGCAGGAGAATGGATAGTGAGGGGACTGGAGACTATACCTTATGTGGAACAGATAAAAGAACTGGTGATGTTTTGCCAAGAGAAGACAAGACTTAAGTGGGACTCTCTTCAAGTATTTTTGAAGGGCTGTTCTGTGAAAGAGAGGATTTTTGTACTATTTGGCTGTGAATGATTGAAATGGGAGCATCGAGTGGAAACTGCAGAGAGAGAATTTTGGTTCAATATATGCCTAAATTTTATGAAGAATTAAAGCTGCATAACAGTGGAGTGGGCTGTTTCTTGGTCTTCAAAATGGAGGTTGAATAACTAGATTCCCTCTGGAGTCCTTTTCAAACATCTAAGATTCCACTAATCTCCTCACTACCCCATTCTTCCTGACTCCCCACAAATAATACCTAACACTACAGAAACCTCTCTCAAACTTCATGTAACACTTTGTTGTGCAACATTCTAATGTACTTATTATGGAATGTGTATTTCTGTGCCTACTTGTGTCCACTGGAAAGGCACCTTGGCATAGTAGACAGAATATTGGATTTAGCAGCATCAGAAAGAGCAGGATTTGAATCCCACCTCAAACACTAATCTGCTTGTGTGACTCTAAGCAAGTCACTTTAACCTGTCCCCACTTCAGTTTTCTCATCTTAACAGAATATTTGTTACAAGTTGTCAAGGGGATCCTATGAGATAACATATACCAAAGCACTCTGTAAATTCTGAAATTCTCTAAAGATATTAGCTATTCTAGATTATAAACTCTATGGGTCTCTCCGGTTTTCTAAACTGTGAATATCTCCCACAGTCAGATACAGTGTATTAAACAAATGTCTGTTATTGAATTAATATAGTTACTTTATTTCTCACCAATAATCTTAGATGACCTCTATTTTAAAAACTTTCTAGAAGAAATGTCTCTCCCTGACCCAATTCTGAGTTACAGGATTTGGAATTTCTTTTCAGGTCTATCTGCCCTCCATCCCTCATGCTGCTGTTACAGCATTTCCCCCCACCCACCCACCCTTTTTAAGGGACTTGGCAGTTTTCTTTCAGAAAGAAAAATAGAGGAATGCTAGGGTCAGATGATCCCAAACTTCCTTCTCCCCACCCCCAACCCAATCTTATTTTATCAAATCCCAACAGAATGGAGACTCAAAGACTTGATCTGGCACTCCAAGTTCAGTGAAGAAAGAAGAAAAGTTGGGATTCTGTGCTGGTAAAGAAAGTACCAGATCTCTGCTTTTCATTTCTATGCAAGATCAAGGTCTGAAAACCTGGGTTCCAAGCTATCACATTTTTTGCTTCCCTCTATTCTGCACTTCTTCGCTTTCTCTCCAACTCTCCTCATCCAATTCATCTTGAACTCCCCCACCCCAATTTTTTTTCAGCTTGTTCCTACAAAGAGGAGCCCACAGATTTTAATCACAGTCAGGTCCCCCAAGGAAACCGATCAACTCACCTTTCTGCCTGTAGATGACTCCTCTTGAGTCCCCCAACTTGGGAAGAGCTGAGCTGACAGTCTGGAGACTAAGGGGACTCCCGTCCTTGAACTGTTGTCCCCCATTCCAGCCTGCCTGGCCCACTCTGCATCCTCCTCTCCCCCCCTCTCCCTCCCATCCTCTCAGTCCGCGGAGCCTGCCTTTCCCCATATCTCAGCTTTGTCTCTGCAGGGAACATGGAACTGAGGCCAGGATCCGGGATCTAGTTCTGTGAGTGGGAGCGCGGGAGAGAGAGAAAGAGACCGAGAGAAAGAGAGGGAGAGGGAGAGGGGAGAGAGAGAAAGCCGCAGTGACGAGCCGGACCGCTCCCAGCTCCCAGTTCCCCCTCCCTCCTCCCAGGCCTGCCTCCTCCTGCCTTGCCTCATTTCCATAAGAAAGATGGACCTGGGGCTGGGGTGGAGGAGGATGGGGAGGGGGAGTTGGGAAGAAAGGAGGGGGAGAACATTTGCTTTTGCAAACAAGAGCTGTTTGTTCACGCCAGCTCTTGGCAAAATCCTAACACCATCTTCGTCCACTTTCGGTCACTCCACCCCGGCCAAATTGCTCCCTTTCCTCGGCATCAGAGATGGGGATGCGGGCCGCATCTTTCTTTGGCTTGGGTCAAGAAATATGTTCCCCCCAGTCCCTCCCCCGCCCACCCCGCGCAGAGCTGGAGAAAAACTACAATTCCCAGCATCCCCCGGGGCCTCCGCCCCCTCCCCCTCCCCCAGTCAGTCCCATGCTGCTCTATCCAGTTCATTTAAAACAAAAGAGTTTGAGAGCTGGAAGGGGCTGGGCTCTATTGGGGGCGACGGAGAGCCGCTGGGGGGCTTGGTGCTGGGAACCTACACGGGAGGGGGTGCGTCTGGACTGTGAGTGTCTAGAGACTCTGGATCCGAAGCGGGTGGGGTGGGGACAGAGATCCCGCAACCCCCCGGCCCCCCCGCTACCTCCACCTTCACCCCCAGAGAGGGGAAGAAAGCTGCTCTCTTGAATTTGCTACAACTCCCCCCACCCCCCCGGGGGGCTGGGGGAGAGGGGAGTCGGATTACAGGGTGTTTGGGGAGGGGGGCGCAGGGGGAGGGTCTCTTTCTAGCTTGCTTTCTTCACCCCCTCCCCAGTTCTTTGTTCCCCCCTCCCCACATCACACACCCCCTCCTCTCCCTTCCCCTCCCCTTCCACCTCTCTCTCTCTCTCTCTCTGTCTCTCTCTCTCTCTCTCTCTCTCTCCTCTCTCTATCTCCCCTCTCTCTCTCTCTCTCCCCTCTCTCCCTCTCTCCCTCTCTCTCCCTTCCCCCCCTCTCTCCCCCTCTCTCTCCCTCTCTCCCTCTCTCTCAGCTTTTGTTTCGCCATGCCTAGTCTAGTGGTATCTGGAATAATGGAAAGAAATGGGGGATTTGGGGAACTGGGATGTTTCGGAGGGAGCGCGAAGGACCGGGGTCTCCTGGAAGACGAGCGGGCCCTCCAGCTCGCCCTGGATCAACTCTGCCTCCTTGGTTTGGGGGAGCCCCCCGCCCCCACGACGGGCGAGGATGGGGGAGGTGGGGGGGGGCAACGCCCCCGCCCCGCCAACTGCACCCCCTCAGCCTGCCCCGCCGCCGCCACCCCCGGCGCCCCCGGCAGCCCCGCCGGCGGCCCCTCCGGCCCAGCCGCCCCAGCCACCCGCGGCCCCTAAAGGGGCAGGCGATGCCAAGCTCTGCGCCCTGTACAAAGAGGCCGAGCTGCGGCTCAAGAGTAGCAGCAACACCACGGAGTGTGTTCCCGTGCCCACATCGGAACACGTGGCGGAGATCGTGGGCAGACAAGGTAAGTGGGGGAAAGGGGGGGAGGCACTGGGACCCTGGCATCCCCGCCTGCTCCCCTCCCGCCCATTTCAGCATCCTCCTTCTCTCGGGCCAGGAAAAGTTCATTCCCCCCCTCACCAGTCCTTAGCTCCATCCCTTCACCACAAAGGGGGACCCGCCTCCGCCCCCAATTTTCAAGTGACATAAAGTTCCCTTCTGATTTCCACTGGGATCGTTCCGGGGACACCCCCCCAGATTCTCCCCTAAGACAAAGAAATACTAACAACAAGGGAGTCGGGTTTAGTGTGGTCTTCCAGCCCAGACTGGATTCTCAGAAGGGGTGTCCCTTCTGAGCTTAAAAAGCTAAAGGAATGTGGGGATAGGCACTCCTTTGCACCTACTCCCCCTTGGCAAGTGGGCGGGGATTAGAGGAGGGGTGCCCTGCAATCGCTCTGGCCCCCTGAGTTACATACTTTTAGGGGAGATGAAGCTTGGGAAGCTGGGACTGGGTGTCTCTTTGTTGGACTGAGTGTTGGAATGGAAGGGGGTGTGGCTGGGGGGGAAGGGCTGGAACCTGGGGGAGGGGCAGTAGTAGGGTGGGTGGGGGTGCATAGACTTAGGAGGTGGGGGTTTCAGATCACCGCTCCACCAAAGTTCCGAGGCTCGACTGGGGGCGGCATAGGGTGGGGGCTCCCTCTAAGGAGGTCCTGGGCCTTGGATCCTGGTCCTGTCCCCCACCCCTCCTCCCTCTCTCCTTCTCTTGCTCTAGCTTTTGTTCTGGGTTGGCAAGCCCAGGGGTGACAGGAGGAGCCTGAGGAGAGGGTTTGCTACGGGTGGAGTGAAAAAATGGGGGTTCTGGGAAGCGGGAGCTAGAGACCGATGTTTGGAGAGATTGGACTCGGGGGAGGAGTTGGACCTGAGCTGGGGGGGTCGATTTGTAGAATCAACCTAGTGTTGTGTCTACCACACCCTCTTCTCTAGCATCCCTAAGCTGAGAGTTGGGAGGTAGGAAGAGTCCCAGAATAAGCAAACAGGGGTCTTGGGAGATCCTTCTTCTGCAGGTTTTCCTCAGGGAGGGAGGGAGGGGGTGGATCTAGAAATTGCAAAGGGACTTGGATGGAAAGAGGGAGAAGGAGAGGAGGTGGGGCTGTCCCAAGCCTTGGAAACAATAGAGGGGTAGAATTCTGACTGAGAACTGAGTCGGGGGTGGCAAAAGCACTGAAGTCTTGGTTAGTTCTTATTTTTAAAAACTCCACCCTGGGAGTGAGAGGGCTTAAGGGAGAGATTGTGATGGGGAACTAAGTAGAAGTATGAAGTCTTTTTTCATCCCACCTTCACCAAATCTGGTGCCATCTCTTTGGGAATGCTGATTTAGAAAGTTGAATTTTTCTGTTGTGTTGAGAGCAGAGAAATCCTGAGAAGTGAGATCGGAGGATTGGGAGGCAGACACATTTTCTCAGAGAGGGGGAATTTTGAGAAGGTCCCCAGACAGCCTGGGTCCCCATGAGATTTTTTTTTCTGTCTCTGTATCATGAACTAATTCTCAAGTTGGACCAGGAGAAAGTCTCCAGTTCTGAAAAGATAGGAGATTCACTCAGTCCCATAACAGTCAGGAAGACCCTTCAGTCTAACATCTATCCCTCCTGCACCATTTCCTTCCCCTCTTGAACCCAAAATGAATCTTCACTTCCAAAGAATCCCCTTCGGGTGGTATTTCCTTTCATCTTATCTCAACTACTTCCTCACCTCACCTTACTCCCCACCCCCAGATAGCTTCCTAACCCTAGAATCTCTACCTCTTGTTTCTAGATCCTTGCTTCTTCTTCCCCTAGGCTCCTTTGTAAGATGTACAATCACATTTAAGTTCTATGCCCCAAACTTGGATACAGGTGTTCCTTCAGAGGTCAATGCAGTCATCCCACTGTCTCTGAGCAGAGGTACTGAGGAGGGAAACTGCTCACCATTCCCCAAGTCTCTTTGCATACATAACTATGGATATTGAAGTAGGAGTGATGGCAAGTTCAGTAGCAAGTAGGTAGAGAGAATAAAGATGATTTCTTAGTCTTCCTAGTCAAACTTGCTTGTAGGAGACCATCTGCAGTAGGACACAAACTTGCTTGTAGGAGGAGGCTGTCTGGAGTAGGACACTGGGAGACAGAACTAGGAACTAAAGCTGTGGGAGAACCAGTACATTAGGAGGTAATCAATGACCTTGATCTGGGGGTATTAAAGAAAATCAAGTTAAGAAGCATATCTTCACCTCCTATCTTCCAGGTATTAGGCTCTGGGGAAATACAATGAAAGGTTAAAGATAGTTTCCACTCTCTAGGAGCTCCCAGACTAAGGGGGAAGACTACATGCAAACAACTAAATCCAAACAAACTACAGAGAGGGTGGTTTGCAGGTAATCTCAGGGAGGAGGGCCTAGCTTTAAGGGAAATTGGGAAAGTCTTCTGTAAGGAAATGAAAGTTTAGCTGGGACCTGAAGGAAACCAGGGAAGGTAGGAGGTGGAAATTAGGAGGGGAAACAACTGAAATTATGGAGGAACAGCCAGTGAAAATAGGAACTAGCCAGTGAAAAGTCAAGGAAAGTCAAGATAGTAGGGAAAAGGTTCATAGGGTCTATCTGGGCTCCCTGAGGTCCAGAATAGAGGGTAAACCCATGTGTGGGAAATTTTGTCTAGGTTTTGAAATATGATGTGTTTGCATTGGGATGGGGGGAGAATGTGGTTGTGTCTAAGGTATGTGGATGCTATATGTGACAGGAGCATCTAAAGGAGTGGCTTTTGGCTTTATCTTAGATACATAGTTAACAACTGTGGAGTATTTTGTATGTGTGTGTGTAGGCATGGGGGATCAGGGTGTGAATTTTGTGTCTGTGCACATATATCTGTATATTGTATGTGTAACATTGTCAACTGATGTAGTGAATTGTATGTGATTTGTGTAGGAGACTAGGGAAGCATCACTGTCTGAGATGTTCACATCGAGTGTTCTGTTCATTCATTGTGTATCCATATCTCCTCACTAGGAGGGGATTCACTAGGAGAAGAGAGGAAATGAGATTCTTTAGTCCTCCAGTTGGGGGGGAAGTGGGCTCTTAGTTTAGGTAACTACTCCCTACACACACACAAACACACACACACACACACACACACACACACACACACACACACACACACACACACAAAACTTCCTCTCCGTCTCCCTCTTTGTGTCTTTGTCTCTGCCATTATCTTTTTTGTACCCAGCCTCACAGCTATAATACTTCTCATCTAGCCCCCAACCCTGAAGCTGGGTGCAGTGGCAAGGGGGATACATCTATTTTACTTTACCCCATCACATCCACATATCCTGGCCTCTGCTCTCCCCTCATCTTTCTTCATGAGAGAAAGGGTAGTGGACAGGAATTGTATGCCC
The DNA here is from genome assembly GCF_037893015.1 of Macrotis lagotis. Classification (NCBI taxonomy): domain Eukaryota; kingdom Metazoa; phylum Chordata; class Mammalia; order Peramelemorphia; family Peramelidae; genus Macrotis; species Macrotis lagotis. The sequence continues at coordinate 163,742,885 of NC_133659.1, forward strand.
TAGATAACATCTTTTGTCACTTCTCCCATTCCTCTGTATCTAGTTCTAGGCTCATCTCTTTCCTTCATCCAGCTCTGCTTATTTCGGCAACTCTGTATGGGTCTGGGAATATATAGGGGTCAGGGTTAAATAGGAAGACAAGTAACTAGCCCAGAGAGTAGACGAAGATCAGCAAGGGGAGACAATGAATACATTTGAGAGGAGTTTTAGTGCATTATAAGGGGATCTTTCATTAGATTGAAGGTCGTAGATAGGATGGGCATCAATGGATAGATAAAGGAATGGCTCAAATAGATTTGGGGAGGTATCAGGTGAATTGGAAGATCAGTAAACAGATTGGGGTCATTGGTAGTAAATAGATGGGAGAATCAGGTAGTTTAGAGGCTCAAAGAGTGGATATATTGGGAGCTAGTAGGTGAACTGCTAAATCATGAGTGTTTTAGGGGTCACTGACTAGATTGGAAGCAGATATGGGTGGAGATTTGTGGTTAAAGAATAGATTTGGAATCAGTGAATATTTGGGAGGATCATTAGATAGATGAGAGGACCATTAAATAATATTGAGGGGGCAATAGGTAGATTGGGGATCCATTGTGCAAATTGAAGGATTAGTGAGTATTCACCAAGGCCCAATGAGAAGGCCTTCAAGGATTAGTGGATAGATTATGAGAGAAGTCAGTGTGTGGATTTTGAATCCAGTGAATTTATGAGTAATTTTAGAAGATAATGACTATATCAGGAAGATTATTGGAAAAATAAGGGGTCAGTGTGTCTGGGAGTATCACTGAGTATGGGGGTAGGTCAATAAGTTGTTTAGAAAGGTCACTGAGTAAATTTAGAAGATCACTGGTTAGGTGAGGGTTAATTATTTGATTGAGAGGATCTATGGATTTAGGGTCAATTGTTAGATTTTGGAAAGAGTGAAAAGATTTGGGTTATTTAATGGATGAAGAGAGACTATGGATATATTGGGGACAAGTGAAAATATTAAGGGTCACTACCCGTTGAATGGTCTATTCTTGGTTCAGATTAATCTTAGCTTTGAGTCTTAATAAGGTCCCCTATATTTCTTCTCTATTCTTTTTTCTTTTTTTCCTTAGGCTGCAAGATCAAGGCTCTACGAGCAAAGACCAACACATATATCAAGACACCTGTACGAGGTGAAGAGCCAGTGTTTATGGTGACAGGACGCCGGGAGGATGTGGCCACTGCCCGACGGGAGATCATTTCAGCAGCGGAACATTTCTCCATGATCCGGGCCTCTCGAAATAAGTCAGGTGCTGCCTTTGGAGTAGCACCAGCTCTGCCAGGCCAGGTCACTATTCGGGTTCGAGTACCCTATCGTGTAGTGGGGTTAGTGGTAGGGCCTAAGGGAGCCACCATCAAGCGGATCCAGCAGCAGACTAACACCTACATCATCACACCCAGCCGGGACCGAGACCCTGTCTTTGAAATCACCGGTGCACCAGGCAATGTGGAACGGGCGCGGGAAGAGATTGAGACCCATATTGCTGTTCGTACTGGCAAGATTCTTGAGTACAACAATGAGAATGACTTTCTGTCAGGTAGCCCTGACCCTGCTCTGGAAAGCCGCTATTCTGAAGCCTGGAGAGTTCATCCACCGGGTTGTAAACCCCTCTCTACCTTTCGACAGAACAGCCTTGGTTGTATTGGAGAGTGTGGTGTGGAGTCAGGATTTGAGGCACCTCGGCTTGGGGAACAAGGAGGTGACTTTAGCTATGGTGGCTACCTGTTCCCTGGCTATGGGGTTGGCAAGCAGGATGTATACTATAGTGTGGCTGAGACTAGTCCTCCACTCTGGGCTGGCCAGGAGAATGCCACCCCCACCTCTGTCCTTTTTTCCTCTGCCTCCTCGTCTTCATCCTCTTCAGCCAAGGCCCGGGCTGGTCCCCCAGGGTCACACCGCTCCCCAGCCCCGGCATCAGCATCATCGGCTGTTCCAGAGCTGGCTGGGCTTCCGAGGCGATCACCTGGGGAACCCCTGCAGGGCTTCTCCAAACTTGGGGCTGGTGGACTGAGGAGCCCAGCTGGAGCAGGGGGTGGGCGGGACTGTATGGTTTGCTTCGAGAGTGAGGTCACAGCAGCCCTGGTTCCTTGTGGACACAACCTCTTCTGCATGGAGTGTGCTGTACGAATCTGCGAGAGAACCGATCCTGAATGCCCAGTTTGTCACATCACAGCCACACAAGCCATCCGAATATTCTCCTAAATACCCCTCCCCTGGATTTGGCTTCCCTCCCCTCTTTGGACTGAGTTTTCTACCAGGGTCCTTTAGAAACTTGCAATCTTGTAGGGGTAGGGTATTTAAAGATCCCTGGTTTGGGATTTGGGAGAACAAAGTCCTACGGAAGCAGGGTAGGGCATGGGTCTTTATACCCTCCCAATGGCGCCATCTTGGGGAGATGAGGGAGGGGCAGACTGGGAATGAATGACATTCCCTTTGAGAGTTACAACTCTGATACCTCAATAGACCCTCAAATCTGGAAGCAGCTAAGAGAACCTTTTATATTTTGCAGGGGGCAAGGTTTTGCCCCATCTCATCACCCCAACCCTTCCCTTCACTACACCATCCTTTTCCTTTCCTCAGTGATTGTTGGAAAGACAGGGAATGAGATAACATCTGAATCAGAAAGGGCTATTAAACCCCTAGAGCCCATACTGCTTTATCCCCCAACCCATAATTCCCAACTTTTAGCCTCTGTCTTCTTAACCTGTCCCAATCCTTGTCACCTTTTCCCACCCCTAACCCACAAAAGATACACATAAATTTAGGGAATCTCAACTCCTGGGCTTTCCCTACCATCCTACTTTGGATGAACTGTGTTTGGGGTAGGGCAGAAGGGAAAACCTGTCATAGGGAGGTCCATCTTTCCCCTCCTCTCTCCCACGACAGTATTTTTAGAAAATTGTTGGAGAGAGAGAGAGAGGAATAAGGGGCTAGGGTGTGGGAATTAAGATATCCTCTAACACTGATTTAGAGGGAAAATGGGGGTGTTTTCTGTCTCTCTTATTCCTATACTTGTCCTTTTCTCTCTGATCTCTATACCTCCACTCTTCATTTCTGCTCTATTTCTGTGTCTCCATCTACCCTTACCTCTGTCTCACTCTTTCTCTCCTGTCTCTTTCATCCCCTTTCCTTCTATCCTCTATCATTTCTCTCCTTCCCTCCATTTTCCTTCCCTTCCCTTTCCTTTAGTTAAGCTCAGATTTTGGGAAGCCATGTTCCTCTGAAGGGAGTTGGGGAGGGGTATATCACCTCAATTACCCTTTCAAATTCACATTTACTAAATCCCACCAACTGCTTTCCATTCTCACCCCCACCTTAGCCACTACTCCTAGCTTCCAACTCTCTCCCCTCCTACAGAAGAAACACTCTGAATGCCCAAGAGAAACTAACTGTGTCATTATCATCAGACATCCTAAAGGCATTGGGGGGCACCTCCACTCCTTGACCATCTGTTGGCACTAAATTTGTGTTTCTGTTAGGGGGTTGTTCATCTTAAGGGAATGATTGGTTGGCAGTGGCCTGGATGGGGTAAGGAATGAAAGCTGATGCCCCATAGCTGGGGTTCCTAATTGTTCTGTGACCTGGTAGGGGCAGGAAATTGTAGAAGGAGAAGAATGAGAGCCCTACCCAATTGTGGGGAATATGTGCCCCTGCCATTTTTCTATCTTCATTCATTGTGCTGAGCTCAGTCCCCCCCCCCCATCCAACAGTTTGGGTGTGGGAAGGGGACTTGAAGAGAGGGTCATCAAGGAGTGGTTGGGGAGGGGACCTCTCACTGGAAGCTGTTCTAAGGGTTATCTGGTTGAGATGATTTGATACATCACCTTTTCCCCTCCCTCAATGCCCACAGCTGGGCTGCTGTTGACCTCTTGACACTCCCCTGGTTCTGCTGGCCAGGCTGGGGAAGGGACAGGAGGGTAAGAGTCCCAGGTGAATCCAGGGACCCTTGTATATAATGGGGTGGGACTATTGAGTAATCTCTAAGCACCTAAAGAGAATGTGAATCCCATTCTTCCTGCTTTGTAAGGAGGCTGAGAGATAGGGAGACAGGGAGAAACTCCTTTCTCCCCTTCCCCCTGTCATGAATTAACAAATCTTCCTCTTCCTCTCCCCTTTCCTTCCCCAAGTTAGGGAAGGGAAAGGAATAAGATATATATAAAAAAAATCCATACTGTGATAACTTCCATCCTTCTCATTGTCATGAGCCATCCCAAGATGCGTCTGTACAATAGCAACCAAAACCAAATTGGGACCCTCGGTTGTCGGGGGTGGGGATTGGGAGGGGGGGTGGGAAGAAGGGCTGTCTGTCTCCACCCCTTACCCCCTTCCATTCCTTATCCCATAAAGGCAGAAGACTGTTAATCTAGAGAGCTCGGAAAAACCCAATCCAGCCCCCCTACTTCTCGAGCTAAACCTAGAAACAAGCGTAAACATAGAGTGAGACAAAACAGGAGAGGCGGGAGAGCAAGTGAGAGAGGTGTCCAATACAGAGGAGAAAACAAAAATAGCAAAAAAAGCAGTTCTTTATAATTTAATATTCTATTTTAATAAAGGCGTTTATTACCATATAAATGTAGCAAAGAACCTGGGCTAATATGGAAAAAAAAAGACTTTTTATTAGGTAATTTATTATATGAGAAGGATATTTTATTTTATGATAAAGTGATCCTTAAAAAAATAAAAAAACTTTAGAAGGTTTAGAATATATGTAGGGAGAGAAGAAAAAAATAATACATTTGTATTCAGAGTTAAAGCTTAAAAAGTGTTTTTAATATATGTTTGGGTTTATGTTCTTTTTCTTTTCCCCATTTTTTTCAGGGGGTGGGGGTATGTCATTTGGTTTTCCAGAGGATGTTTTAGAAGTGTTTAAAGCAGGCCTGACCCCTCCCAAAACCTGGGAGAGAGGAGGTAGGGGGGGGAAAGTTAGGTTGAGGAATTAATCCCCTCTCCTTGGCCATTCTTCTGGGAGAGTCACCAATAGGTGCAAGTGATTGTTTCATTCCATTGGCTCTCCCAGTCCCATACCTCCCCCACCCCCCATTGGGGCTAGCCAGGCTGAGCCAGACAAAGTAGGGGATGAACAAGTAATAGAGAATGAGAAGACAGGGACTCTCCAGTGTACCCTCATACTCTGAACAGGGGGTTACAGAACAATGCAGGAAAGGAGGGGATCCCAGCTGAAGGGGGGGACCCTGCGTGAGGGAGAAGGGTGAGAAGATTCAAGAGAAATAGACTTTTTTTTTAACCAAAAAAAGAGAAGAAAGAGAAGCTGAGGGGTTTAAAAGAAAAAATTACTACAAAATAATAATTATTAATAATAATTCAAATTTATTTCATATAATCCTAGAGAAAAAAGAGAGAGAGAATTACTAGTTACTGAGTAGATGATATACAGATAGCTTAAAGTTTAGTAGCATTGAGGACTTCTGGGTCCAGTAGAATGTATAAAAGACGTAAAGAAAAGGAAAAATAGAGAAGGAGGGAGAGGTGGCCATGTCTACCCTGAGTCCCTCCCATCTTCAGATACCCAGTTGGGGCAGTTTCCTGGCTAGACTTAGGACTTCTGGGGGGGAGGGTGGGGGAAGGGAGGGAGTTAATTCTGAAAATTCCTGTTTTCCATTTGCAGGGTAAATTGGGGGTTTGGGAATAAAGGAGGTTTTGGAGGCTCCTTGGAAGTGTAGAAACTGATCTTGGAACTGGTTGAGGAGCATAGGGGAGGCAATTCTTTAGTTTTTCCTTCACTTTCTAGTCCCCTACCCCTGAAACTATACTGTAGGGACCATTAGGTCCTTGTTCTCTGTTCCTACATCTGGCAGGCCATTACACTAGCCCATTCCAAAACAATTTCTTTTCTTTGATCTTAGAAGAAGAGACTGTTGCCTAAATCAATTCAGTGTTTAAAATGTGGTGAGTCCTGAAAGTTTGACCTCCATCCCACTCAGTATATTACCATCTCTCCCCCTCTCCCTGCCCATTGATCACAGTCCTGAAGGCCCCACTTCAGGGCCTGGTTAGTCATCATCAACCCTACCTTTGTCTTCTTGTGAGATTCAAGGAACTGCAAAGTTCCAGAGTCTGGCATACCCCCTCCTCCCCAGATCCTCCCCCTACCTTCATTTATACCATTTAAAATAAGCTAACACCACAGTTAAGAGGAATGGATGTTAAATTTTTAGGAAGGACTTCCAGTTGGATATTAGGGTTAAAGTCTCTCCATCCGTAATGACACCCACATTCTGAATGAGCTGAGCCAGAGGTAAGTGGTATAGAAACAGGTGAAGGGCAGTGATGATTTCAGAAGGATTCTGGCCCCCCCCCACACACACACACCTCTGGTTCAGCTATATCCATGAATCTTTAGGTTGGAGTGTCAGAGGAGGGAGCCAGCTTAGGGAAGCAAATCTTGCTTCCTTAATCTCAAAAATATCCTTTTTCCCTGTAACTCCCCAAACAGGGGTCCTAGCTCATTTAACCTTTGAGACTTGCATCGAGGAAGAAATTGATTTCTTTAGTACTTGCCTCCCCTTAACCTCCAATCAAATCGGGCCCTTTCCCTCCCTTCCTCCACCACCACAGGGGGAATTCCCCCTTTACAGGATGGGGTTAGGTGAAGGAGTACCCCTCTTCCTCCCAGTGCCCTGAGAGGGAAGGGAGGGATGCTGGGTTGCTTCTCACTGCCCAGATTCACACATCCCCATCTTCCCATTTAGTCCATCCTTTTCACCAGGAACAGATTTCCCATCCACTCTGTGCTGTTTGTCCTGGGAACCCCCAATAGTTTGAAAATGGTAGGGTTTTTACTCCCAGGACAGGGGGGAGGGGGTGTCTTCCCACTGTAGAATGTAGAAGTAGGTTTGTGGTCAGACTTAATTTGAGGCATCTAGGGAAGACAAGATGAATTCGAATTTGCGAAGGAAAAAGGAAACAGATAGGGGCAAAAAAACCAACCCATGAATAATGGAGTCAGGACGATGTTGCACAAAATGCAGAGAAACCAAGAAAGGGGGTGGGGAGTTAGTGTGTTAAATGTGCTATTAAGAACTTAATTTTATTAAAATTATTATTACTTAAAGACCCTGTCTCTTTTTCTGCTCCAGCAGCGGTGTGGGTGTGGGTGTGTGTGTGTGTATGTGTGGGGAGGGGTTCTAGGTACATTTTGGTTTTGCTCCTTCTCTTACTGTAGGAACCACTTGTCTTCTAGTGGGAGTTTGGTCACTCTCTCTTTCTCCCTTGCCCTTTCCAAGTACTTAGTCACCCTCACTTGCTTCCTTCCCACCCTCAACCTGTGGAAAGGACTTTTGTGTACCAAAAGACTTTTGGAAGTGGGCCCTATCATCCAGAAGCCCCATCCAACTTCTTCCAGAATGCATTCATTGGGACAGAAGATTGGCTATGTGGGAGAGAAAAGGCAGGAGATGGGACACAATAATTATCCCCACAAGCACCAAAGCTATCAACTCTCCTCTTTAGTTGTTGAGAAAAGAAAATGAGTGTAGGTGTCTGGTCTCTTGAACTTCCTTACCCACTGTCCTAAAAGATAAAGACTGAAGTGCCTCCCTGTCCTTTCTGCCCAACTACAGCTGGGGTTTAAGGTGCCTGGCCCCCTAGAACCCTCTTCCCTACTCCTCTCACTACTGAATAGGTGACCTCAGCTCTTGGCACCAATGTCCAGGACACCAGATGGTTCCTGCCAACGCTATTTCCTTTGTCTTGCCTTCTAGGTCCCCTTCCCCCTCCTCCCTCCCACCTGCCCTGAGGGCTGGCAGAGGGGAGGGTGGGCACCTCCCCGCCTCCTTGGCACCATCCCCAGACCATAAGACTCCAGAGACAGCTGGCACTGGGGGGCAACAGGCTCATGGGGAGGAGGACAGAGGCTTGGGGGCTTCAAAGAAGAGCTTTTAGGAAGGAGCTCCGAGTTAGAGAAAGAAGGAAGGATGCTGAGGACCCAAGGGTGGGTGGGGAGAGAGGGGGAAGGGATAAATACAAGGGAGCAACAACAGGTGGCCCTTGTTACAAAAACAGTTTTATTGGTGGGATCTAAGGGAAGGGGGTGGGGTGGACTGATGTGTGGAAGAGCTCAGGAATATAGAACAAAAAAATAGGCAATAGTCTTGGATTCCTGAGTGAGAGCAAGGTGCTTAGGGCCAGGTGACCTTCTCAACCTAATTAATCTTGTGTAGAGGAGAAAGGACATAGAGGAGTAATAAAGAAGTGGTGTGAAATTAGGTTTTAGAAATCCCCTAACACTCTAAGAAAGTGATGAGTCCCAGATCCCCAAAGTCAACTATGAATGGTTTTCTAGGCATTTGGGTACCTCCCTCTCCCTCTGTTTAGTGAGGTCCAACTGAAGGGGTCATCTTTTAGGACTGAGACTCATGGGGAGAGAATGATAAAAAAATTCAGGTCAAATAGAAGAGGCTTCAGGCCGAGATACTCAGGTTACCAGCTGACTTCAAAGGCTGATACAACAAGTCTTCTTCTGCTCAGACCCCAGCTCTTGCCCAGGTTGAGGACTGCCCAAAGTGATTGCGTTGGCACGGGCATTGTTCTGCCGCTGCTTGGACACCTTGGTGAAAATCTCTGGGAGGGCAAAGGATGGAGATCAAAGGTCAGATCAGTGCACCTTCATCTCATTCCTTCTCTTGAGCACTCAAAGTAGCACAACTTGAAAGGAAGTTGGTCCAAGGAGCAGGAGAATATGGGTAGCTGGGTCCCATTTGTGAGAACTACAGTAACCTGCTGAGTGCTTTCCCCCAACTAGGAGGGAAGCTGCAAGAAGAACAGTTCAGAGGAAGCTTCCTAAGTAAGAGGAAAGGGATACATACATGAAGAGAGACAGACAGAAAGAAAGAGAGAGAGGCAGGGGAAGACAAAGAGAGAGGTTAGGAGCCCTAGAAGCTTGATCTGAGATCTTGTTGAGATGTAGAGGGAACTCAGCTATCTCTATCTGAATCTCTAGCTGAGACCCAAGAAAACATCACCTCAAGAAAAGTCCTGGGAGTGGGCTATGGGAAGGGATGGTGGCCTGTTCAGACATACAGAGAATCATACAAACCTTTGAGGACAGTTTCGAAGGCCAGCTCAACATTAGTGGAGTCAAGAGCTGAAGTTTCAATAAACAGGAGTCCATTATTTTCTGACACAAAAAAGAAATCAGTAATTGGAATTAATTTTGATAATCAGAGAAAAATCTTAGAAATTCCTAACAACAACCTGGGTCATCCCCTGTCTGAAATAAGTTTATCATTATTATTATTATTACTATGGCAATGTGTAGACCAATAATAAACTTGACAGGGAAGAATAATGATAAAAATGATTGTTTTAACCTTAATTGAACTCCTTAAGTTACCATGGGTTATTCTGTGAATCTATTCAAATGCTAATATATCAGGAAACAATGATAATAAACAAAATTAATGTTCTTGTTAATAGCAACAGTATCATACATCATGCAACATTTTCCTCTGATACCTGCTCACTGGATCATAAAGTGAACTCTCCCAAAGAGACTTTCCTTAAGCACAGATCTGGCCATTTTCTAGCTTCCCCATCTAGCATCCTACTAATCCTCTCTGTTCCTGACTTACAACATGCCATTTCCTATCTCCATATCTTTGCATTCTTGGAATATATTCACTTCTTCCCAATGTCCATAGAACCCCTCTTTTCTTTTAAGATGTACCTCAGAAAGCATCTTCTGCATGACATTTTTCTGATTCTCTTCTCCTCACTCCGACTTTTGATTCTCTCCCCTCTCATGTTTCTAAGAACTTCATGTGTGTACATACATATGTGTATGTGTGTGTATATATATATTTATATTTATCTATTTTTTAACTTTATATTGCATTGCTAGGTGTCACAGTGGATATAGTACTGGATCTGGAGTCAGAAAGACTCAGCTTCCTTAGTTTAAATCTAGCCTCAGACACTTCCTAGCTGTGTGACCCTGGACAAGATACTTAACCCTCTTTGCCTCAGTTTCCTCAACTGTAAAAGAGGCTGAGGAAGAAAATGGCAAGTAACTCCAGTATCTCTACCAAGAAAACCCAAAATAGGGTCCCAAAGAGTTGTATCCAACTGAAAAATGACTCAACAACATAAAGCTTTCTATTTATGCAACATTTATATTTTACATGTATTTGTGGTCTCTTCCTTTGGAATGTAAGCTTGTTACAATTAGAGATGATTTCATTCTTTGAATTTGATCCCCAACACCTAGAACTGAGTCTGGCAAATAGGAAATGATTAATGAATACTTGTTGATTGATTGACCATATCATTCCCCTATTCAACAAATTCCAGGGATTCTCAATTATTTCTACTATTAAATACAAACTACTTCATTTGGTTTTTTAAAAGTCCTTCACAATCTGGTCCCAAATCCCCAGCACTTAACATAATGTTGTTGACCAGTTGTTCAGCTGTGTCTGACTCTTCATGACCCCATTTGGGGTTTCCTAGGCAAAGATACTGGAGTCTGCCATTTCCTTCTCCAGATGCTTTTACAGATGAGGAAACTGAGGCAAACATGGTTAAGTGACTTGCCCAGGGTCACACAGCTTCCTAGCTGTGTGTGAGTGTCTGAGGCCATATTTGAACTCAGAAAGAATCCAGGCCCAGCTCTGTGTATAATGGCGCCACCTAGGTGCTCCTTCTCACATAGTCAATATTTCATAATGTTTGATTCATTCATCCATTCATTCAACCTACCTCTCCAGACTCCTTATATATTACTTCTATACTTTATGGTCCAACCAAACTGTCCTTTTTTACTCTTTCTTACACTATATTCCTTTGTTTCAGCTGTTCCCTCATAGGTAGAATGCATTTTCTTCATTCTTTTGTCTCCTTAGTGACTCAGTTCAATCACCAATCTTTATTAAGAACCTTCCTGATCTCCCAAAACACCAATAAGGAGATTCTTTTTTTCTTTAAATAGGATAGTTTTCAACATTCATTTTCGTAAGTTTTTGAGTTCTACATTTTTCTGCCTCTCTCCCTCCCCTCTTCCAGAGAATAATCTGATATAGGTTATCCATGTATAATCATGTTAAACATGTTTACATATTGGCCATATTGTGAATAAGAATCAGCATGAAAGGGGGAAAAAACATGAGAAAAAATACAACAAGTTTAAAAAAGTGAAACTTGTATGTTGTGGTCTTCATTCAGGCTCCATGGTTCTTTCTCTGAATGTAGATGGTATCATCTATCACAAGTCCATTAAAATTGTCTTTGATCACTGTATTACTGAGAAGAGCTAAGTCTATCATAGTCAATCATAATACGGTGTTGCTGTTAATATATACAATTCTCCTTGTTCTGCTCACTTCACTCAGCATCAGTTCATATAGGTCTTTTCAAGTTTTTCTGAAATTAGTTGGGAATTTTTAACTATTTTTGTCATCATGGATCCATTTGGCAGGCTGGTGAAGCCTATGAATAGTATTTTTAAATGCATAAAACAGAGATATATAGGAAAACAAATGGAACCAATAATATTGAAATAGTTATCAAGTTTTTTTAAAAAAAAGTTCATGGACCCCAAGTTAAAAGTCCCTAAACTAGTGTCTCCCCCACCTCAAACTATCTAGTGTTTATTTTGTATATATACCTTACAAAAATGCATGGACATGTGTGTATATTTATTGACTTATCATTTTACTCTTCAGAGCAGTGGAGCATAAACTTTGGTAGAACTAAAACTAGTAGAATCTAAAAGCTTATACTATTTTTTTTAAGCTTATACTATTGTCTGACCCCTCACTAAGTTTGAAAGCCCATCACCAGGGAATGATGAATGTTTTTGACCATAATGACTCATGAAGAGCATGAATTAAGACAGGACAACACTTACTAAAGAAGTCACAGATCCCTGAAGTAACCCTTTTGGATCTTGGGACCAGGAGAAAGAGATTGGCCTTGGGAATTGATGCCATGAGACTGGCAATAAATTTGCAAACAAAGCCCACATGAGCCCCAGAGGCTCAGCCCTGACCCTCACCAGCAAACATTCGGGCCTCATCCGTGGGCACCTCTCGGGCTTGACTCAGGTCACTCTTATTGCCCACCAGCATGACAACAATGGTGGCCTCTGCATGGTCATAGAGCTCCTTCAGCCAGCGTTCCACCACAGCATAGGTCTGGTGTTTGGTTAGGTCAAATACCAGCAGGGCCCCAACTGCCCCTCTGTAATACCTACCAGGAAGAAAGGGAGAGGGAATTATAGTTGGATTAACCCCAGACACACAGAGAGGCAGAGTGGCATGATGTGGTTTGGGGTTGGGTCAACTGGGTTGGATATAGATGCAGAAAGACTTGAGTTCAAATTCTGCCCAGAACCCTTCATCTCTGAGCAAGTAAGTGACTTAACTACTCTCAGCTTCAGTTTGTACATCTCAAAAATGGGGATTAAAAACAACTTCTCTCTCACAGAGTTTTATAAGATAATAATGTAAAAGTGTTTTATAAACCTTAAAACATGAAATGATGTTTGTAATTTTGTTTTACCAGACCTATAATTTTATTGGGAACTAGCAGATGAGGATTCAACTATTAATTCTATGCAGATGATTTTCTGTCTACTTGTCCAGTCCTAATCTTTTTCATAACCTCCAGACTCCCACTTCCAACTGCCTTCCTAAGACTTCAAACTAAATATCTGTAGACAGTTGAACTCAACATGTCTAAAACTCTCTCTAATGATAAGCTGAGCAGATGCTCTAAAATTTGTAATTTGTATCAGAAACAAGATTTGAATTCATGTCTTACTAACCTCTTGGATTGACTCTCCATCCACAATAACCATGCTGCCCTTCAAAATGTCAGCTATTGTTATTTTTAAGTTCAGAAATGCAAGAATCTCCATCTTGAAAATTCAACAATTATATATTAAGTTCAGTAAGTATACTTTTATTTTTTTGAGGCAATCAAGGTTAAATGACTTGCCCAGGGTCACACAGCTAGTAAGTATCTGAAGTTGGATTTGAACTCAGGTCTTCTTGACTACAGGTACCCAATCTACTGATAAACTAATTTGTTAAGGAATAGAAAGACAAAAAAAAAATCCCTGCCCTCAAGTAGCTTGCACTCTTCTTGGATTATGGGTACAAAATGTACACAGATAAAAGGTCATTTGAAGGCTTAAGAGAATACTAACAACTGGAGGAGTGGAGGTGGGAGAGAAGATCAGGAAAGCCTTCACCAAATTCCCCACTTTTTCTCTTATCTTCAATTTCTCCTTGTGCTTTTCTGCTACCTACAAATATGCCCATCTCACTCTCCTCCTCAAAAAAACTTTACTTGATCATTCCATCTCCACTAGCTATTATCCCCATATCTCTCTTCCTTCCCTTTTGTGATTTAACTCCTTGATAAGGCTGTCTATAATAGATGCTTCGACTTCCTTTCCTTTCACTCTATTTTTAACTCTCAGTTTCTGACTTCATAATTCACTGAAACTACCCTCTTTAGTGATCTCTTTTTAAAATATTTTATTTATGACTTCTGTTCATTCATTTGTTTATTTGGAGGCAGTCGGGGTTAAATGATTTGCCCAGTCACATAGTAAGTGTCTGAGGTTGGATTTGAACTCAGGTTCTCCTAATTCCATGGCCAGTTCTTTACCCACTGTGTCACCAATGACTTTTTCTTGAATTCCCAACCATCTTAATTGCTCTGCAGCCTAAATCCTTTTCTGGTGATCTTTTTTCTCTCTAAGTTTCCATGACCTTAAACTATTCTTCCCCTCCTGTCTGACCACTCCTTCTCAGCCTCTTTGCTAGATTGTCATCCAAGTCACTCCCACTAAAGGAAGGAGTCCCTCAGGGCTCTGTCCTGGGTCCTCTTCTCTTCTACATTTAGACTATTTCACTTAGTGATCTCATCCACTTCCAAGGATTTTTTTTTTTTTTTTAGATTTTTCAAGGCAATGCGGGGTTAAGTGGCTTGCCCAAGGCCACAGGATTAGGTAATTATTAAGTGTCTGAGGCCGGATTTGAACTCAGGTACTCCTGACTCCAAAGGCCAGTGCTCTATCCACTGCGCCACCTAGCTGCCCCTCTTCTAAGGATTTTTAGAGCAATTCTATGCAGGTGATTTTCTATCTACTTGTTGAGTCCTAAGTTTTTTTTTCATATCTTCCAGACTCACATTTCTAACTGCCTTCCTAAAATCTCAAGCTGGACATACTATAGACAGCTTGAACTCAACATGTCCAAAACTAAACTCATTATCTTTCCTCCTTAAATCCTCCCCTCTTCCTAACTTCCCTGTTACTGGGAATGGAAGGTTCCACCATCCTCAAGGTTCCACCATCCTCCCAATCACCCAGGGTTGCAACCCTAGGTGTCATCCTTAATTCTTCATTCTCTGTCATCGCATGTCCAAACTATTACCAAGGCTTGTCAATTGTGCCTTCACAGTTCCCCTTCCTTCCTTCTGATGTTGTCACCATCTTTGTGCAGACCTACATCACTTCATAACTAGCCTACCACAATAACGTGCTGGTTGGTCACCTTACTTCAAGTCTTTCCTCACTCCAGTCTGTCCTCCCCTTAGATGTCATGCTCCTAATATTTTTCTCAACACAACTTTAATTGAAGCCTCTACACAAATCTTAAACCTACAGATATCACCAAAAAAAAGAGAAACAGTCTCAACTCAAGATATCACAGAGGATCTTTAGTAAGGGGTAAAGAGGAAGTATAGCCCAGAGTAGGTGGGAGAGCCAGAAAGCTGGTGGGAGGCTCTTAGTCCAGGCTCAGCTAGGGAGGCCAACAGGGAGGGTCCCAACCCCAGGCAAAGACTAAGTCCTGGAAACATTGGGGCAACAGATGGGAACAAACCACAGTATAGGCAAAGCCTTGCCACATAGGAGGGAAACAAACATCTGCATAGGCAACACCTTGGCAAACCAGGGACCAGTTCCCAGCCCCAGCACAAAAAAGTTTGGTACTATTTTCCTTGTATCCCAGGAGCAGAGCTCAATTAGGAAAATGGGCAAAAAAAAAAAACAAAAAACAAAAAGAACACCAATCATAGAAGGCTACTATTCAGATAGGGATGATAAAAATGCCATCTCAGAAGAAGAAAACTGATAAATTACCTACATGTGAAGCCTCAAAGGAATTTATGAAATGACTTCAAATACAAAATCTCATGGAAGAGCTCAAAAATGATTTTTAAAAATCTAAGAACAGGGTGGCTAGGTGGCACAGTGGATACAGCACCAGCCCTGGAGTCAGGAGTACATAATTACCTAGCTGTGTGAATCCCATTGCCTTGCAAAAATATAAAAAAAAAATCAAAGAAAAAATGGAAAAAATAAATGATAACCATGCACAAGAATTATGAAAAATCAATTGAAGAAATCAACTCCTTTAAAAGTAAAAATGAAGGGGGGCAGCTAGGTGGTGCAGTGGGTATAGCACCAGCCCTGGAGTCAGGAGGACCTGAGTTCAAATTTGACCTCAGACACTAATTACCTAGCTGTGTAACCTTGGGCAAGTCACTTAACCCCATTGCCTTACAAAAAAGAAAAAAAAATACAAAAAAGAAAAGTAAAAATGGAAAAAAGAATGTAACTAATCAAAAAGTAAAATTAGTCAACTGGAAAAGAAATGCAAGTCATTTAAAACTAAAGTTAACCAACTGGAAAAGGAAACACAAAAGCTAACAGAAAAAAACTCTAAAAATTAGAATTGGATAAATGGAAGCAAATGACTCTATGATTCTATCAAACAAAACCAAAAGACTGAAAAAAAAAGAAGAAAAGAAAATATTAAGTACCTTTTAGGAAAAAAACAAATGACTTGGAAAATAAGATCCAGAAGAGATAATTTATAAATTATTGGTCTATCTGAAAACCTCCATCAAAAAAAAAAAAGCCTGGAAAATATCTTTCAAGAAATTATTGGGGCAGCTAGGTGGTGTAGTGGATAAAGCACCGGCCCTGGAGACAGGAGTACCTGGGTTCAAATCCGGTCTCAGACACTTAATAATTACCTAGCTGTGTGGCCATGGGGAAGCCACTTAACCCCATTTGCCTTGAAAAAAAAAAAAACCTAAAAAGAAAAAAGGAAATTATCATGGAAAACCTAATTAATCTTCTTTGTTACCACCTAGTCAAATAAACCTCAGTGGTTCTCAGTCTCTTCTAAGACCATATATAAAAGGGGTGGTTAGGTGGCACAGTGGATAAAGCACTGGCCCTGGAGTCAGTAGTACCAGGGTTCAAATTCGGTCTCAAATACTTAATAATTACCTAACTGTGTGGCCTTGGGCAAGCCACTTAACCCCATTTGCTTTGCAAAATCCTAAAAAAAAATAAAAAATTTAAAAAAAGGATCATATATAAAATCTTTTGTCTAGTATTCATTGTACTTCACAACTTTCTCCTAACTTTCTACTCTTTTTATACCTTATTCCTCCCATATACCTTGTCATTTAATACTGCTGGTCTATCTCCCAACTCCAGAATTTCCTCTGATGGTCTTCCATACCAGGAATACCCTCCTTCCAAACCTCTGTCTCCTGGTTTCCCTCAAGCACCAGCTAAATATCCACCCCCATTTAGAAACCTTTTCTGATTCAAAATCCAGTTTCTTTCCTCTATTGATTAATTCCAATTTATCTTGTGTATATATTAACATGGTTATCTTCATGTTGTTTCTCCATTAGACTGTGAGATCCTTGAAGGTAGGATCCATCCGTTATCTTCTATCACCAGTACTTAACCTGGTTCATGCTTGAGCACAGGCTCTGGAGTCAGAAAGCCTGAATCCAAGTCTGGCCTCAGACACTAACTGTGTGACCCTAGACAAGACACTTAACCCCAATCACCTCCAAAGAATAATTTTTTTTTAAAAATAAAGAAGAGTGGGGCAGCTAGGTGGCATAGTGGATAAAGCACCATCCCTGGAGTCAGGAGTCCCTGAGTTCAAATCTGGACTCAGACACTTAATAACTACCTTTGTGACCTTGGGCAAGTCACTTAACCCCACTGCCTTGCAAAAACTAAAAATAAATAAAGAGCAAGTGGATTTCAAACAAGGGAAAAAGTTATGTTCATGAATCAGCAACTATTAAGTAATCTTGCATGATTAGATTTTAGAGATTATATGAAATAAGGCTGGAAAGACCTTACACACCCAGCTGAAGAGTTCATATTCTATTCTAGAGGCAATAGGGAGCTTTTGAAGGTTTTTGAGTAGTGGAGTAGCTCTTCTTTAGGAGTTGTCTTTTCCCATTAGAATGTATGCTCCTTGGAGCAGCTAGGTGGTGCAATGGATAGAGCACGGGCCCTGGAGTCAGGAGTCCCTGAGTTCAAATCTGACCTCAGACACTTACTAATTACCTAGCTGTGTGGCCTTGGGAAAGCTACCTGTCTGGAATATATTAAGCACTTTTTAAATGTTCTATCTATCTATCTATCTATCTATCTATCTATCTATCTATCTATCTATCTATCTATCTAGATGTAAATCAAAGACACTAAGACCAGAACAAAAATAGTGGAATCAAAAGAAATGACAGTTGTGGAGAGTTCTGGCTTTTCACCATAACTGATGGGCAAGAATCATGTGGACCGATTAACTTGTATTTTAACGTTTCTGATATGGAGAGACTGTAGATGCTAACAACCAGGACCTCTCTAGACAAAGAGAGATGCTGGAAGGTTACCCTCAGCTACAACTTCAGCTCAGAAAAGCACTCTTTTAACCTCAATAGCTAAAATGGCTTGTTGCCTGAATTTGTTGTCAAGACTTCAAAAAAGAGGATGGTTTAGCTAAGAAATTGTGCTTTTTCATAGTTAGTTGTGGAGAGACTGGGCAACTATCCCATTTTACAAAATAGCCCCAGAATTTAGTGGGAACCCAATAAAGTCAATTTACCACAACCACTTTTGCCTATGAGAGAGTTGGACTCCTTGATGGGCAGGGAGAGTGAGGGTCACTTACCTTAAAGGAGTCTAAGTAAAAGAGAACACCTATCAGTTTTTCAAAGACTAGCTGAACTAAAGGATGACTTGGAAACAGATTTATCAAACGAATATTCAGTATATTATAACTCAGCAAGCAGTCCAAATAGGGGGAAGACTAAATCACCTTGCCTAGAACTTTGGCTGTAAAGACTTCTAACAAATAGATAAATCACAGATAGGGAGAGAGAAGATTATGTATTTTATATCTATCTTTATTGATATTGATATCAATATATATATACATATATATTTAGTATAGTAATACTACTAATCAACCCATACAATCCATGAGTTCAGTTTTAAGAATGTAGTGTAGTTATCACTACCATATTGCAGGAATTAAGGCTGCAGTTTCCTTGCCATCTGGAAAATCCACATTTAATGTTTTGCTCTTCCTTTATATCAGAGAAGTCTGAATTTTTTTCTTTTTCCTTTTATGGGGTGTTTATGATATCTTATTGTAATTTTTACTTAGTGAACTTCCATGATTCAATGATCATCTCTACACTAATGATTTTCAAATCTATCTAGCCTTAACCTCCATCTACTGCCTATTGGACATCTAGAACTCACATGTCCAAAATTGACTCCATTATCTTTCTCCCCTCACTCGCTCCTCAATTTTCCTATTACTGTCAAGAGGACTACCATCCTCCCAGTTATATAGGCTCACAATCTAGGTAGTAACTTTGACTCCCTAACTCGAATTCAATCTGTTATCAAGTCCTATCATCTTTTCCTTAACACTTCTCCTATACATTTCTGACTTTGCACTACTCTGATATGGTTTCTCATCACCTCATGCCAAGGTTACTGCAGTAATCTGCATCTTCTACTCAAATGTCAAATTACCTTTTTAATTAATCTTCTGACAACTTCAGAGGCCCCTTATCACCTCCAGGATCAAATGTAAAATCCTTTGTTCCTGAACCTGATTCCTTCCTCCCTTTCAATCATTTCTATCTTCTTTTTCTTCTCCTTTTTCTTCAGAGGAAACCATGGTTAAGTGACTTGCCCAGGGTCATACAGCAAGTGTTCGAGGCTAGATTTGAACTCATGGATCCTCCTGACTTCAAGGCTGGTGCTCTATCCTCTTCATTACCTAGTTACCCACCCCCTCAACTAAGTCTTTTTATTCTTTACTCATACCCACATACTCTGAAATCCAGTGATACTGAACTCCTTGATTTTTCTTAAACAAAATACTCCATCTCCAAATATTTTCACTGGTAGTCTCCCATATCTACAATGTTCTCCTTCCTTGCTTCTTTCTTCTTCAAGAAGGCTTTTCCAAATCCCCTTAACAATATATCATCAATTTATCCTAAATTTACCTTGTTTATATAGTTAATTGTATAGTTATTTCATGTTGTCTCCCCTTTAGACCTTGACTTCCTTTGCATGGAAACACTGTTTTTGCCTTTCTTTGTATCCCTGTTGATTAGTACAATTGACTTGACTTGTCTATTTGCAGGTATTGTGCTCTTTAGACATGTTCTGTTCTTGTATTATTTCTGCAATGCTGTATTTTGTGATTATGCCTAATCGGATAATATGCACTATTGTTACACATGCATATAATATGTCTGGCTTATAATTTAAACCAGTTGTTACTAGTGTTTTATCTAGAATTTGGGACTATGGACAAATATGCCTAAACATACTCCAGCTGCTTTGCTAAGGACAGTAAATGTTTAACTAGGAGAGTGTAAGGACATGGTTCTTGAAAGCCCAGGACTTAATCAAAGAAAAGAGGCTGATAACAACTTGTTAAACTAACTAAAAAATGCAGCTAGCCAGGTAATCTCTGTCTGAGGTGGGACCAAGTCCCTTGAGTGAATAATATGCCACACCCCCAGGGTAACTTTTAAAAGACAATTTAGGTAGAAGCTGAGAAGGAATCCAGCTCCAGATGAGACAGGCAAAAGATCTCCATCCATGGATTGAGATAAAGGAGGTCCATGAAAAGCTAAAAGTAGCTGAGAGAATGAAAATTTGAACAGAGGCAACTGCCAAAAGGATGTGGGCCAAGACTCTGGGAGGGAGGGAAGCTGTTTGGGTTAATCATCAGTCATGAAGAGTGTGTCAATAGAGATGCTCAGAGACTGAAACCATCCCTAATCTAAAGACCCCAATTTGGTAATTCTTATCTCCCTTTTCCCCAGGAGCTCCTTTGTTGGAAACCTGTAAGTTTTTTGAGCATGGGGAAAGTCTATTTACTTTCTTTGTTTTAAAGATTTATTTTTTTCTATGTAAAGGGAATTAACAACAGAATTTTGCTAGTCTAGGTTAATTTGTTGGAAATGAAGTCAGGAGGAGGCAATTGAAAGGGAAGCATCCCCATAGAAGAGAATAAGGCCCTGAAGTGTTTTTCCAGAGAGGTGTCTGTGGCTGAGGGCTTAGAGCTAAAGAAAGAGAGAGAAAGAGAGGAGAGGGGGAGAGAGAGAGAGAGAGAGAGAGAGAGAGAGAGAGAGAGAGAGAGAGAGAGAGAGAGAATTACAGATTCTTTAATCTAGAGTATAAAAGGAACATATCAGGAAACCCATCTAGGCAATAATCTGTAATAGGGTGTGTATGTGTGGGCAGGGGCAAATAGGAGCAATTGAGCAATTCTGCTCACTTTACTTTCCTTCTACTGCCACATATAAACAGGGGTGTGGGCAAGGAAAAAAATCTATATAGATGGAATCTATTGTTCTAGTTCATTTCACCCTCTCACTTCCCTGTTCCCATCCCTCAAAGCCCCAAAACTCACGCTGAAGTGATGGCACGGTATCGTTCCAGCCCAGCTGTGTCCCAGATTTGGGCTTTGACAGCCGCTGTTCCTAGCAGCACAGTTCGAGTAGAGAATTCTACCCCAATAGTTGTCCGACTATCATGGCTGAACTCATTTCGTGTGAATCTTGACAACAGGTTGGTCTTCCCGACTCCAGATTCCCCTATCAACACCACTTGGGAAGAGACATTAAAGAAGAGAAATGTTAAAGGGTGATGAGGGATGAGCTAACCACCTGCTAGGTAAAGAACTGAAGAGTCAACCATTTCTCTCTGCTTAGTCCTGTCTCTTCCTGAGCAATTTCAGGTAGTGTCTTTGATTTTCTTTGTGTCTGTTTCTTAGCATTCTTTTTTCTGTATTACTCCTCTTTTTCCCTAGGTCTCTGCAGGATCTTCACTATCCTGGGGTATTTGGAAATGGTCTGGACCCAGTACAAGCTGTCTCAATTTCTGCTATTTCTAATTCTGCTGTCTAATGATTCCTACCCAAAACCTGCCTTGTTGTCTATGAATCTCCTATTTCTCTCTGTCCCTGTGACAAGACAAAGCTCTAAATCCTTTATAGGGAGGCTAAGTCTGCACTTGCGTTCTAATCCATAACAAAGTGGGACCCAATATGCCAGACTGAAAGGTCAGGAGACTAGAGGAGGAAGAGAGGGAAGAAGGGGGAAAAAAGGGGGGCAGCTAGGTGAGGAAGTGGAAAGAGCACCAGACCTGGAGTTGAGGACCTGAGTCCAAATACAGTCTCAAATACTTAATAATTACCTAGCTGTGTGACCTTGAGCAAGTCACTTAACTGTAATATCCTGCAAAAAAAAAAAAAGACTGGACTAGAGAGAAGAGATTGCTGACAACAGGGCAGAGAAGTTTCCTGATGTTTTCAGGGGGCTGAAGGTCTTTACCTTCTAACCAACTCTAACTATGTTATAGAAAACCATAGGGGAGAATGGAAATGTATTTAAGAGTTAAAATGTCAAATTTTTCAAAAGTGTAGGATATTTGGGCTTATGTGTATATATGTTTCTATCTTTTTTTTTCCCTTTTTTTAGGGAGGGGCAATTGGAGTTAAACAATTTGCCCATAGTCACATATTTACTAAGTGGTATCTGAGACTAGATTTGAACTCAGGTTCTCCTGACTCCAAGACTGATTCTCTATCTACTGCACCTATTTCCTAGAATTAATAGCAGTGTTTAGGTGTGGATATTAATGCCTCTTTGCATTTATGTGTATATGTAGAAAGGGAGTAGTGCCATGTGCTTTTTTATATGTATACACACACACACACACACACACACACACACACAAAATACGGTCTTAGAATTTAACCAACCAACATTTATTATTCAGGGAATTTGAACTAAAAGGGGCTCAAAGATTATCTAGTTCATTTTAAAGATGCAGACAACTATGAGAGGCAGGGAGATTTAAGTGTTTTATCTAGTCACACAGCAAATTAGTAGTAAGATCAGGAACTGAAGCTGGGTTCTTTGACAGTACAGTAAAAAAGAGTGTGGATTTGGAATCAAGTCTCTAATCCCAATTCTTTTAATCACTGCCTGTGTCACCTTGGAATGAGGGTTAATTTACTTGGGCTTTGGTTCCCTCATCCGTAAAATGAAGGGTTTGGACTAGTTGGTTTTTTTCCCAGGCTAAATCTATGATTCTAATAAATTCAGTGTTCTTTCTGGTACACCAAACTATGTCTGTGTGTGTGGACACAAACTTAATAGTTAGCAACAATAGCTAATGTTTAATTAGTACCTTAAGGTTTACAAAACACTTTGCAAATATTATCTTATTTTATTCTTTTAACCTGGGGAGGTGGATGTTATTATTAACTTCATTTTATAGATAAGGAAATTAAAGCATAGAGATTAAGTGACTTCCTCATGTAATTCTGCTAGTGCAAATCTTAGAATGGATTTGAACTCAGGTTTTCCAGACTACAGATCCAGGATTTTATCCCCCAGTCTCTTACTTTCATGAATTATGAGCTCTGTCCATGTGTATATATTTAGGGTACAAGGATTGCATGTATTTGTATGTCTGTGTATCTTTGCATGCCTATGTCTGTATGTACATGGAAAGGCATGTGTGTTTGTATGTAAGTTTACATGTAAGAAGATTCAAGTCTATATAAGTATCTTCTCTCTCTGTTTCTCTGTATGTCTGTCTTGAATGTCCCTTACCCTAAGCCCAATGAATTAATTTATCCTTCCTAAGAGGATGGGCACTAGATCACTGCTGCTCTTTATTCTATTCTTTCCCACCCCTACTTTTCTCAGGAAAGAAGAGTGCAGCTTCCCCCAGCTCCTAGGTAAATGCCCCATTGCCCTTTAGGGAGTTTGAGCTGGAGTAAGGGCTGGGTCTGGGAGAGGCTGGGTGGGTGGGGTAGACTGGGGAAGCTGAGTCTTACATTGTACACCCTGCCCTGAAGGGAGAGTAGGGTAGAAGAGAAGGCAGCAATCAATGGGGATGGTCACACATGCAAATACAGAAAGTATTGACAATATATCAGACCCTTCGACCCTATTTTGGGGTTTTCTTATCAGAGTATTGAAATGTTTGCCATTTTCTTCTCCAGATCAACAGCTGAAGAAACTGAGGTAAACAGGGTTATGTGACTTATCCAGGATCACTCTGCTTAGTTAAATGTCTGAGTCTGGATTTGGTCTTCCTGACTCTAAGCCCGGCACTATCCACTGCAACATGGAGCTGCCCCACTACACATTACCTTCCTTTCAATAAGCCCCTTTCCTTAACAGAGAAACTTGACAATTCTCCAGGGTACTAAACCCCTCCCTTTATCTGTTTTAATGCAAAATAAGGAGACCTACTCTCTTCTATCCCTTCCTCCCTTTTGGGTCCTATGTCCCAGGTCCTTTCTTTGGGGGGAAGTCTTCAGTAAGCAGATGAGTTCTTCCTAAAGTCTAGCCTCCATTATTTAACTAAAACTCTAGGAAAGAGGTATGTGACTAGATCTTTTTTTCTGATTATAAATGGTCCCACTATTAAGAAACTATCATCTTTATTACTAAAAAACAGACTCAGGAACTCTATTAGCCTCTAGTCACAGTAGAGTCCCTTGTCATCTGGTGGAATGATTGGCTGGGGGGGGGTGTCTTATGGAAAACAGAAACAGAGAGGAGTCATCTCTCATCTTAGTCTTTTTAGTGTCTAAATCTCTCGGTGTCTCAGTTCCCCCCCAATAGACCCCCAACTCACCCTTGAAGACAAAGTTATAATCTTCTTCTGCTCCGTTTCCCATCTTGGTACCGCATCGAGTGTGTGTGTGTGTATGAATAAATGCAGTTGGAGTGAGAGGAGTGGGTAGAAAATGGGGTTAGGGCGTTGGCTCTGAGCCCCTCAATCCTCTGCTTTCCAGAGGCCTTGACCTGTCTCTCTTCTCATTGGGGACAGTCAGCCCTCGAAGAAGAAGGAAAGAGCGCAGCCTTAGTCACTACTGGTGGGCTGGGGAGTCTCAACTAATTAGAAAGGGGACGGGTCACAAGGAGAGGACGGAAGCAGCAGAGAACAGGAAGAGCCAAGCAGCAGGAGACCTGGGGCCCAGGTGGGTGGAGAGTGTGGTGACGTCACGACAGGTTAGACAGGTTGGGTGTCTCTCAGGCTCTGGCCCTGGGTGGGGAGTAGGACAGATTTCTTAGGATAGGTTGGGGTAGGAAAATAGGACCGGGAGGCTGAACAGGGCAACTAAGTTGACATTACTAGGCTTCCCTGGTCTTTGGTAGGGCTAGTTAGGCCTCGATCTTAAGTCTGACACAACACATGGGGAAAACAAAGAATGCTATCCTCAACTTGAACACTGCAGAAGTAGCCAGAGCAAGTAAGCTAAGGAGTCTGCAAAAGCATTTGCAATGAGGAAAGGTTGTCAGTATGGGTTGGAAGCTTACAGCCTAGTAACACTTGCTGCTCTGGCAGTGGGAGAAGCAGCAATTTAATCAGGTATAGTTGAAATGGTAACAACCCTTCCCGGGGAGCCCAGGGCAGTAGGTTGGACAAACAGTTGTTTACTTTTTTTTTAATAGTTTTTTCACTTTAGGAGGTGAGACTAGAATTTAGGGCTTTGCCCACTTTGGGAAACTGGTTTGGGGGTGGGGACTCTGGGCTTACCATTGGCCTCTGGAAGGCCAATTGAAGCTTTGAATTAAGAAGTAAGACCACTGGGAAAGGGGAAGACCAAGGTGAAGAGTCAGACTAAGGTAGATAGGAAAGAAACAGGTCTTCTGAGGCATGTGTACACCCACTTGAATTAAGGGAGAAGTAAGATCTGAGGCAGCATAGTCTGAGGTCTCTGATCAACCTTTGGCCTGGAAGTTAGGTTGCCTGAACTCCTGGCTCCCCTTCTCTGGCCTGGGGCTTCCTTCCAGTCCCATATTTCTAACATACAGTGAAAAACAGGATTCCAGGATGAGTTTGTGTCCATCTTTTTGTGTGTTGAGGGTGGGAAGGTAGTTAAACCTTTGAAAGAAGAGGAAAGTCCCTGGTAGTTCTCATCTTCCAAACTAAGAAATGTATATAAAACTCAAATTCAAAAAAAAAAAGGGGAAGGAAGTGAAATGTTCACATGACCCTCTTGGAATATGTTTGGGGCACTGACCCTCACTTTGTCCTTCCCCCTACACTCAGGCATCTAGGCATCTATCCATGCTTACTGCAGATTATGGATGATAGGTGGAAACCACAATCAAAAATCATTAGGCTCCTGATGAGGAGGGAACAAACCTATTTAAAATGTACCTTAGGAGTAATGCCTTAACCATCTCAAAATCTGTGAGTTTGAAGGGCTCTCAGTTACTCTCTAGTCCAATCCACTGATACAGGAAAGAAATCCTCACCATTAATATAACCCACAAAGGGTCATCTCAGGAGGGAGACCGGACTACTTCTCAGTCTCTACTTGACAGCTCTAATTGTTTTTCTTGTTCTGCAAGGGTTTAAATTTGCCTCTCTGAAACTTTCCCTCATTCACTTCCCAATGAAGTCAAATACAATACATCTAATCTTTCCTCTATACCTCTCCCACTAGATATGCCCATCAATAAAGAATCTAAAGGAGGAGAGGATGGGAGGGATTGGATTTGGAACCCCAAATTTTAAGTTTTAAAAAGAAAGAATCTAAGACATAAGACAGGTGTTAATTAGTTTATTCAACAAGATTGGAAAGTTTTCCCTTCAGATCTCAGGAAAGGTTTCCTGGGATCCCTGTCCTCAAAGGATTAGCCCTCTACCCTCAATCCCACTCTCAAGTCCATTATCCCCCGACTGCTATGATGCTGCCACTTGAGTGAGGGGATCCTCCAGGTACTGGACCAGAGCCTGGGCCTGTAAAAGGGTTAGGTCAATTTAGCCACAAAAACAATACCTAAGTCAGAGAGTGGGATATCTAGACTCCTGGTTCCACTCTCTCCCTCCCCATCATCATAAGGTTCTAAGCCCCATATACTCTTTCCCAGGTAATAGAACTGAGATATCTGAGCTCCTCATTTCAACATACTCTAAAGAAAGATTAGGAAGAGAGAAAAGAGCTCAAGATGAGGACATGAAGGAATCGGGGTCAAGAGGAGAAAAGGTATGGCACAATAAGAATAGGAAAGATTTTTAAAAGGAGATGGGATAAGGGATCACCTTGGCCTTCAGCATTCCAAAGCCCACAGTCTCTTTGGCATACATACACAGCAACAGGTTTGCCACCCGAGTGATCGCCACACGGCCCTCCTGCAGGGGTGGGAAATGTGATATATGACTGCTTATTGGCCCCAGTTGACCTCACCATCATGGTTCCTAGAATTTATTTTTTTTTTGGAATAATGTAATACCTGAGTGATTTTAAATGAACTTACTGGCCCCTGATTTCCTTGAGTTGAAATAGATGACCTCTGAGGTGTCTTCCAGCTCTAAAACTGGGATTCTATTATCTTTTTAAAGATCAATACACTCTCCTATATCGTTCTCAGTTTGATGTATTTAATTCTCAACAAACTATGTCATCAGGGCAGGGACCAGGACATTGACAGTTCACATGAAATAGTCTCTTTGGATGAGATAGGACTTCCAGGCTCAGATCCTTGCTTAGGGGTCTACTTGCAATTCTGTCCTAAGAATGTTGTTGGTATTCTACCCCCATGATGCACTTGAGAATTTCTGTCTCCTCCTCCCTATACTCATCCAGAATTTGTTCCAGGTCTGTACACTGGAGTCAAAAGTCAAGAGTAATCAGAGTACAATAGAAACAGTGAATTTGAAGCTGGACAACCAAAGATCCAGAAAAATGTAAGCTCAAAGAAAACAGGGATTGTTTTACATTTTATCTTTGTATCCCCAGTTCTTAGGCTTTAGTCCTTAATGGTTGTCAAACTGAATTGAATTTCAAGGTGTAAGCAGCCTTGAAGATCACTTCCCATTTTACAGATGGAGAAACTGAGGCTCTGTGAGGCTAAGCGACTTGCCCAAGAATACCAGATATTTAAGTAACAGAGCCAATAGTTGAACTCATACTCTCTAAACCTAAATCTAGCTCTTGGACTTCTGCTACGTTTGTGACCTGAGCTTATCATTTAGCTCTCAGTTTTTTTCTTTTTTTTTTTTTTTTTGCAAGGCAATGGGGTTAAGTGGCTTGCCCAAGGCCACACAGCTAGGTAATTATTGTCTGAGGACGGATCTGAACTCGGGTACTCCTGACTCCAGGGCCGGTGCTCTATCCTCTGCATCACCTAGCCACACCTCAGTTTTTTCATCCATAAGACAAGAGGGGATTGCATCATTAGAGGGTCTCTATGCTCCCTTCCAACGTCACTAAGGCTCCACCCTTCCCTTCATACCATGCAGTCCATTAAGATGAATTTGAGATTGTCTTCGTTAAAGGCTTGGTTCCCATTCCTGTCGTAGGCAGCCCAGATGTTGCTAGCAATGGCAGCTGTAACCCTGGCATCAGTGTCCCCATAACCAGAGTAGGCCAGCAGGGAGCCCTCATTATTCAGCAACCTGGTGGGAGGGAAGTGGTGAAGATGACTAACAAGAGGTCCTGGGAGTGTGCCAGGGGTGAGAAGCCCGGCTTCCCCAAGTTCAAAGTCATCAGTCTTTTCCAGCCCAGAATTTCTCCCCCCCCCCCGCCCCATTCTTCATTCAGGATTCATTTCTCTAATAGTTCAAAAATCTAGGAAGGCAGAGCTGGTTTCCTTTTTTGTCTTACCCCCCGCCTTCCCCCTGTGCACCCGATGGGAATACTTTAATAAATGCTGATGGATTGATTGACTGATCGATCGATGGATGGCGCGCGCCTTCTCTTCCTACGCTTTCCTGTGACTCGAAGTGCGCGGGGCTCCCACTGGCCACTCCCAACCCGACCGAAGCGCAGTCCCGATCCCAGCTGAAATGTCCCGCAACCTGCCCCCACCCCCAGGCGGCCCCCAACCCACCCGGCCTGCCCCGACGCTCACAGTGTGCTCTGGACGCCTCCGGTATTGGCTTGACTTAAAACCTGGGTCAGGGCCTTGGGGCGAAGCATGGCGACGGCTCCGACTCCCCGCAGCCCGCCGTCCCTCCCGGATCCCTAGGGTCTCCCCCGCCCCCCGGGCCGGGCTGGGCCGGACGCTTCCCGTAGTCCCGGCCGCCTTCCCCGGGGCACGCTGGGAGTTGTAGTCTCCGAGAGGCATGAACGTCGCAGGCATCTGCTTCGAGGCACCCCGGAAATTGCCGCGCTTCCGCAGCCCGCGGAGCATCTTGGGAACTGTAGTCAAGCATTCGGAGGATTTTTAACCCGTTCCGGGGGAAAGGGGAGTGGCCTGGTCCACGTGTAATAAAGAGGTCATTCATTTCATTTTTTAAGGGTTCGCAAATCTTCGCACTTTGCGAAGCGCTTTCAAAAGCGTCACCAAGCATTCATTATGTGCCAGGCTGTGTGCTAAACCCAAGCTGTCCATGGCAGCCCTCTGGGGTAGGACGGACGAGCATTATTTAATCTCCATTTCATAGACATGAGGATGAAAAGTTGTGACTTGCTCAAAGTCACACAGCTGACTCGAGGTTGAGCTGTTGTTTTGCCGTCTAGTGCTCTTTTCATGACAGCATATTCTTTTTAATTTGAGGGAAGGGGGGGAGTGGAATAAAAGGGAATCAATCGACAAGCATTTACCAAGCCCCAGACACCCAGGTTCAAGCCCCGGATTAATCCGAACCAGTGGCTTCCCCTCCTTCCTGCAGGCGCCCGAGCCTATAAATTACAGAGAAGGCGCCAGTTGCGCTGGGGAAAAGGGGGGGGGGCGCCCCGTTCCAACTGAATGCAAGATCTTCTAGACTAGAACCCAGATGACTAGAATCTGGATAACTGGGAGACGTTTTGCACAGGTTCCAAAAAGATGGAGGGCCTGGAAAGCACTGGATGCTGAAGGAGGAAGCACCTAGGGGAGGAAAGATGAATGTAATCTGGAGGAGAGTAGACCCAGAGACAGGAATGCCATTGTGCTGGGTCTGGTGACTTTCCCAGGACAGGAGCAGCTGAGGCACTGGCCTCCTTCTGATTTATTTCTCTGGACTGAAACCTCCTCTATGAGTCGTCTCCCTCGTCAGAATCTGAACTATTGTGAGATCGGACACCGGTTTACTTCGGCCAATAAATAGTTCCTACGAGGTGCCGTTCCCAGGGCTTTTGCATTAATGCTTAATGATAATCTTTTCCGCTCATCCACGCACAAAGCTAAGGCCGAGGCCGTGTCTGAACGCGGGTCTTCTCGGTCCTTTTCCCGAGCAGGCTCGCCCGCCTGTGGCCCTCAGAACCCCGTAAGCTAAAGGCAGAGACTGTCCAGGACAGCTCGCTCCCTCCCGGCTCCGGATCCCGGCGCTGCAGTGGCGCCCCCGGCTCGCTAGGGGCGCTGCAGCCGTTGAGGGCCGGGGGGGGCCGCGCGGGGCGGGGCGGGGCCGGGCGGGGCGGGGCGGGCGGCGGGGTGGGGAGGGCCGGAGGGCGGGCGGGAGACTGGGGTGGGGGGGAGGGCCGGGGAAGCCGTGGCCGGGCCGGGCCGGGCGGGGAGGAGGAGCCGGGGCCGGGCTGGCGGGCGGGCGGCGACGGCATGGCGGAGCCGAGCGGGGCCGGGGCCGGGGCCGGGGCCGAGCCGGGGCCGGGGCCCCCGATCCGGGTCACCGTCAAGACCCCCAAGGACAAGGAGGAGATCGTGATCTGCGACCGCGCCTCGGTGAAGGAGGTACGGGCGCCGCTGTCCGGCCCGCGGGCCCGGGGGCGGGAGGAGTGGCGCGCTGGGGGCCGGGCCGGGCCGGGCCGGGCCGGGCGCGCCGGGAGGGCCGGCGGCTGGGGGAGGGGAGGGGGCCTGTGGCACATGGTGCCGGCGGGGGCGGCTCGTGCCTGGGGGGCGAGGAGAGCTTTCCAGAAGCGCGGCTGGGGGCCGCTCGGACCCACGAGGGTCGGGGCCCCGGGGAAGTGAGGGCACGGTGAGGAGCCGGAGGAGCCTCGGGCTCAGGAAGGCCAGAAGCTGGTCCTAAGGGGTGAGGGGAAGATGCCCCCTGCCCCAGATGCGCTGCCCTGGGAGGCCTTGCTAGCCCCGGGTGGTAGGCTGGCCCGGCCCTAGTCCCTTCCTGCACAGAATTTAAAGATCACACGCCCCCCACCCCTTTAAATTTAAAGGTGGAGTTTTGGATCCAGGTGAGGGAAGAAAGGTCAGATAGTAGACTTTTGGGGAGGGGGGGGAGTGAAATGCTGTGATAGGGACAAAAGACCCAGAATCAGAGAAACTATCTGAATTTAAGCTTCTCCGCTTACCTTGAACAAGCCTGTTCATCCCCTCAGTTAACTCATCTTTTGGGGTTGGACTAAATGATCTGTAAGGGCCCTTCCATTTCCAAATGCTGCGATCATGGACTTCATCTCAGCAGAGAGGTATGACAGCAACACATAGAAATGCTAGACTGGAGGAAAGATTTCTGATGCCCGGAATCTGGAGCAAGGGAGTGAAGGGATTTGAAAGAAGAGCAAGGACAACAATCTGAGCTAGTGGACAGTCTTTACTGACCTCAGACTTTTGACCCAATGTCACAGTTCAAAGAGGAGATTTCCCGGAGGTTTAAGGCCCAGCAAGACCAGCTTGTCTTGATCTTCGCTGGCAAGATTCTCAAAGATGGAGACACATTAAATCAGCATGGGATCAAGGATGGGCTCACTGTCCATTTGGTGATCAAGACCCCACAGAAGTAAGTTTGGAATAACCAACAGGAGTTGTCCTTTGAATGGACTTTGAAAAACCACTGGGGTCAATGTCCGTGCTTGAAGTCAGAGAAGATGCTATAGTCTCAATTGCCATTTTGGGGTTTTTAAGTGCCTAAAATTTAACTTAATATCCTCTTACTATAGCATTAGTTCTCTGGGGAAATGGAGGCTTTCCTTTGTTAAATTCTTGCTATTAGCTTTCCTTTTTTAAAAATTTCTTTTGAAAAAAATTCATTGATTATTTTTTTTCAATCCAGTAATTCTGTTCTCTATCCTCCTACAACAGTTTTCTTTCCATGTACCAAAGAATACATTGTAAACAAAACAAGCCATCATGTTGTCTGTTTCGACCAGATACCTCCTTATGTATTTAGAGTATTTATAGTCTTCTCACTTTTTTTAAAGAGGAGAGAAGTGTTTTTGACCATCAGTGCTTGGAAGTTGTTATTGGTAACTTGATGGACCAGGTAATGGTAGCTGACCTTTATAGATCACTTTAAGTTTTCCAAGCCACGTTATCTCTTTTGATCAACATTGGGAGGTAGGTACAGTTGTTATCCCCTTTTACAGATGGAGAAACTGGCTGAGAAAGGTTAAATGACTTGTCCAGAAACATAAGTACCTGAAGCAGGATTTGAATTTCTCTCTTCCTCATTCTAAGTTCAGTGCTCATTCCCATGGTGCCACCTAATATTCTGATGACATTCATTGTTTTCTTTTACATTAGTATGATCATGGAGTAAATGATCATCATAAACTTCTGATTCTATTCATTTTGCTCTGTATCAGTTAATTCAAATCTTCCCAAGTTTCCCTGAACTCTTCCTACTTGTCATTTCTTATGGCACAATAATATTCTATTTTCATGATATAATTGAAAAAAGCATTAACTTTAGAGTCAAAACATAGATTTCAACCCTGTCTGACTCTTGTAACATATTTGTCCTTGGGCAAATCTCTTAACCTCACCAGACCTTAGTTTCCTTTTCTGTAAAATGAAAAATGCATTCCCAGCTCTAATTGACAGGCACCCTCTTTTATTTCCAATTTCTTACTCCCTCAGAGTATTGCTCCATTTTTTTTTTTATGTTTGTGAATCCTTTCCTTTTGTTCTTGACTCCCTTGGATTATATGCCAGTAAATTTCGTAAACACCTACTCTGTGTTAGGCACTGTACAAAGCACCATGATATAAATATAAAAAAAAAGTCCCTGCCCTCAAGGAGCTTACAACCTAATGGGAAAATCTTACTCAAAAGGAAGGTGAAGTAATCAGGGCAGGTAGGTACCTAATGTGGGAGCATAGTGAAGAAGTGAGGGAAGTTCCAGAGGAGTGGAACCAGGTGAGAAATGAGATGCTCCCTCCTTAAACACAGATTTGAAAGTTCATGGCATCTTTCAATCAGAGGGACAGAGGGTGGTAAAGAAGTGAAATCCCAAGGCTAAAAAGATAATGCAGGATAATGAGATTTTCCCAATAATGAGCTTCCTGGGGCCTGGTGGACAAGTCACAGGCAAACCAGAGAATTGCAGTCAGGTGGGAAATGAGGCCAATACTGGTATTACTGGATGTAGTTGTGGGGGGGTGTGGATGGATATAGTTTAATGACATTTTCTAGCCCACTTCCCTAAATTGTTTTCTAGTTCACAGCTCTACCAATAGTGTGTGAATGTGCTTATCTTCCCTCATACCTTCAAACATTTATCTTTACCATGTAGTCACCTTTCCTATGAGCTGTGTATAGGGTAAAACCTTCCTTTTAATTTGCATTTCTCTTCTTTGGAACATTCTTTCATGTGTTGTCAATAACTTGCAGTTTACTTTTGAAAATTGCCTCCTCAGGGAAGTTAGGTGGCACAGTGGCTAGAGCATGGGCCCTGGAGTCAGGAGTACCTGGGTTCAAATCTGGATTCAGACACTTAATAATTACCTAACTGTGTGGCCTTGTGCAAGCCACTTAACCCTATTGCCTTTCAAAAACCTTTAAAAAAAACCTTTAAAAAAAAAAAAAGAAAGAAAATTGCCTCCTTATGACTTTCAACCACTTTATATATATTGAAAAGTTTCTCTAATTTTTTAAATATACATATATTTATACAATATTATGTATGTATATTGTGTAACCCTTTAAGTTTACACACCATGGGTGGTCACTGCTGTTGTTATTCCCATTTTCAAAGGAAGAAACTGATATTGAGAGAGGTGGAATGATTTCCCAAATCAGTAAAAATCTTCTTGGCTCCAAGACAGGAATCTTATCTTCCACCTTAGCTATCTAGCTATATGAGTTCCTTCTGTATCTTGGTAGATTTCTATTTTCTTCATTTGTTGTCCTGTTTAGCTCCTTCCTCTTTTCTGGGACTCCCAAGAGTTGATAGGAATCAGAAAAGCAAAGAACATTTTTTTTAAGCTGAATTTCAACATAGATATTGGAGGTTAGAGTACAAAGGAAGGGACTTTCTGAGAGTGACCTGGAGAAAAGCTGGTTGTTGGGAAATAGAGCATTGTCTTCCCCAGCAGTATAGGGATGTTGATCACTTGGATGAAGAACAGCAAACTTGGAAAGCTCCAAGTTCCAGTGTTGGAACCCCTTTTTACTAACTCTGTAACTGGTAAGGACGTCGTTGACTTTTTTGAGCCTCAGTTTTCTCATCTATAAAATGGGAATGATCTATGTACTCCTCTCCCAGGAAGTTGTGAGGGAAGAATGAGCACTCAACTATGTGATATAGTGGTTGGAAAGTTGACCTAAATGCCAGAAGTCCTGGGATCAAGTCCTGGCTGTGGGATCCTGAGTGAGTCTCCTCTCAGTGCTCTAGGCATTTCTCTGAGATGCTTAAGTTACTGAGTAGTTGTAGTAGGCATTAGTAGACAGCTAGATGGTATGATGGACATGTGCTGGCTATGTGACCTTGGGCAAGTCACTTAATCTCTCCTCTGTAAAATGGGGACAGTAAGAGCACCTACCACACTCCAGGTTATTATGAGGATCAAGTGATGTGATATTTGTAAAGTGCTTAGCATAGTACCTAGCACAAAGTAGGTGACTGATAAGTAATGCTTAATAAATAATTGTTTCCTAACTTGGTAGAGGGAGTATCTTCATCTAGAGAATATCAATGGAATCATGTTCTTTCTCTCAAGTACTGGGGTTAGAAACATAAAAGGAAGACAGTCTCTGTCCTCAAGGGGTTCTGTAACCTTGGACTGAAGAGAATACCTTCTTCTTCTTCATCCTTTTCCCTTTCCTCCCCCTGGGGTTCAGAGTGATTAAGTGACTTGCCTGTGGTCATGTAGCAGAAACAATTTCCTTGATTCCTGAGTTCCTGGTTTAGAATTTTCCTGTATCTATCCTCAGGGCTCAAGATCCTGCTGCTGCTGCTGCCGCTGCTGCCACCACTGCCACCAACACTGCTACTGCTGCTTCCTCTGCCCCAGATGCTGCTTCTACTCCAGCTGCCACGACAGCTTCACCTGCTGCCCCTGCTCAGCCATCCACCTCAAGCAGCACCATTCCTGATGCTGCTAGAGGAAATGGGAGGAGCAGTGGAGGTGGTCCAACCTCAGGAGCTGGGGATGGGTCTTCTAGTGGTCCTGCATCCATACTTTGTAAGCCACTTGTAGAAGAACTTGGGAAGGGGATGCTCAGATGCTGTGTTTAGCTTTGGGTTTGGTGGGGGGTAGAAGTCCAGAAAAAGATCTATGGCCCCGACTCTCAAAGAACTGCCAGTTTAGTGCTATGCTGAGGGAAATGTGGTATGCTCTTAGATTGGGAGGCAGGAGTTATATACCATGATTATGAATGCTGGGAAAGGGGGGGATTAGTGGGGTAAAGTTGGGCTCAGTTTGGGAAGGCTTCCTTGAAGAGGGAAATATTAAGCACAATTAAAAAGAGAGGATTGGTGCCTGGGAAAAGTGGGAATGAAATTCAAATGCTCAATACCAGGCTAAAGTGTCCTAAGAAATCAGTGAGTGAGCATTTCTTAAGTATTTTCTCTCTGCTAGGACCTGTTTTAAACCCTAGGGCTTCAAAGAAAGGCAAAAAAATGGTCTCTTCCCTCTAGGAGGAACTTGATTCAGGATAAAGGGAGAAAATCCTGTGGCCTCAGTTGCTAATCTTATATTGGCAAGAAGGAAGATTTGGGAAAGAAGCAGGATAAGGAAATAAATACAATTCTTATGGAAAGTGAATTAGGGATAAGCTAAGGACAGTATGATGAAACCCTCCATGAAGGCAGGGATGTTAAAGGAAATGGTAAGGGGCAATTTTGAGAGAAAAGCTATAGCCATACGTAAAAGAGATTAGTGCTGTCATGGTGGGAACAGGGAGATGGTATTTGCGCTTGTTCATGACTCAGCCCCACTCCTTACAGCTGGCTTTGGGGGCATCCTTGGGCTGGGCAGCCTCGGTCTTGGCTCAGCTAATTTCATGGAGCTACAACAGCAGATGCAGAGGCAGCTGATGTCCAATCCTGAGATGTTGTCCCAGATCATGGAGAACCCCCTTGTCCAAGACATGATGTCCAACCCTGATCTGATGCGCCATATGATCATGGCCAACCCACAGATGCAGCAGCTCATGGAGAGGAATCCAGAGATCAGCCATATGCTCAATAACCCAGAGTTAATGAGGCAGGTGTGTGTGTGTTTTCAGGAAGCAGATGGGAATCCACTCAGTCTCTCTGTCCTTAACCTTCCTGTCACTATCCTTTCCTTGACAGATTATTTCCTTTTCAATTCTGGGTGCTCAATGGGAACAAAAAAAGAGGAATGACTCTTATCCTAAGAGAACTTCAGATCTAATAGGGAAAGCATACTTCCTCCAACAAAGAGATGGAGATTGCCAATCTAACTTGACAGACTTTTTTTTAGAGCTTATCTTGGTGGAAAGTGGGTCCATGTGGGGAATTCTAGGAAGACTTCTAATACAATTCATTTTTCAAGTGCCTATTGTATATAAGGCACTGGAAATATGGAGACAAGATGAAAAGCAATCCTTGCCTTCAAGGAAGTTACATTTCTACCAGGGGAGGGAGAACTGTTACTCAGAAGAGAGAATGTGAAGCCTGAGAGAAATTGAGACTGGACATGGAGGGGTAGAGAATGTCTATTCAGGTGGGGACATGGTTTAATACCCCTTTCCCTGATTAATGCTGAGGTGCTTGGGTTTGGTGAGGATGGAGATCCAGAAGTGGAAGGTACAGTCCCTGGCTATATATGCTGGGAGGATGGGAAGGAATTGGTTGGATAAGGTTGAGGGCAGTTTGAGAATACCCCCTGGAGGGGAAAACTATCTGGCTCCAAAGGAGTCCCTATCCCTGATCCTCCTGACCAGGGAGGGGCGCATAGAAACAGATAGAAAGAAGAGGGCACATAGAACCAGCTTGACTTTTTCACTTGGATTTTTTTGGCCTTAGGCTTCTCCTAAAACCTTGGCTCTTGTCAGATTTTGTTCTCTTCCCCCACCCCCTAAATAATAGTGTTAACTTAGCCAGCCCTGAAGGAGAGTATTTGCTCCCCTTACTTCCACTTCTTCTTCCTAATCTAGTTCTTCCTCCTCCTGAAGGGCAGGATAGGTTGGGGAGCTGGGTTTAGAGTAGATTTGCCCAATCTTCATCCCCCTCTGGTCCCAGGTTTTATCCTCTCTTTCTTTCTTCTGTCAGACCATGGAACTGGCTCGAAATCCTGCGATGATGCAAGAGATGATGCGCAACCAGGACCGGGCCCTGAGCAACCTGGAGAGTATCCCTGGGGGATACAATGCCTTGCGCCGAATGTACACAGACATTCAGGAGCCCATGTTCAGTGCTGCTCGGGAACAGGTGGGAGCCAGTGACCAGTGGGGCTCATGACCTCAGTGTCTTAGAGGAAGGGGCTGGTTAAAGATCAAAGACCTCTCATAGTTGAAGCTGAGATGATCATCTCTTCTCATGCCTCATATCCCACAATTCCATCACCACAGTCCCAGTGAGGCTATGGTATGTACCAGGCTGAAAGTTACAGAGTTGCTGAGAAAATGTGCTAGTTAGCATCCCATGTCCTGAGTGGCCCTTGTAGTTGAGGTGCTATGCTAGTTCTTAGAGACAGAATGCAGAAGCTGTGGATTCAGACCCAGTGATGGTGGGTCAGTGAGAGAAAAAAAGAGCAGGAATGTGGATGCAGTCATAGAAACAAATGATTCTGAATTATCTGTAGACCCTCATTAGCTAGTCTATACAGTTAACTCAATAGATTTCCATCTTTCTTCATGGGGAGGGGGAAGCATTAGGTTTGTTTTCACTCCTTAATACGAAACTTTTCCCTCCTCCCAGTTCGGCAACAATCCCTTCTCCTCCTTGGCGGGAAACTCTGACAGCTCCTCTTCCCAACCTCTCCGGACTGAGAACCGGGAGCCCCTCCCTAACCCCTGGAGTCCCTCAGCCCCCCCTTCCCAGGCCCCAGGGCCCGCTGGGGAGGGCACTGGAGGCTCAGGGACCAGCCAGGTGCACCCAACAGTCTCCAACCCCTTTGGGATCAATGCAGCTAGCCTGGGGTCAGGTATGTTGTGGGGAGTGGGGGGAGTTTAGAGGGGTAATCACAGTATCCCCTGCCCAAGAGTAGAACTTTGTTCACCCCTTCTCAGGATATTCACATCTGAGGTTGGATTATCAGCCTTGTAATATGAAGGAAATCTCTGTAGGAGGGTAGAGACAGGAGTCACTTAGAAAGCAGCTGACTTTTCCCTTCCCAACCTGGTTTCTCTCAATCTAATCCAGTAAACCAACCCAGCCAGTATTTAGCACCTAATATGTGCAAGGAATAGTGATAGACTCTGGGGAAACAAAAACAAAAACAGAAAACTATTCCCTGCCTTCAAGGATCATACGGGGGGGGGGGGGGGGTCTTCTCTTGGCTATATAAAGGGGGTTAGGAATCTCCTAGAATCATTCCAGGAAAAGGGAACCATTGAACACTTGACATGATCCACTCTCTCTCAGATCAGTCATTCATTAAACATTTAAATACATATTAGCTACCCCATAGTATGCTAAACACCAAAATGATGGCAGCTCTGGCCCTGACCTGGAGAAACTTATGTTCATTAAGTAACTGCAGACTTATGCAGCTGGGCAGGGAGAGGAGTTCAGTTCACATTTGGCCCTCCTTTTTCTCTGCTCCTGGGACTTCAGGCTCAGGCCCCTGGAGAATACTACTCTTTCCTTACCAAAGCAGCAGGGAAATGTTCTAGCTACAAATGGGGATAGGCAGAAAGGGAAGTCCTCCAAGTGACAGTTATCTTACTGATGTTTTTGAGATGTGAAGAGAAATGAATGGACTAATATTTGTGGTTTCACGTCTGAAGTCTTTCTCCTATGGTTCCCCCCCCCCTTCTAGGGATGTTTAATAGCCCTGAGATGCAAGGTCTTCTCCAGCAAATTTCAGAGAATCCCCAGCTGATGCAAAACATGATCTCTGCCCCATACATGAGAAGTATGTTGCAGACACTTGCCCAGAACCCCGACTTCGCTGCTCAGGTACTGAACTGGCAAGGGAATTTTGGTGGGAGAAGAGCTGGTGCTTGAGCTGAAAAGGACTCTTCATCCAAGCTTGCTCCAAGGCCTCAGTTCTCCATTCCCTTCTTGGTACTTGTGTAGAACCCAAATGTCTGGGCTCCCAGTTAATAGATTCCTTGTCTCTGCAGATGATGGTGAATGTCCCATTGTTTGCTGGAAACCCCCAGCTGCAGGAGCAGCTCAGGCTCCAGCTTCCTGTCTTTCTACAGCAGGTGAGATCTGAGACTCTAGAGGATGGGGGGGGGGGGCGCTTAAATCCCTAAGGGGAAGAATTCCACTTATATGGACAGAGGATCTAGAGGAAGTATGTGTATGGCTGTATGAATGGGGGGATAGGGGGGTCCTCCTAGGATAATACTGTCAGATTCAAATAGAAAGGGATCCTTGGAATAACATTGACTTAGGAAATCACAAATTAATGTTGTCTGTTGTGTTGTATTTTTATTTCTTTTGTTAAACATTTCCCAATTACATTTTAATGTAATTAAACTCCCTGGGAGTTTTGAGGTAAGGAATTTGACACCTGTCCTAGGACATAAAACTTAGGGCTGCTCTGAGTCATCCTCTTTCCTCTCTACCTCCCTCCCCCGTCTCTTTGGGGGGTTTGCCCAAGCTCCTCTTTTTTTTTTTTCCCACCACCAGATGCAGAACCCAGATTCGCTGTCCATTCTCACCAATCCCCGGGCTATGCAGGCCCTGCTACAGATTCAACAGGGGCTGCAGACGCTGCAGACGGAGGCCCCAGGGCTGGTGCCCAGGTGAGGCAACTGTGCAGCCTTGAGAGCCCATCTCCTCCCTGTCAGATGTTAGAATAGGGAGATGAAGATTTAGAGACCACTTCCTCTCCCTCCTGCCTCATGTATTCCATTTTGCAAATGAGGAAACTGAGGACCAGAGTAACTTGCCCAAATTCACTTATATTGATAGAGCTAGTAGTGGAACCTAAGTTTTGAGATTCTTTCCACTTTATCATGCCATGATGGCTGTTAGTTATGTAGCACTTTGAAGTTTATAAAATACTTAATAAATGTATTTCATCTCATTTTGAGCCTCCATCAGATAAGGTAGGTAGGTACTATTATCCCCATTTTGCAGATCAGAAAACTGAGGCTCAGAGTAATTAAGACATTCAACTGAGCTCCCCTAGTCCATTTCTGCAGCACTACTTGAACCCATATCTTCCTAGCTCCAAATCTTAGACTCTGTCCATTCCACTTGGCTTTTGTATGTCTGTCTGGAGCTCTTGCTTTTTCTTTGTGTCTCTTTTCCATTTCTCTGTTCTACTTTCATTCTAGCTCCATCATTGTGTCTTTGGTGTCTCTTCATCTTTCACCCTTCCATGGACTGATTCCCATCTCTTCTGCCTACAGCCTTGGCAACTTTGGAGCACCCCGAATCCCACCTCCTCCTGCAGGAGGTATTAGTGGCTCAGAGCCCCCCATCACTTCCTCATCCACGCCAGCTAGTGCCTCTCCAGGGGGGAGCACCACCAACCCCCAGCAGCAGCTGATGCAACAGATGATTCAGCTTTTGGCTGGAGGAGGAAATTCTCAGGTGTGTATATATACTGGGCTTGGGTTTCATGTGAGTATTGGGGGGAAGTCCACCAGGCAGAGGTAAAGGCAGTCATGGGATGTGGACTGTGGAGCTGTAGGTTTCAGTCCTCTATACCCCAGAGAAGAGGACTTTGTGAGGCCAAGGTTGGACTGGGTTTTCATTCTCTGACGTCCTTTCCAACTCTGAATCCATGAATCCAGATAGTTCTTTGAGATCCTAAACAAGCTTCATTTAATTTTTATACCTATTAGATTCAGAAAACTGAGGCAAGATGGGGAAAGCATTATTCTGTTTGGTTGAGCAAATTGTCTTCCTTTCAAGTAAAGTTGAGTCCTATCCAGCCACTTTCTTTGGTCAGCAATCCCCATCCTATAACTGCAGAATGAATCCTACCAACAGGGTGTCTTCCCTCTAGGTGCAGACACCAGAGATTCGGTTTCAGCAACAGCTGGAGCAGCTCAACGCTATGGGCTTCATCAATCGGGAGGCTAACCTGCAGGCCCTGATTGCTACGGGTGGGGATATTAATGCAGCCATTGAGAGACTGCTGGGCTCTCAGCCCTCCTAATCCTTCAATCCATCCCTTCCACCCCACCTCCTATCCACATATGCACACCTAAACACTGACTTCCCCTACATCATTTGGTTCCTTTGACAGCTCCCCAACCCCTTCCAAATCCATAACCACATCTCCTATGACTCTTCACCCCTTGTCTGGTCTTCAAGTCTCTTCAAACAGCAAGGGGAGAGGCATTTGGGGCATGGCAACATAACCCCATAGCTCTGTCTTGAGTCTCTTGATTTCAGTTGTACATCTCTTCTCTATTCTGCCCCTGCCTGACTTTTGGCAAGAGATATTTAAACAATTTTGACTTTTTGGGGGGTTTCCTAACTCCATCCCTGACTGCCCTTCACATTGTTCATAACTTGTCATTAATGGAACCGAGTCATGGGATGACCTGATTGATTGGCTTAATTTATCAGAGAATATTGGTCTGCCTCTTCCAGTTGATTATGGAATCTTTTTGTATCTAATTCTGAACAGCTTTCCTCTCACAACTCGCCCCACCAGCCCCCACCCCCCCATGAAGAGTTGTAAGTTTCTATGCTTCCAAAAGGGAGAAAGCAAGTGGAGCAGGTAGTAGGTCTGTTTAAGACACCACCACCACCCCCCCGTTACTGTTTCCTCAATATATACTTCTATTCTGAATACCTTTTATGTGCACAGCCCATGTGTGGGCTCTTCTGTAAGACAGAAAAGGAGAAATTATTTCCCTGTCTGAAAAAGATGGGCTACTCTTTCAGGATAGAGATAAGGTGGGATGATCCTGCCAGATAGGGATCTAGATATCAGTGGTGCAGATATGGAGTCTGGTGTTGGGGGCCAATGAAGCTTCCTGGAGGAGAGAGAGGATGTCCCAGTTGTTGGAGCAGGTCAGAATGAGTAAAAGAGTAGAAAAAACCAGCAGTCCTAGGGACAAATTGTGGTTTGCTAGACTGGGGTGGAGAGTGAATCTAGAAGAAGGAATTTATAAATCCTAATTAGAGATTGGAATTAGAAGGGAAAGAAATCTCTATACCCATAAAGGTCCTTCCAAGCACAGAATGTTGATACCCTTCCCTTTCACCTTCCCCATCCCTACCCACCCTACAAACACATTCTCCATGTGCTCAAGACCACCAGGGGCTTGTCCAGGTCTGAAGTGACCAGTGCCTTTGGCCCTCCCCTGGGAACTAGGGTTTGTCCCAGAAGGGGCTGGGATTTCTTTTCCCTGCCCCTCAGGGGTTTTGCAAGAGGGAGGGTCCTATGTTCTAGTTTCAAAACCATCTTCCCCCAAAGAAAAATGGGGGTTTACCAGTGTAGGGGTGGGATGGGAGTAGCTGGAATGCAGAAGTCTTGATGCCGAATAA
This sequence comes from Macrotis lagotis, assembly GCF_037893015.1. Classification (NCBI taxonomy): domain Eukaryota; kingdom Metazoa; phylum Chordata; class Mammalia; order Peramelemorphia; family Peramelidae; genus Macrotis; species Macrotis lagotis. The sequence continues at coordinate 163,784,932 of NC_133659.1, forward strand.
GGATGAGCATGCCCCTTTGAAAAGGGGCAGGGATATCACCCAACCATTCTCTCCCCCTCCGTACATACGAACATACACACACATGTGCATAATCTTCCCAACCTCTGAATACTGGTAAGTGCTTTGAGATCATAGGATAGAAGAGGGATGGGGGCCCTCAGCCTCTGCATCCTGAGCCTATGCCTTTCTTACCTCTATGTTCATTCTCGCCCGAGTTCTTCCTTTTGTCCTTTATGCCAGAAAATCCTATTTGAAGGAGGAAATGGTGACAAAGTCATTTTTTGAGCTGGGGTTGGAGACCAAGATAGTAGAGAACAGACACCTCATCCCTACCCCCTTCCCTCAATCCCATGTAAATAAATGGCGTGATCTTTGTCGTGAGGCTGTAGTGTTGTTGTTTTCTGGGAAAGACATGGCTGGCAGAAACCTTCTAAGGCTTTGAAGGGGATTCCAGTGACAGGAAATTTTATCCCTTTAGGAAGTAGAGAAAAAGAGGCTTATGTTGCAGCAATACCATAAGTAAAATGCTAGACAAGTAAGGACTCTGATTGTCACAATATCTTAGAAGAAATTTGAGATTAAGATGTCATCCTTAGAGAAGTACAGAAATAATTTTTCTCTAGCCAGGGTAAGGAATAAGGTGAAAGGAAACCTGGAAGAAACAACATGATCTTTGTATCCATTCCCTTAGCCTTTTTCTTGCCTCAAGAAGTCTACTAGTACATATCACTGACAGCAGCCTTTGGGGGCCTAATACAATGATTAGCCAAATCTGGATTCTAATGACAGCTCTTTGAACCAGTATTATACTAGGGCTAGTTCTGGGCTCCACATCTTAGGAGGGGACTTTGACAAGCATGAATGAGTCCAGAGCATGCATACAGTCTGAAGATCAGGCTAATCAAAGATTGATTGAAGGTACTGGGGATATTTTAACTTGGAAAGATGAAGAGTCAGAGTAGACATAATAGCTGTCAGCAAGTATTTGAAAAATGTTTTTTTGGAAAAAGGATTAGACTAATTCTACTTGGTCCCATAGGGCAAAAATAGAAGCAATGACCCAAAGTTGCAGAAATACATTTAGATCGTGGACTAATGTTGGGGTGCGGAGGGGGACTTCTTAGAACCATATAGAAGTATGAAATGAGGTGCTTTGAGGGGTTCCCCTCTCCAGAGGTGTTCAAAGAAAGAATGATCACTTGGGAATGAGGATTAAGGGATCCCTGCTCCAATACAGGTATATCTAGACAATGTTTTATCTACCCTTCCACCTCTGATACGGAAATTCCAGGACCTTGGACAAGACTCTTCTCTGTGGATCTTCATTTTATTGCTCTGTACAAAAAGGTTGAACTTGATGGTTTCTCCATTCCAGCTAGCTCTAACATTCTAGGAAATTCTGAATAACTATACTGATGAAAGGCTTAGCTCTGATCCTTTGCCAACTTCCCTTGAGCATCCTTCCTCTCTTTGAAAGGGATATGAGGGTAGTGTTAGGGATTCTTCTATCTCCCATGCATGACAAAGGAGTTGGGGAGAAGGAATGAAAACATGATCTCCTGGGCTTCCAACTCCTCACTTGTAAAAGTTGAATGCCTTTCTTTCTACCCCCGACTCTATGCTTTAGTAAAAGGCCTTGAAAGCTCTTGGTTGGAACAGGTAGACATAGAGATGCAAAAGAGAGGTAGAGAGAGATACAAAGAGTAAAGAAATAGCAGTAACAGGTGAGATGGAGATAGAAGAAAGAGCATATAAGAAGAAAAAAATAAGCCCCAAGGAAGTAACAATGACAAAAGTAATCTGCTTTTATTTCCAACCAGGAAAATTATCATTTCCAACCTTCAAATGTCTCTTCCTTGGGAGATTTTAGGCAGCCCTATCATTTCTGACTACTATTCTGACTCTCAGCCAAGTTTCATGATAATGCACTTATTGGAACTTACTGTCTTTGAATGCCATTTTTTCTCTTTGGATTCTGACTAGAATAGTCCCAACTGCATATGTAGCTCAAAAATTAAATCATTCTCCAAAAGTGCTGGGATGGCTCTGTTCCTTGTGAACTCATATTCATTCTCTTGCCCTAGAAGAACATAGAATTCTTCTGTTGGATTGGATGTGATTTCCAAACCTTTGGATGGCTTATGTGGCCTGAAGGACAGGAAGTTTATTTGGAGTTCAGAATTACTATTGCTGAACCCAAAGAGTGAGACAGAGACCAGAATTTGGTAAGTTTGGAGATCTTTATTTCCCGGGGACTGCCTGGGGATGAAGAGTGCCCAAATCAGACAGTACCTGAGTATTCAAGGGTTAGGGTTTTTATAGTGTTTTTTTTTGAAGGGGGGTACTGAGATACAGAAGCAAAGACAGCAGTTAGATATATTGTCTTGTCATAAACATGTAAACAAAGGGTTCTGCATAGATAGGGGTGAGAAAAGGTCAGGGTCTTTGTGTAATATTTAAACATATTTCCTGAGATGGAGGGAGTCATATTCACGGGCTTCCCACAGGTTTGAGGGAGTAGAATTTACTATCTTACGGTTCAAATCACATCTGGGGAAGGGGAGGCAGTCCTGGGAGGAAGCAGGAATTTTACAGATACAGCAAGATAATTAGGCTAAGGAGAGGCGGAGCCAAGATGGCAACAAGAAGAGATCAAGTCTTAGGAGCTCTCTGATAAAACTCACAGGCTAAGGACTCTGACTAAACTTTCTAGAGACAGAACCCACAGGGGGCCCCAGTGAGGCAGTTATCCTACTCAGGGTAACCTGGAAAAGAGCAGAAGGGCTCTGCTCCCTGGGGTTGGAGGGGCAGCCCACCTGAGGGGTGGCCCGCCAGAGTGAAGGAACTTCAGCCTCCTGGAGGCAGCCCCAGGGCGCTGGGAGCTGCACCCTGGGGAGCACTGGGCATAAAGTGGGGGAACAGAACATCAGGGAACCTCTGCCAGAGCTGAGCCCAATCCTCAGGGCACACAGCATGCAGCTTGGTCTTTCAGCAGCCCAGATTGGGAAACAGAAGCAGGCGGAGCCAGTAAGCAGGAGCCCCCAGGGCATGAGCCCATTGAGCTGAGGGAGGGGAGTGATGAGAGACTGCGAGCTCAGTCCTCTGCCCCTGGAACAGGACTCTGGGGCTCTGACCACATTCAGATCCTGATCCCAGTCTAGGCCCCCCCATAGAACAACAGCCCCCCCCGACCTCAGCTCCATGGCAGGGGGGCGCTTATGGTGATTCACAGACCAGGAGGGAGGACAGGGCCTTACACTCTGAGACCCTTGTGGGAGTGTCCCAAAAGCTCAGGAAGCACCCCAAACCAGGCCCAGGCTGGGAAAATGAGCAAGCAGAGAAATAAGAGGAAGACTATTGAGAAATATTTTGCAAATGAGCCCAAGAAGGATCAAAATACTCAGTCTGAAGATGAGGAAGCACAAGCTCCTGCATCTAAAGATTCCAAGAAAAACAGAAATTGGGCTCAGGCTATGATAGAGCTCAAAAAAGACTTTGAAAATCAAATGAAGGAGTTGGAAGAAAAACTGGGAAAAGAAAGGAGAGAGATGCAGGAAAAACATGAAAATGAAGTCAGCAGCTTAGTCAAGGAAATCCAAAAAAATGCTGAAGAAAATAGCATGCTAAAAACCAGCTTAGGTCAAATGGATAAAACAGTTCAAAAAGTTATTGAGGAGAAGAATGCTTTAAAAAGCAAAATTGGCCAGATGGAAAAAAGAGATAAGAAAACTCTCTGAGGAGAACAAATCCTTCAGACAAAGAATAGAATTCAGGGAGATTGATGAATTTACCAGAAATCAGGAATCAATACTTCAAAACCAAAAAAATGAAAAATTAGAAGAAAATGAAATATCTCATTGAAAAAACAACTGATATGGAAAACAGACTTAGGAAAGATAATTTAAAAATTATTGGAATACCTGAAAGTCATGATCAGGAAAAGAGCCTTGACATCATTTTCAAAGAATTACTACAGGAAAATTGCCCTGATATTCTAGAAGCAGAGGGCAAAATAGAAATGGAGAGAATCCACCTATCCCCCCAAGAAAGAGATCCCAAAAAACCAACCCCTAGGAATATTATAGCCAAGTTCCAGAACTCCCAAGTCAAAGAGAAAATATTACAAGCAGCCAGAAGGACACAGTTCAAATATCGTGATGCTGCAGTCAGGATCACACAGGACTTAGCAGCAACTACATAACTACATTGGAAGCTCGTAGGGCTTGGAATACAATATACCGGAAGGCAAAAGAGCTTAGAATGCAGCCAAGAATGAACTACCCAGCAAGGCTGAATGTCCTCTTCTAGGGAAAAAGATGGACTTTCAATGAACCAGGGGAATTTCAAAGGTTCCTTTTGGAATGGCCAGAGCTGAACAGAAGGTTTGATCTTCAGATACAGGACTCAGGTGAAGCATGGAGATTGGAGGAGAGGGGGGAAATATGAGGGACTTAATGAGGATGAACTGCATGTATAGAAAAATGATACTGATAATATTCATATGGACCTTCTCAGTTAATAGAGCAGGTAGAGGGAGCTTTTATAGTTGAAGCACAGAAGAAAGCTGAATTCGAAGATAAAATATGGTGTAAAAATGGAGTCAATAGAAAAAAAAAGGGAAATGGAATGGGAGAAAGAAAAAGGAGAGGGGGAATAGTCCAAGATATTTCACATAATAAGATTTTTTTTATTACAATGAGCTATTGCAATGATATGGAAGGGGGGAGGTAAGGGGGAATGAGGGAACCTTTGCTGTCATCAGAGGTGGCTAGGAGAGGAAACAGCAAATATACTCAATGGGATATAGGCATCTGGCGTAAGAAGGAGGGGGGAGCAGGGGGAAGAGGTGGGGATGTGAATGAAGGAGGAGAGGATGGACCATGGGGGGAGAGTGGTCAGATATAACACATTTTCTTTTTTACTTCATGGAAGGGGCTGGGATTGGAAGGCCTGCCCAGGACCATAGGGCCAGCTGGATTCTGGGCCTAAGGGGTGGTATGGGGACTCGGGGCTTCTTGGCCCCGGAGCCAAGGATCTGTCTGCTGCGCTACTCAGCTACCCTACAGCAGAGTCAGAGTGAAAGGAGAGAGAAAATATAGTACATGGTAGTGGAGAAATACCAAAGGAGGGAGTTACGATCAGCAATGGCAAAGTTGGAAAAATATGGAAGTAACTTTTGTGATGGACTTATCATAAAGAATGTAATCCACCCGTGACAGAGTTGTTGGTGTTGGAACAAAGACTGAAGCACATTTTTTGTTATTTGGGGGAGGGTGCAGGGCAAGTGGGGCTGGGTGGCCTGCCTGGGGCCACATAGCAGGGTGATCTTTGGGTGTCTGGGGCTGGATTTGGACCCAGGTGCTCCTGGCTCAAGGGCCAATGCTCTGTCTGCCACCCAGCCACCCCTACTATTATTACTATTTTATTTTATTTTGGGTCTTTTTTTTTCTTCTTTTTGGTTTTTGCAGGGCAGTGGGGATTGGGTGGCTTGCATGTCACACGGCTGGGTGATTGTTGGGTTTAAGAGGCTGGATATGGGCTTGGGTGCTCGTGGCTCCAGGGCTGGTGCTTTGTCCATTGCGCCACCTGGCCATACCTACAATTATTACTATTTTTTTTTTAATTTTAATTTTTTTCTCTCCCCTTTACTTTTTTCGCCCAAGCAAGTCTATCTAAATTCATGGGGGGAGGGGTATTTTGTTTACTTGTAAACAAGAATATTTTATTAATGTAAAAAAACATTGTACAAAATAAGAATTAAAAAATAAATTAAAAAAGATAATTAGGCTAACAAGGGTGCTTTCTGAATCTTAGCCAAATTTGTGGTATATCTGTGACCCCCCCCCCCAGAGTCAAGCATTTGGGTCCTGTCAGATTATTTTCAGACCCCATGGCACCTAACCAAATTTATATTTCTAAGGAGTTTCTCAGGGACCCCTTTCTATGCAGGAATTTCACAAACATTGATATTGTACTTCACTATCATCATTAATCTTTGTTTTTTGTTTTGTTTTGTTTTGTTTTTCAAAGCAATGGGGTTAAGTGGCTTGCCCAAGGACACAGAGCTAGATAATTAGAAAGTGTCTGAGACCTGATTTGAACTCCATACTCCTGACTCTGGGCTGGTGCTCCATCCACTGCACCACCTCATCATTAATCTTTGACATCTGAGTCCTGGCACTCTTTTTTTTTGCCTTCCTTGGCACAGGAGAAATGGGTGGGATGAAATCTCCCTCCTGTGGGTAATCTGAATGAAGGTCAAAGTCTCACCCTATCCAGTCAGCATACTTAAATATGCCTTCTTCAAGTTAGGGTGGCATAAAGCTATGGAAAAAGACCTAGACTTGGGTGGGGGGAGGGGTCAGGATTTTGTAAACTAAAGGTTAAGGTAACCTGGCCTCAAATTGCAGCTCTGCTACTAAATATATAGATGACCTTGGCTTAAGTCATTTCCCATCTTTAAAGTTTAATTTCAGGGGTGGCTAGGTGGCAAAGTGGATAAAGCACTGGTCCTGGAATCAGGAGTACCTGGGTTCAAATCTGGTCTCAGACACTTAATAATTACCTGCTGTGTGGCCTTGGGCAAGCCACTTAACCCCATTTGCCTTGCAAAAAATTAAAAAAAAAAGTTTAATTTCCTCATTTACAAAATTAGGGAGTTGGACTAAATGACCTCTAAAGTCTTTAATTCATCTATCATCCTAAATATGAGAAAAACTAAATCGGATTAGAAGCCTGTGATCACTGGAAATTGCAGTTCATACTACCTTCCTGCATATAGTACTATGCAAGGATATAGGAAAAGGTCAGGAAAAAAATGGTCCTTAGGGTGTTTACCATTTATTTAAGGAGAATGATATGGCTTTGTGTGATAGCTAAAGAATCTTAAAAACAACTTAGGGGTGGCTAGGTAGCACAGTAGATAGATAGAGCACTGGCCCTGGAGTCAGGAGTACCTGAGTTCAAATCCGGCCTCAGACACTTAATAATTACCTAGCTGTGTGGCCTTGGGCAAGCCACTTAACCTCATTGCCTTCCAAAAAACCCCCATAAATAAATAAATAATTTTGGGGGGGAAACAACTTAAATGAACATGCAGGAGTAATTTCCTTCATGCAATATATAGGTTTCTGAAACATTGTAAACTGTTTAGGTAAATTGCATGGTGAATTCTTTTGTTAGGCAAAAACTTGGAATCACAGAATCTTCAAACTGAGCAGAATTTTATTCAGTCCCTTTACAGATATATAAATGCTCAGAAAAAGGAAGTGATCTGCTCTCATTGTGAGTAGAGATTGCAGAATTTATTGTCTGTATATCCCGGGAACCTAAACCAAATATCTGTCGTGAATTAGGTCTTTAATAAAGGCTTAATGAACCATTGTTAAAGGACATGCAATCATACAGTAGCAGAATCAGGACCAAAACTGATTCCCTTTTTGTAAAATAGTCTCCTCTTATTTGATTAGTTTTCTAAATATAGGTTGTTCATTTACTGTTGCTGAGAAGACACTATAAAGGTGTGATCTGAACCAAGTGAAGCTAAACTTCCTGGAGAAAGATTATTTTGAACCAACCTTGCATGGATTGCTAAGGATATAAAGTGAAGGTCATCTCAAGCAGGGGCATGATTTGGAACTGGTTTTATTGGCTAGGGGGATGAGAGGGGGAAGTTTAGAGGGGTGTTGGTTAGTGAATTAACCTCATAGGAAATAAACTGAGAATGATCCAATTGAGTTGGCTGGTAGAGAAGTTCAAAATGGAGATTATATATAATAGTCCCTGCTGTCAGTTCTTGGAGGGAGAAGGAACACTTACTTCCCCACTGGGGAAGAGGAGAGTGGATGAGTGAAAAAGTTTCTTATAGTGGTCTGGTCTTGTCTACCAAGGTAGCTTGGATCTTTGCAAAGATTGTAGATAGAAGTCCATGATGTAGTAATATGATTTTGTGTCTAGGTCTCCCTATGCACCCTTGGACTCCTAAGGGTGAAGATAGGGAAGCATGATTAGGAGGAAAGCTTTCTTAGTTCAACCAGGAACCCCCAGAGTCACAGCTTCTAGACCCCTTGTCCATGGTCACTGCCCCATAATCTCTCACTTTGAGTTGCTTTGACAGAAAGATTAAACTATTTGTTGCCTTCATTCAAATTTTTTTAGGCTTTTTTTTGCAAGGCAATGAGGTTAGGTGACTTGCCCAAGGCCACACAGCTAGGTAATTGTTAAGTGTCTGAGACCGGATTTGAATCCAGGTACTCCTGACTCCAGGGCCGGTGCTTTATCCACTGCACCACCTAGCCACCCCTCATTCAAGTCTTAAGATCAATAATTATTACAAACAATGAGACATGGTACCTGTCCTTTCCCTACACAACCCTACATTTAAAGAACTCTCTGGCCTTACAGAAGCAATTGTCATGGCAATGAGAGTGAGGTCTCCAGTCCCACAGAGTTCAAGTGCTCTTCTGTGAAGTAGGGGCAAGTTCCACAGCTTGATGAGCCCTGTCCCTTGGGGCTTTCGTCTTTCCCATTCTTTCTCCTGCCCAGGTAAACTTACTGAAAGAAGAGACAATCATGGGAAAATTGAAGAAAGTGGCCCATAACCCAATGGGACATCCAGCTACAGAGGGCAGAGATTGTTCAAACACCTTTTGTCAAGATTACCTGAAATAATGATAATTGTGAGAACTCTGTGGTTTTCAAGATGATTTCCTCAGGATAGTCCTTTGAAGGAAGCTAAGCAAGCAGTAGATCCCAAAGATTTGGGTAGTTGGTCTAAAAAGGAATCCAGGGGGCAGCTAGGTGGTGCAGTGGATAAAGCACCGGTCCAGGAGTCAGGAGTACCTGGGTTCAAATCCGGTCTCAGACACTTAACAATTACCTAGCTGTGTGGCCTTGGGCAAGCCACTTAACCCCATTTGCCTTGCAAAAAAAAAACCCCTTAAACCAAATTAAAAAATAAAAAAAAAGTAAAAATAAAAAGGGATCCAGGAGAACCCCCACCCCCACCCCTGCTCTCAAGCAATACAATGGTTTGGAAAGTATACCTGACTTGTTCCACTGCTAAAATTTTATTTCTGCCTGGTTTTTTTTTTCACTAAATGTCTATGCTAAGCCCTTTCCTCATCCTCCAGGAGCCCTTCTACCCCTTCCCCTCCTCCACTAGTTCAACCAGTTCATACCCTGCTCAAACTTGGTAGGTGTGGCTGCAGATGTAGAGGTACACATGCTTCAAGTTTATTTTTTCTCTCCATTCCCTACCTTCTGAATGCCAAGTCTTGAATGTCCTCCATCTGCCTAAGGAACCACTTGGATGTCCCACCAGAGCCTCAAACTTAATATGTCCAAACTGAATTTACCCCCCCCAACAGAACTTCTATTCTTTCTGATCAAGGTAATGCCAGATGTTAGAAATGCAGCCCATAACCTCTTTTTTCCAAAGTGGGATCACCTGGCTCCTAGTAATGAAACTTAACCTGGAGTTAAAGAAAGATGCTTTTACTTAACATTCCTATAAAATTTCCTATGGGGGCATGCTCCCTAGTGAGAACCCCAGATTTCCACAATGTCCCATCCTATATACAGTTTGGAAGGCCTTTCTCTGCCCATCCAAATCATGATAGGTCAGGGTATAATCTAATCAATATGCCCAATCCATATCACTCCTTAATATGTCTCTCCCTAGTTCATACAATGCATGTTATGCTGATGAGCCTCAGTCTTCACAGGGATATGTTAGTTAACAGATATGAAGCAAATTAAGCATGAGTATTTGTGAAAGGGCAGAGCCCCTAATTCAGCCCCTGACTGGTTTGAACTGGTTTTGACTCTGGTGTCTGCAAGTTGGGCTAGAAGAACTTTTCAAGTTCTGTGATTGGTCAGGATCAATTATTTTATCCTTCCTTTTGTCTTACTTCCACATTCTTGCACATATATTTGTCTTTTAGCCTAATGAATAGTCCAGAGACCCCTGCCTTTGTAATTTTTTGTTCTGACAAATAACTGTGAAAACCAGTGATTTCTTTCACAGCTAAACCTTAAAATTTTAATCCTCCATAACTTCCTCTTGCCACTTCTATTCAACTATCTATAGTCCTAGATTTAGAACTAGAAGGGTCCTCCAGTCTGCTCTCATTTACCAGATGAGGAAACTGAGGGTCAGGCATACTTCCCCAAGGCCACTCAAATTAGAGAGGCAAGATTTGAATCCACGACTTCTTACTGCAGAGATATTGCCCTTACTATTTTACTACACTGGCCCTCTCGTTTTTCTCCAACATTTTCCAGCTTTCTCCTCTATTCAGTTCCCATGGCTAACATCCTGTTTCACATCAAAATTTTTTCTTGTTAGAAAGGTAACAATCTCCTAACAGGTCTCCCTGTCTCCATTCTCCCTCTAATCCATCCCACATATCAGTCTGCTAGATAACTATTTCTAAAGTGGACTCTGATATTACCACTATCCTATGAAAAACCTTCAGTGTCTCTTCACTGGCTACCAAATAGTGTCCACATTCCCAAGTCTGGCAAAGCCTTACATGAAACTTTGTCTCAACTGACTTCTAACTCTATACCTTTATCTCCTGTTGTTGCCTTAAACTAAACAGCCAAGACTATTCACTCTTCCCAAAACTCTCCTGCCTGCAAATCTTTTCTTTTTCAAGATATTTCCTCAACCTGGTAAGAGTAGATTAATTGTGCTTACTATTTTGTCACCTTGGACAAATTATTTAACCTTCCTAGTTTCAGATTCCTGAACTGTCAAAAAGGGGACTAAGATTACATGGCCTTTAAAGATCTTTCTAGTTGTAGATCTAAGATACTATGAGATGACCTCCAAAAGTCCCCCAACTCAAATCCTATAATTACACGAGTGCCTGCCTTCATCGTTCACCCCATCTCTGCTTATCAAAATCTAAGACATCTCAGATATTACCTCTGTGAATATTTTCTAGTTTTCCCAAACATATGTGACTCATTTTTACTCTGGATCTTACAGTAGTTTGTACTTCTCATGCCATTTATTACAATATAGTGAGAAAAGTTACAAGAAACCTGGCAGACCATCTCTAAAACTGACTTGATTAATCCTAGATAAGTCATTTAATTTCTCAGAGCTTCAGTTTTCTTCATCCACAAAATAGGAAGATTAATAGTTTCATTGCCTAAACTCATAAGACCACTAAAACTGGTTGGCAGTGGTGTGCTAAAGCCAGCTCATACTCTCTGATTGTCAAATTTTCATTTACACCTTGGAAATGGCCAAATGATACAAAGCAGGATTTGATTTATTTTGCAGATTGTCTAGACTTAAAAAGAAGAAAATGTTAATAATGCATATTAAACTTTAAGATGTATGTTTGCAGGGAGCTGGTTTTTTAAACATTTAGCAGCACACCACTGGTTTGGTGAGTAGAGTACTTGCTAAGTCTATGTTTTTTTAGGATGTAAGGGCCATCTTTGCATCCAGATGGCTCTGGAGAAGAGAGTGAGGCTGATGACTTAGCAAAGTCCTCTCTTATTTAAATTCAATTCATTTACCTATCATGGCATCACCTCCTTGATGTCATGGTCTTCAGAAACAAAGGAGAGAGCCAGTCCAAACCCATGTGCTACACAATACTACTGCACACAGATATATGTGCACTACTCCATTTCACACTACACTTAAGCACACATACTATACATATACCACAATACATACTAAATAAGACATGCATGATCTGCACAATACTATACCATGTGCCACACACATACCTGAGAAAGAATCCTCATCACAAATGGTTATTCAATCTTTGCTTTAAGATTTCTAAGGAGGGTGAGCACTACCTAGCTGCCCCTAGCTTTTTAAGATTTATTCCAGTGACTCTAGCACAATGGACAGAGCACTGACCCTGGAATCAGGAGGATCTGAGTTCAATTTTGACCTCAGATGCTTAATAAATACCTAGCTGTGACCTTGGGCAAGTCACTTACCCCCCTTACCTTGCAAAAAAAAAACCCACCAAAATAAAATTTATCCTGATTCCAATCCTGTAATGATCTCTTTGCGTTCTATCAGTTGCTAGACTTTTGCCTTCTAGAATCATTTGGAAAAAAATCAAGTTTCTCTTTTATGTTACTGGGCTTCAGATATTTGGAAATATGTCTATCCTGAGTCTTCTCTTTTCCATTCTACATATTCCTATTTTTCTTTAACATGCTAATAATTCATGTTTCTTCCTTGGGTATTTGGGGTTTTTTTTTTTGCAAGGTCATGGGGTTAAGTGATTTTTTGCCCAAAGTCAAGCAGCCAATTTGAATTCAGGCCCCCCCATACTCTAGGGTGGGTGCTCTGTCCGACATGGAAATATATCTTAAAATATATATAAGGGCAGCTAGGTGGTGCTCACCTTGCTTAAATCTTTAATTGTTTTTTGAATTTTACAATTTTCCCCCAATCTCGCTTTCTTCCCCATCCCCCACAGAAGGCAGTCTGATAGTCTGCCTCCTTAGAAATCTTTTTTTTGGGTTTTTTTTTTTTGCAAGGCAATGGGGTTAAGTGGCTTGCCCGAGGCCACACAGCTAGGGAATTATTAAGTGTCTGAGACCGGATTTGAACCCAGGTCCTCCTGACTCCAGGGCCGGTGCTCCATCCACTGTGCCACCTAGCCGCCCCCTCCTTAGAAATCTTAAAGCAAAAGTTGCATAACCATTTGTGATGAGGATTCTTTCTCAGGTGTGTGTACAGACCGTGAATGTTTCTTATTTATCCGCACAGTACCCACGCCACACGTGTGGACACGTGTGCTTAAGGGTAGTGTGACATGAGTAGCGCACGCGTGTGCGTGCCGGCACTGTGTCGCACGTGGGCAGGTGTGCCGTGGGAGCTCCTCCGGGTCTGCAATGCTGCGGCTCTGTAAATCATGAATAAAGGCCGTTGCCACACGGGACCCCGCGGGCGCACCGGGCAGGCTCCGAGCGCTTTGTAGCCGCTATGATCGCCCGGAGGAGGACGCAGAACAGGCCGCTGTGATTCCCCCTCCAGGTGTTCTAGCTTTGTTTCGGGGCCACAAAGCGACGGGAGTGACAGGTGGAACCGGACGGTTCTGACCTGTCTCTGTACCATGAGTGGCATTTTGATTGGTGGAGAAGGGAAGGTTCCCCCGATTCCGACGCTGATAACCCACCACACACTGTAAGCACGGCAGCGAGGACGTCCGGGGCGAGTATGGCCAGAGACTCGTAAAAGGGTAAGGCGAGAGGAGCCCTCCCCTAAGATGGGGCCGGCTGTGGAACTACAGTCCCCACAAAGCACCGCGTCCGAGGACTTCCTCCCAACGACTTCCGGCGGACCTTAGCTTTTTTTTTTTCCGGTCTTCCCTGCGCTGACTCTGTCTTCCGGTTCTGGTGGCGCTGAATTGGGTCTAGTTTACACGCGGTGAGACCCGACCCTCGGGAGGGGACGGGAGGAGCACCGCGAGGTACGCGTGGCCGTGGGAGTGGGCGACGCGCCTCCGCCGTTCCCCTTCCTCCGCGGCGGCGGCCCGTGAGGGGCCGGGGGGAGGGGAGGGGACACGTCGGCCCCCGAAGCCTGGACCCGGGGGGCGAGGAGGGCGAGGCCAAGGGTGGGCGGCGGGCGAGGGCCAGCCGTAGCCACGGAAGCCTTGGAGTCACTCGTGGACATGACACACTCAGCAGGCTGGGGAAATCTCTCCTACCCTGCAGAAAGATGAGAGGAGAGGGGCGCGATGAGGGGGCATGGGGGAGGGGGGAGGGGCCCCTCCGGGGCAGCGCACCTGTGGACGGGGCCAGGACGAAAGGGAGAGGGAATAGAGTCAGTGAGAGTGGAGGGAAATGCAGCTAGTGATAGCAACTGTGGGGAAAAGACTGAAGCGGCGTCTCTGGGGGACTTAGGGTAAAGAAACCACTCAGCCCGGAGACAGCCATTGAAATCTGAACACAGACTGAAGTACATTTTTTTTCTCTCTCTCTATTCTTGAGGTTTCTCATCTTCTTGGGGGGGGGTGGGGGTAGGGGGTTTATGTTTACTCTTATGCTTATCCTTATAACACATTCTATTTACATCAGTGTATGGCATGGGAACAATCTAGAGACTGTCAGCCCTCTGTGGGGGGGGGGGATTGTAGAATTCGGAGCCTTGCAAAAAATGATGAGTGCATGTTACTATTGTATATAATTGGAAAACAAATAAAATGTCAAAAATGAAAAAAAATCATTCATGGGAACAGCAATCTTCAAACATCCAGAATATATTAGCGTATTAGTCTCCATTTTACTTGAGGAAACTAGTTCAAAAGGAGGGGGTATGTTGGGGGTGATGACTAACCTTGATGGACTTGCATTAGTACATCAGGCACATTATTTTTCTTCCTTAAGGATATGACTTCACTCTTGTCACATTCAACTGAGATCAATGTATATCATGGAAGCAATGTAAAGACTAACAGACTGCCTTCTGTGTGGGTGGGGGGAGGGAAGCAAGATTAGGGGGAAAATTTTTAAAATTCAAAGTAAAAAAAATAAAAAGGGGATATGTGATTTACATGTGTAGGAAATGTCAGATACTCTGAGAGCCTTAAGGTCAGATACCCTAGAAATTGGATTGTAATATTTTTACCCACCTGAGAACCCTCCATTCTCATCATTTGCAGGCTGTCTCCTCTTCATCCATCCCCCAGTCAGAAGGTTAGTTGAACAAAGCCTGATTCAGCCTGGTCCCTATTTCAGGAATTTAGGAAAGCAGTGGGGGGTGGGGGGGAGCCTTGGTTTTCACTGTTATTATCTGGTGTAGTCGATAGAATAAATCCCTTAGGTATATTGGAGATATTGGAAGGCACATCAGAGTTCATCTGGGCCAGTTCCTTCCTTTTATAGATGAGCAGTCTGACCCAGGGGGTTAAGAATTTGCCCAAGATCACAAATAGCCAAGATAAAATATGAACACATTCTCTTGACTCTAAAGTCATTTCTCTTTGCCCTATACCACACTCCTCTGTTGCGATATGACTGCAAAACTTTTGGGGGGGATAGCCTGAAGGAAGGCGACTGGCTCCAGAGATCTGATGATTGGATCTTGATTCCTAAATTCAGTTTAAGTAAATAATGGTCTTGTCTCATTCCAAAGATGAGGTTGTTGGTGTTTGCCGTGTTGTGTCTCTTCTCCACTGTGAAAAGTGAAGAAGGGGCCAGACTTCTGGCTTCCAAGTCACTGCTGAATAGATATGCTGTGGAAGGAAAGGACCTCACCTTGCAATACAATATCTACAATGTTGGCTCAAGGTAATAAATTAGATCCCAGAAGAGTTTTCTGGATCTTCAGATCTCTAGTTGGTTTTAGTAGCCATTCAGAGAAGATGTAGAGAAATGATATCTTAAGATGTGGTAAAGGACTCTGAACATCAAGTATATAAGAAACATATCCTGACTCCCCTAGGTGGAAATTGATGAGAATCTTACTCCAAGGGATAAAATTCAGTTCAGATTAACGAACATTCATAAAGCGTATACTGTCTGTAAGTTATTATGCTAACCCCTAGTGATATAAAGTAAAAATTACTTCCTACTCTACTGAGAGAAAATAATCAAAACCATCTCCAAGTTTTAAAAATTCTAAAAGTAGAAGATGAGGAATCATGGTATAATTATTTATCTAGTCTTGCAACTTCTGTGTAATTCTCCCTGGTTCAGTCTCCCCACACATTGAATTCATTTCTAAATTCTGTTATTTCTCCTTTCACAACACTTTTCCTATATGCCCCCTTCTCTCCACTCGTACAACCACCACCCAAGTTCAATCCCTTAATCATCTTGTACTTGGACTATTGCATTAACCTTCTAATTGGTCTCCTCAATGCAGGTGTTTCTGCCCTCCTATCTGTCTTCCATTCAACTAGCAAAGTGATTTTCCTTAAGTTTGAATCTGCCTGTATTAATACTTCCTCCCCCAAGACAGACACACATTCACACACACACACACACACACACACACACACACGCTTCCTATTAACTATTTGTCACCCAAAGTTCTTTATAACCTGAACTCATTCTACCTCTATAGTCTTCTATTTTCTTTATCCAACCTTACTGTCTGGAAGACCCCCCTCCTCACCTCTAGTTTCTCTGGCTTCCTTCAAGTCTCATTCACTTCAAAATCCTACTTTATACCAGCTGCCTCTTTCCTGGTCTCCCCCAGCTGCTAGTGTCTTTCCTCTGAGATAACATGTCATGTATTCTGTATATATCTTTTTTGCATCTAGTTGTTATTTTCCTGTTCCCCCATTTGAGAATTGGAACTGTTTTTCCCTCTCCTTTCCCCCCAATACCTCATTCCCTCTCCCCCCATTCCTCCCCCTCTCTTAGCATAATTTCTGGTACATAACAATCAATTGTATGCTTTTTGATTCAGTAATTATTTAGACTCTGGTTCTTACTGTTATTAACCAGTAATATGACCTTGGACAGGACTTTATACCTGTATCTCTTAAATGAGAAGTTTGAATCAAACAAATGACTTCCAAGGGAAGGGTCATCCCAACTATATGCATTTTTAAGAATGAGATGCTTCTCACTTGCTGGGGTTGTGTAGAATACAGAGGGAAAAAATGGAAATCAGTAGAAATTCAGGCTCTTTCTTCTAGAATAGGAGTTTCTTAACCTACAGTCTTTGACCTTGTCTTTAAAAATATTTTGGTAACTTTCAATACATGTAATTGGGTTTCCTTTGTACATTCCTGTGCATTTTATTTCTCAAATTTTAAAACATGATTCTGTGAAAAGTTCTCATGCCCTGCTCCCCAATAGTAAAAAGGTTAAGAATCTCTATTATGGGCCAGCTAGGTAGTGTAGTGGATAGAGAACCAGCCCTGGAGTCAGGAGGATCTGAGTTCAAATCCGGCATCAGACACTTAATAATTACCTAGCCGTATAACCTTGGACAAGTCACTTAACCCCATTGCCTTGCAAAAAAAAAAAATGTTATAGGAGTTTAGCATGGCAGTGGTCCCTGAGCCACATTATTGTGTCTGCCCTATAGGAGATTTTGAAATCAAGGGAAGCATCTTTGAAGTTTTTTTAGTTTGCTTAACTTTCTTGTTCCTTAATTCTTTCTATGTCTCTTTTTTAGTGCAGCCCTAGATGTGGAATTATCTGATGATTCTTTTCCCCCAGAAGACTTCGGTATTGTTTCAGGAATGCTCAATGTCAAATGGGATCGAATTGCTCCGTATCCTGCTGGCAAATAAAGGCTGGTGCAAGGAATAGAAGGAAAGTGAGAAAGTTAGTAAAAATAGGAGTAATACAATTTCAGAACATTTTAATAGCTATTTACAGCTTGCTATTCTAGCATTATTTAGTAAGGATAGGACAGGATAAAGGATTGATTGAAATTACAGTTAGGGTAATGTAGGTTAGACATTAGGATGGATACTGTGTTGTCTTAATACAAATTCCTTAAAGACTCTTCTGACGATTTAAATGACTAGAATATAGATGTTTGGGGTTGTTTTAGATACCGTTCTCTTGAAAATGTGTGGGGAAAATGAGTTACCTTTGAGGCCTATTAATCTGATTCTGACTGATGCTTTATTTTGGCTCGAATTGCATGTCTCTTTATTCCTCCCTTTTAGCATATTACCCCTAAAATAGTTACTATTCTATAAGTTTTCCTCCAAACATACTAGGTATTTATGAACTCTTTAGGCTTTGACTATAAGAACAAGACCTCTAACAACTAAAGAATACTTTTTTTCATTCATTTCGTGTTAGAAGTGTGAAATCTTACAGGTACATTTTGTGTTAAACACTGAATTAGAGAGGAGAATGAGCAAGAGAGTTGTTGCTGTTTGAGCTATATAATCCATTCTATGAATCTCCTTGACTTTTGGGCCAGTGCCAGCAATGTTTCCCATACTGTGGTCCTTCGCCCTCTCAAAGCTGGCTATTTTAATTTTACTTCTGCAACCATCACATATCTTGCCCAGGAAGAAGGA
Organism: Macrotis lagotis; assembly: GCF_037893015.1. Lineage (NCBI taxonomy): Eukaryota > Metazoa > Chordata > Mammalia > Peramelemorphia > Peramelidae > Macrotis > Macrotis lagotis. Next base: position 163,802,919 of record NC_133659.1, read on the forward strand.
CCAGTGGTGGTAAGTTGTTTTGACTTTTTTAGAGGGAGTTGGGAGGGTGGGGGAGTGAATGATAAGATGAATAGATGTTGCTCTTATCTCCAAAATATCCTTGGCCCAGCCTCATTTTAGTAAGCTCCCCATTTGAATTAATATTTCTGTTTTGCTTCTGATTTTATATTGCTAAGAATATCTATTTTTTGAAAGAAGTAGAAGTGATAGAAAGGGGCCTTGAATCAAAGGAGGCCTTGAATCAGGGAATGTTTTAGACTGAGTCTCAGAAGAGGACATTGTAAAGAAGAAGATTATACTGGCTTTTTTTTTTTTGGCAAGGCAGTGGGGTAAGTGACTTACCCAAGATCACACAGCTAGGTAATTATTAAGGGGCTAAGGCTGAATTTGAACTCTGATCCTCCTGACTCCTATCCACTGTGCTACCTAGCTGCAAGGAATATTACCTGGCATTTCTAAAACTGTTCTTCCTCTTCATTCCTGTTGCTGCAACCTTAGTTCAGGCCCTTATCACCTGGTACCTAGATTAATAAATAGCATCTTAGTCAATAATCCCCTGCTGTTTTAGTTGCCCTTCCCTACCACTTATTCCTATTCACTGATAAGTTGGCCTAATGCCCAATTTTATCATGTACAATTTTAACATATATGATGACTCCCTGTTGCCTATTCTTCAAATTAAAATTTGCTTGGCATTCAAAGGCTTTATAGAATAATTGTGACCTTAGCTCCAGCCTTATCTCCTCCTACTTCTTCACATAAATTCCTTTGAGAGTAGAAAGTTTACATTTTCTGTATTTTTCTCATATCTTTCATTTTAAAGGGCACATAGTACTTGCTTAAAAAGTATTGATTAATGTTCAAAGCAAGCTGACATAGTTGAAAAGTGAGGTCTTGGCCCACTTGCTGGGTGCAAAGTAAGGCAAGGATTTGCCTAGAGCATCCAGAAAATTAGATAAAACCCAAGATTACTGTTTCTAGTATAGTATCCAAACCTGTTTTATATTTCGGTTCTTATAGATGGTGAGTTGACTAGACTCTTTACAGTTGTTTTCAGAGCCAAAATAACGTTCCAAGTTCTTCCCCTTTTGTTTTGCCTTTAATACCTTTCATAATCTCAAAGTAGATTAGGATAACCCTAAAAAGGTCTGCTCAGCCCTTTTTTGACAGTGGGTGTTTTTGTTTTTGTTTTTGTTTAAGGTTTTTGCAAGGCAAATGGGGTTAAGTGGCCCAAGGCCACACAGCTAGGTAATTATTAAGTGTCTGAGGCTGGATTTGAACCCAGGTACTTCTGACTCCTGGGCAGGTGCTTTATCCACTACACCACCTAGGCGCCCCCAGTGTTTTCTTTTAAAGGCAATACTTTTAGCTGTAGAGTTTAAAAAGCAATAGCAGAACTGGAATTGGAGCCCTTGAACTGACTTGCAATTCTCATTATTCTTCACTCTTTCTCCCAGGAGAAAAGTAATTTAGTTCCTTTCTAGACTTAAATCATGTTTTTCATCAAATGGTTCCCAGACTATTCTCCTGCCATTGACATCCCTTTGATATAGTCAATTTTTATGGGATATGTGTTCCCAGTGCCAAAAAAACAGGTTGTTTGGAAGTATCTTTTTTGGGAAAGGTGAGTTCAGAGGTGTGCTATGATGTCTTCTCTGTTCATGTTTTCAGGTGGGCTTCACCAGTGCCCCTGGGCAGGGAGGAATTCTGGCACAACGAGAATTTGATAGGAGATTCTCTCCCCATTTTGTAAGTTTCACAAATGACCCTTTCTATAACTTTGTCTCTTTCCTGGTGTAAGAGGACATTCAACCTTGGGTTCCCCTATTTCCCAAAACTACTTATCAGAATTCCTCTTTTGAATTGATTCTTACTGAACCTGTTGGTTGGTCTCTGATGTAATACAACTAACAAAACTGTTACAGATTTTGTTGTGCTTGGAAATTTTAAAAATAGGAATTTAACCCCAAGAACCAAGAAGCTGCTCTTTCCCTCCTTATCATTGGATAGTCTGTGATTTTAGAATCTCAAATCCCATATGAGATTTAGTGCTTTATGAAGAATGTACAGTGATATCCCCTTCTCTGTGGTTCTTCTTCACAACCTCACTGGTGTAGAAGTGACTCTTGAATTCTCCAAGCCTATGCTTGGAAGGCTTCATTACCAGAAAGCTAGCCAGAGGGTGTTTTACAATTTTTCCCCTAATCTTTCTTACTTCCCTTTCCCCACCCCCCACAGAAGGCAGTTTG